>NW_011888911.1:3945015-4069021 GCF_000151845.1 Pteropus vampyrus | reverse complement strand
CTGCCTCTCAGTCCCTCAAGGGAGCCTGGCCCAGCTAGATTCGGGAGGCACCTCTGTGGCATCACTGAAGCTGTAGCCTCGACCCCCAGCCTGGGGTGATGGGAGGTGATGGGAGACACTGTTTTGTGAAGGGTGGGTCTTGCCAGGGCTGAGACCCCTCCACTTACTCTATCCCAGACTCTTCAGTGGCCCAGGTCTCCGTTTCCACATCTGTGTACTTGGTGCCCCCACAGGCACTGGGACCCAGACACCACAGGCCAGGAAAGGCCACAGGGGCACCAGTATCTCCCTCCAGGGCACAGAGTGAAGGCCCCCGGGAGGACAGGGTTGGCAGCATCTCCGCAGCCTTATTATCTCGTAAAATGCAGACAGCAGCAAGTACATTCAGACGAATGAATGGCCTAATTAGGATTTCAGGAGAGTGAAATATTTTGAAAGGAAAAGTTAAACTAAAGGCATATTTGAAATACCAAACTCATCAACTGCAAACATCAACCTGGCAAGATGTATCTTGAGTTGGGGTATCTTTGGCTCCCCTACCAGGACATTGGGCAGTCATCTCTGTGGGTGAGAAAAGCTGGGACCTCAGGCTCCCCAAATCAGAATGCAGTGGGGTGGTCCCTGCAGCAAAGGACCCAACTCACAGGGTCGAGCTGATGACTTCAGGTGCCCTGGCAGAGGGTCATATTTGGACCAGAGCACCCAGGGCCTAGGGGAAAGGAGGTTCCCTAGCAGTCTGACGGTCTAGGGGACTTCATGGGCAGCTTCTCTGGGGGATAGTCCAACCAGGGGAACAAGGCAGAGCAAGTCCAGGGACCAGCCCAAAGCTGCTTCTGGCCAGAGTGACAGTGAGAGGCCCCGGGGGAGGAGGGGCAAGGGATGTGCTGGGAGGAGAGTGATGGGGCTGGAAGCTGGAGGGGTGAGGGTGAACTCATTAAAACAGCCACTGTGGGTTTGCAGAGACTGCCTAGAATGATCTGTGGGCAGAGCGTAGACCGCCTCACCAGGCTGACCCTGCTGCACCGTCCATGCCACTAGCCATAAAATTCCCTGAGCAAGGGATGGCACAGCCAGAAGCTGGCACAGCACTCACACCATAACTGCAGTGGCTGGCACCAAACCCTTCGTGCAGCCTGTGGGGGAGCAGGGCCAAGGTCTGAACCCAAGTCCTGCAGCATAGATGTTCTTCCTCCTGCCCCATATGAGAAGCATGGATTCTGGGGGTGAGAAGGGGCTTGGGGCTTCCCTGGGGTCTGTGGTCTTGTCTCCTACTTCTCACACTGAGCCCACCTGGGGAATGAGCCCAATTATAGAGGCCCCCAGACATTTGGCTTAGAGCAGCCCATAGGCAAGAGGGCAGCAGCCTGCCTGCACCAGGCTCCCCAGCCACGTGGGCAAGATTCTTGTGCGGAAGACAGACTGGCTGACCACTACTCGTCTACCAGCCTTGGAGGCTGACACAAACAGTACACATACAAGCACCTAGCCTGATGGTGCCTCCTCTGAGGTAGTGAAGATGTCAAAACCGTGACCCTTGACGAAGAGGCCATTTTTTACTCCTCACAGCATGACAAAGCCACTTAAGCAAGGGACACATGGGAAAGCCCACGAATGCTGTCATTGGGAGACCCATGCTCCTCCTTGCAGGGTGGCTCAGGAACTGTCTCTGGCCACAGACAGCACACAGCATTCGAAGGCTGAATGCCTACAAAGGGGGTTAGGTCACTTCTGGAGCTTCTGAGGGGGTCCTACTATGATGGGGACCTGTTCACAGTAATCAAGAGTGCGCAGAGGGACTACAAGCCCAAGACACAGGGAGAACAGAGCAGGATGTGCAAGGGCCAGTACTTGACACAAACCCACACAGGGAGGGCCAATGGGTTCTAGACAGCACCAGACTAAGGTGAGTCCATAGAGGGAGGAGGATCCAACTGAGTGGACCCAACATGTCCCTGAAGAGTAAACATGCAGTATGACCGACTTCTGAGAACAAAAGCTGATCAAGAGTGGCCCTGGTCTGATTTTTTTAAGGATCCAGTGGGCACCAGCCAAGGGCAGGGCATTTGCTGCAGGCACCACAAACCCAAGGACATATTACGTAATAGTTCCCATTTCTGGTGACAGAAAATATTAGTCAAGAAACAGTTCAGATACAATTGTATAAACAAAATTAAATTTTCACCTCACATTTATGTCAAAATAAATTCTAGATGGATGAAATCTTGAGTGTACACACTAAACTAGAATACCTATAGGAAAAGATGTGTATTTTTCTGGCTATTTGCTAGGCAGGACAATGCAAGAACAACGGAATAAGTAAAAGAGGAAAAAATTAAACAAGTTTCACCACAAAATGTGAAAAATTTATGAACATTAAAACTATCACAAACAAAAATTAAAAGGCTGAAAATAACTTTCAGCAGGCAGATAGATAAGGGAAGAATTCAAACTTTAATGTTTAAAGACTCATACCAATGACTGAGAAACACATCAAATCCCCAAGAAACCCCAGCCTGGGGCCAGCAGTCACAGAAGCGCAGCCTTGCTCAGCTGCAAAGGCCACCCGATGCTGGGTGAGGGTAGTTTGAGATGTGATATCAGTGCTGGCATGGCAACGATGAGGAAAACCCATGTCCCCCAGGCTTCTCTTGCCCAAGCCTGGCACCACCGTCACCCCAACGCCACCATTCAGCTCCCCCTTCTCGTTACCCTACTATTCATCACTATCTTGCAATTCTACGGTTGGCCACTCACTCCCTTCTCTATCTGTTGCCATGTCATCAGCCAGGCTAAGGGCTCCCCCAAGATGGGGTAGGACCTAATGTAGTCACAATGCCTAGTGTCCAGAATGAAGTTAATTGAGCAAGTACTAAATGGCCAAAGGTGAGCATGGGGACACATGGGTGCTTGCCCTCAGCCCAACCTAGTCCTGAGGCACATCCCTAGCACCCTCTGATATGGATAGGATCTAACTCCAGGGGCCAGCAGAGCAAGTAGCCCTTAACCAGGACCCAGGTTCTACTTCCCAGTCTCTAAACAGCCCCAGCCCAGAGCAGAGATGATACAAATACCACCACCACCCCTCCAGTGCTCATGGCAGACAAAAATAGTTAATCACCACACTTAAGAAGGGCAAGACAGATGAGATAGGGAGAGGCAGAGATGCACAGAGAGGGCCAGAGAGAAACAGGGAGTAAACCAGGAGCTGGTGGCAGGGAAGGCGGGACAGGAAAAGCACAAGCAAAGGCAGCAATAGTGGGCGAGAGTGGCGGGCAGCCTCCTGCAGGCCCTGTTATCAGAGCTGTTGTTGTGTCTGGTGGCCTGCCAACCCGAGGCATGGTGGCCTACCAGGAGTTAAGGGGGGATAAGGGCCAGCACTCTGCTACCCTTGCCCCCAGATACCACTTCACCTGTGCCACAAGCAATGTATCCTAAGACTTAGATGCAGCCTGAGCTTTTTCATCCTAATCCAGAAGCCCGTGTGTGGACCACCAGCCTGGCCACCGAGATGCCTGGCGGGACCTCCGTCCTCCCACACAACCAGTTGGCAGTGGATCCCCAGCTCCTATCAGCCCAGTTGGCAGCTTCCCACACCTGAGGTGCCGGGGAACAAACAAGAAGGAACACGGTCCCCTGTCCCTCTCCTCTGTTGTACGGCCCTCAGCACAGGACACTCTGGCATCTGGAGGCCTAAGGGATCCTGAATCTGTAGTCACTGCTTCCTTGCCACCACCTGAGCATGTCACCAACTGGGCCAGGCCCTCTGCGCTAGACACTGGGGATCCACAGGGCTGGACAGGCTGAGTCTCCCATTGAGATGGCAGCTGGTGGAGTAAGGGTAGGGGCAGACCACTGGGCTGGGGACTAGGTGCCTGCGCTGGAGGAAAAAGTGTGACTGGGGGCATTCTTACAAACTATCGCAACTCTGTGAGTGCCACCACCATAGTAAACTCTGACAGACCGGGGTGCCAGCAGGTTATACCTTCTCACCATTTGGAGGGTTCTGGGGGAACACAGGGACCAAATGGTCTCCTGCTACCCTTCCTAGTACCATACCTCAGTCCCACGGGAGCTGTGATTAACAGAGGAAACCACGATGCTGATAACCCCCAAGACCGTGGGCTAGCACAGGGTGCCCCGGCTGTGACCAAGGCAGTCAGGCTACTCAGTGACATGATGTCCACAGCTGCTTTCGCCCTACAATGACAGGGTAGTGTGGCTGTGAGTGGCAGACCTTATGACCCATGGAACTGAAACATTTACTGTCTGGCCCTGTCAGACAAAGCTTGCTGCTTGGCCTCGGTGCCCTCCTTCTAGAGCTTCTGGTGCCCGGCTGGTGGTTCCAGTCTCCCTGGGGCAGCAGGGATCACCCTGAGCTAAGAGTGGAGCTGGGAAGGCTGTGCCAATATCAGACACTGCTTTGGCAGGTGTCCAAGTCAAGGTGGGTATAGAGCAGTCCAGTTAACTTCCTGGTCAGTTGGCCCTACCACAGGCTCATCCCTCAAGCTAGATGTCAAATGGTAGCTGATGTCCAACAGTCAGGCCATCAATGAATGCAAGCAGGGGTGGTGAGAGGTCACCACATCTAGCCCTGTCCAGCCCGGGATGCTGTGCCCACCCAGCAAGAGGGTGATCGGAAGTACACACCACTCAAGGCCATCCCTCTGTTGACCATACCCACCCAGTCTACCAGGACACTCTGCTGACCTGTGTCAGGAGGGGATGTGCCCAGGCCAATCCCAGGTTACCTACCTGTATAGAGGAGAGATCAGTATGTCCTAACACCCATCCTGCTGACTCCAGCTCCTGCAGGAAAATCAGAGGGTACCTTGTAAAGCCTACCTGCCAAGCTATGTCTCTTCCGGGTGAGGCCAGACTCCCAGATGGGCACTGTCATCCCTGACCCTAAGGTTGTCCTATGGTGCTTCTGACAGGCACCCACACAGTCATGGGCACTCTTGTTCTCACTCAACTGGGACTATCACATCTGCAGTTTGCATGGGGCTGTTAACTATCTTTTAAAAGTGTGATTATTGAGTTGTGGGCTGATGTCCCTCTTCCAGAAAACTGGGCATGCTTCGCTGTGATAAATGACACAACAGGGAGAGCTGTACCAGGGTCTAACCAGCCAACACAGGGAGTCACGACCCCCTAGGGGTCTGTCCTCCACCCACTGGGTCCTGCTACCCCTACCTGTCCTGTAGAACAGACCACCTGCCTCTCCTGAGGCTCCCTAGGGCCAGCCCAGCTCCCCAGTTCCTGGGCCCCAGGGGTTGAAGCTATGGCGAAGTCCTCTCACATGCCCGAAGCCGTGTGGACGAAGGCCCCACACAGCCTCCATTCTTGGGTAATGGCCTGGGAGACACATTCCTTCTCATATAGAAGACTTAGAACGTTGCAAGAGTGTCTGTGTCATGAAAAAGAAAAACAGGGTGGCATAGACAGGCAGGGAGAGTCTGGACCACATATGGGAGGCCATCTCCCAGGGGACATGGGTGATAGGAACTTTCATCCTCAGCTCTACAGTGTTTTCCAAATTGTTCCTGCCTCTGTCCAATTTTCTTTTGTGGATGTGACCCATTTGGGAGCTGGAAGGTGGGTCTCCCGCTGCCTTGCTGCAGCCCCTTCATCAAGGGAAGGGGCTTCAAGTTGCGGGGAGCACAGGGTCGGAGTCAGGACACTGGGGACAGAGGCAAGGAAGAATGGGGACCCAAGCCAGGCATGCATACACATGCGTGTACGTGCACACAAGCATGTGTGACTGAGAGGGGAGGCATGGTAAGGAGTCCACACAACCACTGACAACCTCTTGCCCACAGCATAGGCGTCACTGCTTTTACCCCAAGGTCTGAGGCTCAGGGATCAGCTTTTGCTCACAAAGTGACATTTCCAGGATGCCTTGGCTATTGGCTTAAATGTTCACATAGATCTTGTCCCAGAGAACTATGTGCCTTTTTTTTTTTTTTTATAATCAATTCTGATAACTACCAGCTTCTCCCCAGCACTGGCCTCACGCGAAGCGTTGTGAAGTGCTGGCTGTGCACCATCATCTCATAGACTCTCACTCAGCACCTTGGGTTGGCCTAATTCCCCATTTTATAGACGGGGAAACTGGGTCCAGGCAAGACAGCACTGGGCCAGGATTTGAATTCAGGTCTTCCTGCCCCTAGGATGCCCCCTACTCACCCATCCAACCAGGGATGTGAGGTCATAAGAATGTGCTCCTTCTTTGTGGGGTTCCAGCCAGGCCAAGAACTTCACAAATGCAGAGGAGAGCCAGAAGTAGACACCAGTATAGGGGTGGGGGTGTCTGCAGGGCTGCGGGGGTAAGGAGGTCCCAGGGAGAGCTTCCCACAGGAGGGTGGGAGCATAGAGATAGGGAAGATCTGGGGGACGGCCTTGGTCTCCATCCCCAGGGCGTCCTTGTCACAACAGCACTGTATATATAGGGATGAGGAAGAGTCTAATAGGCGCCCTGGGGCAGTGGGCGAACAGACTTGAGATATGAAGGTAGAACCAGTGACAGGATTTGTGACAAGAGGGTGAGGGGGTGGCACCTGTGTTGGGGAGCCCTTCTCACCACTCCCTCAGGGCTGATCTATAGGCTCTGGGGTCACCAACTAGGCCTAGGACCCTGTACCAAGAGACTTGGGGTCAACAAGGCCACCACACCTCTTATCAGGCCCATCCCTACAGGGCCTTGGAAAGACCTGCTGTATCTCAGACTGGGGCAGAAGCCCAGCTAGGCTGCAAGGGCCAGCCATAAGGCCAGAACAGCAAGCTATGGATCCGTAGATATCAGACAGCAAGAGGTAACTCCCATGGGCACAAACCAAGTCCAGAGAAGGGATGGGGCCAGGGCTGGGTGGGCTGGGCAGGCTGGGCGATTGGCTTGGGCAGTGAGGAGCCTGGGTGCGGGTCCAGGAGGTCTGCTTAAGAGCTCGTTCTGCACCAGAACCTTGAGTCCTACTGTAGAATGGCATGTTCTTCCAGGCTACTGGTCACTCTGGTCATTCAATGTGAAAAGGCATGAAAAGGCACTCACTTTGGCTGCACCTTCTCATTTTACGGACAAGGACACTGAGGCAGAGGGAGGCACATACCCGCCGCCTTGAGTGGCTCACTTGCAGTCCTTGCCTGGACCACCGGGTGATGGCACAGCTGGCCTATGGAAGCCAGCAAGGCACCTGAAGGAGGCCTTACTCTCAAGGCTATGCAGGTACAGGGCCCATCCTTCACTGTCCTTCTCAGAGCCTGTGCTCAACCACCCTGCCATCTAGACCTCGGGTCTCCTCTGCCTGCACCAAAGGTGGTGAGGAGCTCCGGTGGTACCGAGGGGCCTTGCCCTAGGGATCCTTGGTCTTCTCCAGCCATGTACCCTGGACAGGCAACCTGGAGAAAACAGAGCTGTGGCTTCCCCACCAAGTGCCTTGGGAAGGGTCCCAGCCCCAGGATGAGGCTGGGTGGAGCCGCCGGTCTCGCCTGCTATGGTGGTCCCAGGCGCCCTCTGGTGGCCACCCTTGGCTTGTCACTTCTTTGCTAGAGGTTGCTGGCCCCTCAGGGTTCATTGGGACAGTGGGAAGGCCTGTGCCAGACCCAGGGTGGAGGGAGCAGAAAGCGGGGAGCTATGTGGGTGATGTGGGTGTCTACCAACTCTGGGCTCATCTTCTTGACCTGTGAAATAGGCTAAGGTGTCTAGCCTTCCCAGTTAGGAAGGCCCACAAAAGGATTCCTTTCTTTCCATGGATGTCCCCGCTCCTGCAGAGTGGATCTCATCCTAATCTTGATAGAAGCTGGAGGCAAAAGAACAGACGCCTCTCTCAACCCCAACTTTATCTACTATTGGGGAAGTTCCCAGAATCCTTTGTGTTCCATACTGCATCCCATAGTGCTTGCCCCCAGGGCCCCCATTCTCCATCCCTGGTTCCCCATCCCAACTCTGCCCCCTCCTTCCCTCTGCTGAGACCGGGCCAGGTCACAGGGCAGATGCTAGGGGCTGGCTGAGGCTCTGGCATGCCTGCTGTTCTTGCCCCCCAGCTGAACTAATGTTCCCTGCTCCTCTTGGAGGCAAAGGATCAGGGTGGGTTCATTGCACCCCAGCCTGTCTCTTAGGGCAAAGGGGGTGCAATGAACCCACCCTGAATCATTATGCAATACAAACAGGGATGGAGATGCAGAGTGACCCCTGGGACTGGGAAGAGACCTGAGGGGCTACCCTGGAGGAGGCACCACAAAATCCAGATGTGGTGGGGGGTGGGGGCAGCTCTAACTTAGTAGGTCTGATGGCTTGGGGTTGGACCCAGTTCATCCAGGAGGTACTTGGCCATCAGGTACAGGTATCTTGTAGAAAACTGAGTAAGGAAGAGCAGGATGGGGCTGACTTGGCTGTATTCATGTGATCCTCCTTCTCAGGCCAGGGCCAGAGTCCTAAGCACAGCAAGTGCTGTGTGCCCAGCCCTGTGCTGGGTGCTGGCAAACCACAGGCTGTGGGGGCAGCAGCGGACAAACATGATAAAGTGGATGGAATAGGGCAAGGCTGGGAAAAAGCATGCCTTCCAGATTCATGGCCCCACACTCTGTGGCTGAGTACAAGGCCTCACTTTGTGGGGGCTCCTGGGCTTAGCATGCTGGGCAGAGGGCTCTGACTATCCGGTGTCCAGCACCATCCCAGGTCCAGAGATATACTGAGCACAGGACAGGCAAGACTTGTTCAGGACTGGCAGACCTCTGCTAGCAACCTGGATCTGGGAGTGGAGGTGGGTGTGGAGGGGGGTCCCACGGCGCCCCTGGTGGTGCTGGCCTTATGGGAAAGATTGTCCCTACGGACACTAAGCTGCTCATACTCTGAGTCCCTGGGTTTATAAATCCTGACCTGGTATGTACCCTGCACAGTGCCATGGGTGACACTGGGAAGGAGCATGAATAAGGGGTAACTGCTTTAAGTTACATTAAGAGTCTATCCTAAAGGATCAAACCCCATTGGGCTGGTTCTTTGTTTCTAAACGTCAGGAAATGGGAACCTGAATGATACACTCTGCATAAGTTAGAAACGGTGATTTATTTTAAGTATCCAATGTTTAGTTATTTAAAAATTAAAATGGAAGGCTAGGGATCCCAGGCTATCCACCCAAGGCGACACGTCAGAGAACTCGGGCTGAGTACCAAGGCGGCACAGGGGAGAAGGGTGCGGGAGGTAGGGGCCCAGATCGGGGCACCAGACATGGTCCCCGGCCAGCGTCCCCTCCCTTGTCCTCTAGGCAGCGGAGCAGCGCAGCGCGGGGACATCCCCCTGGCCCTGTCGTGTCCCTGCACTACCCGTAGGCGCACCGCCCCAGGAAAGTTCCCCGGTTCCGCCGCCCCTCTGGCCGTTGTAAAGTTTCCGTGGCTGCCCAGCTGTGGCTGCGAGGCACTCGGCGTCGCGCAGAGCCAACGCGGCTAAGCGCTGTGCGGGACGCTCGGGCCAGTCGGGCAGGGCCCCGAGGCCGCGCACAAAGGGACCAGCCCCTGCCAGTCGAGGGTCTCACGCACCGCAGCACGGGCGACATGCGGGTGGGGCGGAGCCGGGCTTGTGTCCCCACCCGGACCTCAACTCCCAGCCCAAGACCCCACCCCGACTCGGCCCCTGCCCAGCCTGCAGCCCCGATCTCGGCCCGCACCAAAGGCTCCAACCCCCTTACCCTCTGCGGGCCCCGCCCCCCGGCCCCAGCCTACCTGGAGCGCAGCGTGGGCAGCTCCGCAGCGCGGCCCCGGCCCCCAGGCGGGCGTCCCAGGGTCCCTGAGAGCGCGGGACGCGGTGCGGGTGGCTGTACGCGGGGCCTCGGCTTGGACCCGTGCAGGGCCTGGCCCTTCCGGGCCCGGCACGCAGCCCCAGGCTAGCCCTCCCGCCCTTTGCACGGCCGGTGCGCAAAAGCGGGCCCGGCTGGCGACGCGGTAGTCCGCCCCGCCCCATCGGACCGCAAATTTTCCCATTGGTCGAGAGACCCGGCTCGACCCGGCAACCGGCGTCGATTGGACAGGCTAGGGGAGACGCCGATTTGCCATTGGGCCACCGGGATGTCTGTCCCAGCTGACAACCGGCCCCCTTGTAGAGCGGCCAAGGCCAGGCACCTGCAGGTACCGCTGCCGCCGCGCCTCCGACCGCCTTGGAGGACGTCCACGAAACTTCCGGCCCCGAGTGAGAGCTGGCAGGCCCAGCGCCCCCTCCCCAGACTCCGGCTGGGTTTCCCTCATCACCATCCCCCAGTTTGCTGGTAATCTTCACCAGCACCTGCGGGACTCCTGGCGCTACGTACAGCATTCTCCTGTCCACATAAAATTGTATTTCTCACACAACCCGCGAGGAAGAGTTCTGCCGCCATCCTGGTTTACAGATGAGAGACTGAGGCTCAGAGATGTTCTCACTTGCTTTAGGTCACCGGGGCTCGAACCAGTTCATCACACACCTGAGCTTGGGGGCTCCCCCATCCTCATCGCTCCAGGGTTCCCACAGCAAAAGCTTTGGCTCAGCGAGGCAGTGGTGGGTGAGGGCCTGCAGTGCTTACCAGGGCAGGAAGGGACCCCTCGGTGGACCAGGGATTTTCCTCCCCCACCAGGCCTGAATCTGCAGACACCTTGGGCTCAGCCCATCCTGCAAGGCCCCATAGGACCGCCTTCCCTCATCTCTCTCATTCCATCGCCACAGATCTGGGCCTGGGGAGGAGGAATTTGTGCCTTTATCACCCCCATCTTTGTGCTGTCCCATTTCTCCCCCCCAACCCCCGGTCCCAGAGGAACACTGGGGTTCGGTCACCCAGATTGAGTTTAGCAAAGGCTGCATTTTCTTGCCAGGTGGAGAGCAGTCACCTGGTCCCTGCAATGACACAGGGCCCACACGTGACCATGAATGCGACAATAACCCTAAGCCAGCTTCACTTAACTTTGTGGTATGAGATACACTAGTGGGATGCTGCCCACTGGGGCTTGTTTCAGAGGGTTCCTGAAATGGCCCTTTGACCAGTGACCCTGGCTTATTCTTGATTCTAAGCCTTTTCTGCCTGGTTGCACCTGGAGATGACCAGATCCTTAGCTCACCATTTTCCCCACAGCCACCCAGGGAGCCACACTGCCCACAACGGTGCTGATAGGGGGACCAGATACTCATGTCTTATCCATCCCTGTCAGGGAGCAGGAATGTTCATCCAATAGTTTCTTGCTCAGAACAAAGAAAGGGAAATGACTTGGGGCCAGGACTCACCACTGGTACCATAATTGGGTCCCCAAGTGCCCTGTCACGCATGGCAAATTGATCCCAGCAGCCTTTCAGAGCCACCATCAATCAACTGGAGTTGGCACTTGAGGTGATAGCCATTTGGCATCCTGGCACAGGGATGTTACTCAAAACTCTGGGCTGGCAGAATGAAGTGTCCCTCTCTAGAGCACAAAGGCCCCCTTGGGTAAGATAGCTCTTGTCCCATGGAGTCACACCGTCAGTGACATTTTGTGCCAGCTGCCACTTGGGCTGAGAGTTCTCTTTCCTACATTTAGGAGAGGATTTAATTAGCCCAATGATCGTTATGGATCTTTCCAAGGGACTTGGGCCCTGGTCCTCCTGGAGCCCTTCCTCTTACAGTGACCTTGTGGTCTAGCACCACCCCTTCCCCCACAAACTTACTGATAATGGCAAGAGGGGCTGGACAGACCTCTGCTGAGATTGTGCACCCAAATCAGCCCAAATAAGGACTGTTTCACCCCTCTTCTAATTCCTGGCAGGGTTCCAGAGACCTGTTTGCCCCTGAGCTGGATCACTGACTATATACAGAGGATCAGGGTGGGCAGCAACAGTTCCAAGATGACTTAGGGCTACTGCCTGGCAGTGGCCCCGTCATGACCCAGGCTGCAGGTGTGGGTCAGAAAGTCAGAGAGCAGGAGAAATGGTCTCTCCCACTCATCCACTGCCACAGGGACCAGTACCCAGTCTCCCCCTCTCTCTAACTCTCTCTACCTGGCCATTGGCCAGCTTTTGTAGGGACATCCTTGTAGGGAACATGAGAAAAGCTGCAGGGATAAAAAGGTTTCAGCTTGACATCAGGAAGAACTTTACAACAGTTCTAGATGTTCACCAAAAGTGTGGTCCCATAGGCTGTCTAGGGATGCGTGTGATTAGAAGTGGGATGGCAGCCTCTTACAGCCCTGAGATCCACCTTGCCCCATCTCATTTGTCTTGCCTGCTCCCTAGCACCCAATGTCATCCAGACTGGAACAAGCGGTGACGGAAAACATCAATGTCTGCTCTGGCTCCATCTAGATAGAAGAGTGTTGCTGGTGGTGAGACTGGACCAGGTCCATATGCTGCTCTCTGTGGTGGAGTGGGATTTTAACCTCTGTCTAACCCACGCATGACTGCATTCCCCTTTGCAGGCAATGGAAAAGCACTGTTAATGAGAGCCTAGCCATTCTGTGTCTCACTTCTTTGAGGCGTGTGGCCCAGTGGTTTGGTGCACACCACACTGCAGCTGCTGCTCCATACCACAGGGCATGGTCACTTGCCTCCGAGCCTCAGGTCCTGCTTATTCAACACCACCACCTCTTGGCTGGATTGTATGGTCCAACTGACCAGAGGGGAATCACTGGCACCAGCCCAGCACACTTCTGTTGCAGGAGGGAAGACTGTGTGTGTCTTGCTGGGTCTGCTGACTGCTGGCCATGAGTACTCAGGCATCTGGAGTCCTTGGTTTCCATACCTGCAAAGGCTTCTTTTGGGTTCCAGGAGGAACATAGATGAGATAGCAAAAGAGTGGAGTGCAATGGGCCTTGGGGGCATTATGCAAGTTTGGGTTTGACTACTGCCTTTGTTGATTACCAGCCAGTTTTCTGGGCTCCAGTTTTCCACAGGGCATAAGTGCTCTGAGTCAGGATCAGGGTACCTAGGTCTTTAATGCAGGGCCCTGGAGCTAATACAACTATTTGCCATCTTTTTGACTTCAAGCAAGCAACGTAATTCCTGAGTCCTGGTGACTGCATCTGTAAAATGGATGAATGAGAGCTGTGTACTGGAACACTGGGTTTGGATAAGTGCTTAGCACATTGTTATTAACCTTAATCTATTAACTGTCATTCTTGTCATAGTGTGCTGAGCGCCCACTTTGTAGCAAGCCCTGAGTCTTTGACTTTCCACTTTCCCGGCACTCAGGCCCCAAACAGTGGGGGCAGGGAGCCCAGAAAATGCCTCTGTCCTGGTGGGAGTGCCCCAGTCAGTGCCCTTTCCCTGCCTCTTGCTCACTTGCTCATCTAATACAGATCAGGTTGGCCCAGGCTTTTATCCTTGGGGCCTGGACTTGCAGAATAACAGCTTTGAGGTGGGCTCAAAGGCTACAGTGGCTGGATGAGGCTGGAGTGCCTGGTCTAAGGTTTGTCCTGAGAATGGCGGAGATGTTGTTAGGGGGTCAGGGTTGAAGAGGAGAGGATCTTCAGGTCCAGAGGCCTGGATTGGATGGACCAAGGTACGGTGGGGTCAGAGTAGGGGACTAGGACGCAGCCTGAGGGGCGGATCCGGAAGTGAGCATTTCCTTAGCGCATCAGCGAAGGTTGCCGGTGGGCAGCTGACCGATAAGCGCCTGGAATTCAGGCCGCGGCCCTGACCGGTCCTCGAGGGAATGAAGTTGGAGGCGTATGCTAGCGGCTGCGACCTCCCGGGAGGGGGTGCAGAGGAGGATATAAAGGCCACGGGGGTCACGAGGAGCTCAGACACCAGCGCAGCCTAGAGATTAGGCGCAGCCTCGGGGGCGGGGAGTTGGAAGGGCTGTAGCCGCCCCGCCTCTGAGCGACAGCTCACGTAGCCAACCGTGCCCTGGGTTGCCGCGTGTCGCGTGGTCCCTCGCCGCGCAGCCCAATCGCGAGCGCGCAGGCGGCAGCAGGGGCGGGGCCTAGGCAGAAGCGGAGGCGCGCCGGCGCGGCACCTGGAAGTCGGCGACGGCGGCGGCCGCGAAGGTGAGTGTGTGGGTGGCGGTCGCGGCGGAGCCCGCGCGGGCTCCGAGGCGTGGGTCTCCTGAGGCGCACGTGGGGAGGGACGGGGCCGCAGCTCTGCGTCCCGCCTCAATTTCCCCTTCTCGAGGCGAGAAATGGAAATCAAGCGTCCGGGTCCAGGGAGACCAAACCGATCCCGGGCGACGAAGGGCCCTTGGTGGTACTAGAAGGCGTTTCCAGTGATCTCCGCCCGGGCTAGATGTTGCGAGGTGGCTGCAAGGTGGGTGGGTCAAGGCGTTGGTCAGTTTTGGAGCCCTGAGTCACGCTGCTGCCTCTCAGCATCCTGCGGGGACAACGGGGTGACAGATGTTGTCTATCCGAGTAGGCAGCAAGTGATAGATCATCTCTGCGCTGGACACGGCCTTCCTAGGGTGGCTCAGGTAGTCGGACCCTTCCCCCAGGGTATCAGGGGTGGGGGCTGTGCAGGGCTGCACCCAGGGCAAGGCCTGGCTCCTTTGCTGGCCTTTTGAGACTCCTTCCCCCAACCCCGGCACCTTCCTGCTTCCTCCTGGCTTCTTTCTGGGACACAGTTAGAGGGAACCTTCTGCCCTTGGACCTGAGCCTCAAGTGCCCTTCCTCCAGCAGATATGTCATATGTTCGTCACAGTCCTGGCGTGTTGTCTGCTCTGGACCTGCTGACCACTGTTTTGCTGCTACTGTTTAGGCTCAGAGCCATCTTCCTTGAGGCAGACGGAAGTGGTAGCTATAAGGGACGCCTCCAGCTGGTAGTGCTTTTGAGTTGCTTTCTCACACTTGCTGGATGATCCTCTGGGGAGCCTTTTGGGCAAGTGTTCATTGGCCAAACACTGTTCACAGCAAAGACTCAGGCTGAGAGGCAAATGGTGTTCCCAGATCATTCAGAGCCAGGGCTGACTCCCAGTGCCTCTGCTCTTGGATCTCTTTCCCAGGAGACTTCCTGCATCAGATGACCTGTCAGGTGGGGTGGGGGCAGCTGGAGAGGATAGTTATGTTATGTTGGCTGGTGGACACAAGAGAGCCTCTGTGGCCTCTCAGACCAGGCTACTGCTTGCTCCAGCATGTGGTAATGACAGCCCTTCCCTGAACAAAGGCAAGAGGCCATCCACTCTGCCTGGCTGTGCAGCCCCTGAGCTGTTATTATTGCCTCATACTTCCTTTGTGTCTCCATTTGAGGGCTGTCATTTTGGTCATGTTTCCCCAAGGATGTAATAGTGTGCTGTGTTCTCAGACCTGGCCTCCACACTAGAGTGGAGAGCTCTCTGAAGGCACTGTGGCTGCTGCTGCTGCTGCTGAGGACATCCATGGAGAGACAAGGGTCCCCAGAGCTTGTCTGGAGAGAAACAGTCCAGGGCAGGGAGGCGGGGAGCCTTCTTGAAGTGGGGCCACACTGTTACTGACACTCCTGATGTGCGAGAACAGGATCTATCCTTTGCTAACATGTTAGTTGGTGTGTGAGGGCAGCACTGCAGAGCTTTCTGTTTGTTGGTCTGTACCAGAGGGTTTGATGATGGGCTCCGTGAAAACAATGTCTTCCCAGAACCACTGAGCAGCCCTTTCAAGTTATCAAGTTTCTATTTAGATTGCAAAAGTAGTGTATGCATGCTTAAAAGTAAAAACAGCCAGCCCCTATCTCCTGGTGGCTGCTGCTACTTGGGGTGTCTGTTGAAGTCTTCAGGACTATGCTAACTTTAAGTGCTTGTTTTCATCCTCTTTTGAGGGATTAGTGGGGAAGGTGGCTCCTTCCTCCGTTATTAATCATATTGGCTACAGGGGCCACTATGAGGCTGGGCTGGCTTGTAGGGAAGACAAGTGTTCTTGCCAGGAGAGGCCGAGGTACTGGGGCCACTTTGTGACTGGAACTTTCCTTAATGCTCACCGTGTCCCTCCTTTGTATTGCTCCCTTGAACTGTGAAGGGAGCACTTAGTGTGAGGCTGAATTAGTGCTCCTAAAAAATCTCGAAGATCTTAGGAAGAGTATCACCGTAGAAAATTTGTAATGGTGAAATACCATTTAACAGCCAAAATGACAAAGCATAGATTCAGAAGTCCTCAGTCACTAATCAGGGAGGAAGGTGGAGCATTGCAGTGGGCTGGCTGCTTAGAATATTTGCAGACGTCAAGGCTTTCTCAGCCAAGGCCCAGGAACAGCGACACTGTGTTCCCATGTGTGTTTACCTCCTCTGCTGGCAGCTGCTGGGAGGATTTCAGGCGTCATGTGAAAAGAGCAGTTTATGCTTACCACCTCCACCCTTGGGAGCTGTCACAGGGTGGGGATGAGGAACCTGGCCTCACAGCCCTCCTGTGTGAAGCCTGAGAGACCCTATCCCCTGCATGGCCCCTCAATACCAGATGGACAGGTGGTTAGCCTTAATGTATTCCTAAATGTGTGAAGTGCTTGGTATAATGAAATGGAGCCTGACTCTAGGGCTCAATTAACCTCTGTCCAGAGTCTTAGCACTTGCAGCCAGGTAGGACACTGATTCGATGTGAACCGGGAGCCTCACTTTCCTGAGTTTCTCTGCTCCCTCTACTCTGCGTCATGGTAAAAATATTCCTCATTCACTGGCATGCATCCCTGCCATTCATTGCTGCATTCTGACGTGGCATCTTCTCACTGATCAGATGCCCTTTTTGCCTTTTCAGTTGACAAAGAGAAGTGCCCCTGCCAAGGACGCAGGTCCGCTTCAGCCCTCCACCCCAGGGGTTAGGCGTGGACTTGATCAGATGTGGCTTTGCTCTTGCCTCAGGTGGGTGATGTCATTGTGGAGAACTCACAACAGCCCAGCAGTTCCTGGTCCTGTTTTGAGGTGTTTTGAGCCAGTGCTGAGTCCATTGTTGTCTCGTCTCCCATGAATAGTCTCTTCTGGTTTTTTCTGCTTTATCTCTCCCTGCCCAGAGGAATGTCATGAAGCCAGTGGAGAAGGAAGGCTGAGTCTGTCCACTTGCTTCTTATGGGCAGCTTTTGGGGGTAGATAATCCATTTTTTTCCTTCATGTCGAACATGCCTACGTTGTGTCTAGTTCCATGGATGGTACAGTGAGCCCAGCCTCTCAATTACCATCTATATCAGGGCATGGAAACCATCGCCAGCACCCACATGTCTCCTTCGTATCCCTTTTTGTCCCCTAGACCAGGTGGCTCTGCCCTGACTTCTGGTCCTGTGAATGACTCTTGCTCGTTTCAGGCCTCTGTGCAAGCACTGAGCAAGGTGGTCTCTCCTGGGTGGGGCCTCTCATTCCACCTCTCACTACTCTGGTAGCGTGGATGCCACCGTGGACCGTCATGGGGTGGTTTTCAGTTCTGGACTTCCTTGGCTATGTTGCTTCATGGACAGCACCTGGTTTGGCCAGCAGGGGTGGGGCATGGCACACTTGGTCAGAGTTTTAGAAGATTCTGTGAATAGCCAAAAGGAGACGTGCCCTCCAGATACCAGAGTATGTGCTGAAGCTGACACCTGGTTACACATGCAGGGCCCTGAGGGGCCATGTGACTGGATGTCTGGGTGTGGAGAGGTTGGGAAGACTGCACACCCTGGAGGTGGGGAAGCACGGGGGTCCATACCTCACACCACTCACCCAGGCAGACCCCGGGCAAATCTGAGTACTAATTAGTCCAAAATGCAACTGTACAGGGAAGTCAAGACAAAGAGGCTCTTACTTTGGGACAGGGAGGGCAACTGATGTATAGGAAAGATGGGAAAATTGGCTGTAAAATAACAGACTTTCTGTTAGGCGGCACCTCAGGCAAGGCTGTAATGCAGGGGAGGGACTGGGAAAAATATTTGAGGCTCCACATATGGAGCAGACAGGGCATGCCTGCCACACTGCAGTCAACCACACTACAGGTCATTGTGACGAAGGCCCAGGATTCAGTACCCAAATTGGTGATTTGTGGGCATGGGCCTCCTGGGGGCAATAAGATATGCAACTACTGGGGGATGCCAAAGAAACTGTGGTGAGAGCATTTCTTGCCACCACAGAAGAGTGAACCATGGGAGGTTCCCCACCAATTGGAGTTGTGGGTAGAGGCCCTCTTGAATGGCAGGTGGTACCTGCACTGGATATTTGGAGGGAGTTGGGTCAGGTGTGCTCATCTGAGAGCCTCAGCCTCTGACTGAGCCATTATGCTTCCTGGGTCACTATCTTAGGAGGGTCCTTGGCTGTTTACAGAGCATGTGTATGGGAGGCCATCCCCCATGAACACTGGGCAGCAGTGAGCGGGCTGGAGTCACTGCCCCTTGGAGAGGTTGAACTTGCACAGTAAGTTAGTGGGAAGACAGGGGCAGTGAGATCCTGTGTGTGTGTGTGTGATAACCCTGCAGCACACACCCACCCGTACTTTGAAAGATCTGGAAGCCCGCAGGTGACGAGATGGGGCTTTGCCGGCTGTGTGCAGTTGGAACTTTCCAGATGACAGTGTGCTCTTGGGTGACCTGGGAGTGGGAACCACAACCACATACCCCGCTGGCCCCCAGGAGCTGCTGGTTGTGGCAGCAGGAGGTGTGGAGCCTTGAGCTTGGGCATGGAGAGGCTGAACTGGGTGCGTGGATGAGCTGGTAGTGGATGTGAGAGGATGGGGTGGGCTGGAAGGAAGGGGAGGGGAGAGGCTTTTGATGCAAATGCTGGAGGAGGTGGTATTGGTAGGCACAGGATGGGTGGCAGCAGTCGTGTGTGATGCCATTAGCCTCTGGGCAGGGCGAGGTGGGCCTCAGCTGGGTGGGATCTGGAGATGGGCTTAGACCACCCCTAGCAGTGCTGAGCTCTGCCAGTCTCCCTGGCAGGTCCTTTTCTTATCTGGGCTGGCAGTGAAAATGAGGCCATATCAGTGGCCTTCAGGGCCCTTTTGCCTCCTCTCCAAGTGGCCTCCAAGAGGTCACTGGCTTGACCTGACTCTCATCCACCTGTCTCTGCACTGGGTGTCAGGGGCCAGGGAAGCATATCCTTACTGTTGATCAGTAGGCTGTGGATTGGTCCATTGGAGTGCCAGGCCTTGTGGCCCTTTCTTGAGCCACTGCAGTCATTGCCGTATCACTTGGCATGAGGCCCTGACCTGTCTCTGGTCAAGCCTATCTATGTCATTTTCTTGTTGTGTTCTTGTTAGATGTTGCATGGAGTGAGGTTTAAAGCTTGACTTGCTGAAGAGCCTGATCTTCATGACAGAGGTGGTTTACCTGGCTCCCCTTGGCTGTTGGGAACAGCCCTGTTGGTCCTCTGGGAGGCAGGGAGGAGGGAGGAGTCCTTCGCTGGAGCGGGTGATTCAGAGGCAGTGGGTGAGCAGGTAGAGTGCAGCACACTTGGAGAACTCTTGAAAGCATTATCAGCAGATGGGCCGTGAGTGCCTGGAAAGCTTCTGTGCTTCGCAGCCAGTGCCATGCACTAAGAACAACTGGTGCCAAATTCGTGACCTGTTCTTCCTATTTTGCAGAATTACTAGGTGGTTAGACCAGAGGAAAGCCAGACTCTCCTAGCTGTGATCTGGGAAGACTTCCACTGGCTTTCTTAGAGAGTACGGGAAGCCCTTGGCTTTAGTGTGAAGAGGGCCCTTTCCTTTTGCTTCACACTTCGCAGGGCCTTCTGCTCAGGGCTCAGGTGTGACCAGGGACTCCAGGGGTGTGTGGGAAGCAATGGCCTTTGCTGCACACATGGATCTGCCTAGGCTGCAGGTGGGAGGACCTGGCAGAGGTGCTTATTCAGGCTGGTGGAGGCCACCCCAGAGGACACAGTGCTTTCTTGGCTATTTCTAGACAGGCCAATGTCACAGCAGGAGCCATAGGCTGAGTGACTGATGAGCAGCAGCAAGTGGATAGGTGTGAATTTTGGGTGCACTGGTCTCATCTGTGCATGTGCAGCCTTGTGTACCTGCTCAGCCTGAATTACAGTCCCTGGGCTGGGGACCTTTGTCGTGGTCTCAGTCTGCACTGGACACTGTTGGAGAGAATGCGCTTCCAGAGCTGCCGCCTTCCTGTTCTCAGCAGGACTTTATGCAGCTCCCTATTCAGTTTGAGAAAAGTCCTGGGTAGTTTGTTAAAGCAGAGCTGTCACTTAGCCAAGGTACAGAGGTCAGTGTTTTATGTGAAGTCTTGGTGGTTGTCATGTACAGCTAGGGAAGTCCATGTGAGCTGTGGAACACGGCGTCGAGAGGTAGCCACAGTGAGGACACGCCAAGGGCACAGGCACTGCTGATGCCAGCCTCTTCCACAACGGGGCCAGCCCCTGATTCTCTGTACAGAACAGCCCAGCCCAGGCCACAGTGAGCACCCCTTCAGGCCTCACAATGAGCATGGAAGGACATGCTCCCACGGCAGTGAGAAAGACAGCACCTTTCCATGTCCACCTCTGGGTCATGCTGCGCTGGTGTCTCAGGCACTTGTTAGGATATTTGGTTACTTAACAGTCTCCACTCTCTAACCCTGCATGTGGTCCCTCCCGATTGCTGCCCACAAGGTTTCCTTTCCTTGGCCCCAAGTTACTCTCTAGAATCCTCCATGCCTAAGGGCTGGTTTAAGGCCTGCTGCACCCATGTGTGTGATGCAGTTGTAAGACAGTGCCCCCAGTGGGACCCCACATGGGCACAGTGACTTTCCACTGTGGCTGGGATGGAGCTGGCTACCCCATCACCACCTTTCCCAGGGGTTTCTCATGCCCTGAGGAGGCCACAGGGAGAACAGTGGGCCAGTGGGGCACCTGCAGGAGGCATGCTGGCCTCCCAGTGTTTCCATGATGAAGCTCGGTGGAGTGGCTTGTGGATGTGCCAAGGTGGTGCAGATGTACAGGTCCAGTGCTGGGGGCATCGTGGTCTCCTAGGAGGCTGCTTGGGAGCAAATGGGAGCTCAGGGAAGCCCACCTGACCCTAGTACCCCATACATGCCTGCTCCTTCACCCCAAGTGCAGCCAGTAAGCACTCCTCCAGTGAGCCTCCCACATGACCTCAGGCTGAGGATTGATGAGAGGGGATCACACCTGTAAAGTGCCTAGCATGGGAAGGTGCTCCCCAGGTGTCACCAGCTGTCCTCTCCCCTGCCCTGTGGCACCCAGGGCCCAGCCTCCTCCGGTTCAGTGTGTCACAGTCCAGAGAGCCAAGTTCTAGGGGCGAGGGGCCTCTTTTCTGTGCCCTAGGTTGCCTGGCTGTCATCTTGGATGCCAAAAGGCCAAGTGGGAGAAAGGAAGGAAAAGCAGAAGATGGGCCTGTGACAACTCACTGCGACTCACAGGCTTGGCTGAATGTGCACATTTCTATTGTGGCCTCTTTGGCCTGCTGGGGCAAGCAGTGCCCTGGACAAAGGTCATAGAAGTGGGGCGTGGCTTCTTGCAGTGTTCAGATGCCAACCTTAAGGCCTGGTGCAGTGAGTGGGACAACAAAGGCTGTGTCCAGAGCTTGCTCTCAGAGCCCTGAAAGTCGGCAGGGATGAGAAGGTAGCAGAATGAGCAGGGGTGTCAGGGAGGACTTTATCAGGCCCTGAAAAGAATGTCCGAACTTTGTGGTGGGCCTAGGTGGGGGCATGCTGGGAGAATGGCCCTTCACCCATGGGACCTGCCAGGAGTTTGCTGAAGGAGCACATTGGGCCTAGGCAGAGAAGGGTGCTGGGGCTGGGGTGGGTAGGAGGTAAAGCCAGGAGTGGGAGGGGCCAGTGGGCAGCGGGCCTGTCTTGAGTGGGGCGTGAGGGATTGGAGAGAAAGGCAGTTCCTGATGGTCCCCTGCCCAGGGGCTGGCTTTCCTCTGGTCCTTCCCTCCCAATGACTGCGTCTTCGTCGAGGCCGCAGCCCTGGACTCTGTGCCCACATCTCCGGCACCAGGTTGCCAGGAGACCATCGGTGGCCTTCCCTCACACCACAGAGCCCTCCTTACCACATCTTGAGGGCTGGTCTACCAGTCATCGGGGCCAACTAGGATGGCGGGATCCTGCAGCTAAATTAGGGGAGGATCTGTGTCTGGTCTGTGAGCATTAGTGGCCAGAGCTGCCCCTGGCCAGTGGTCTCACCAGCGGCCAGGCGTGTAGCTCAGGGAGGGATGTGGTAGGCCAAAGAAAACATGATTGCCTTCTCCTTTGACAGCCCAAAGTGGCACGTCCCTGGTGGGGCAGCACATTCCTGTGGAGCAGCCCTCAGAACAGTCCTTTGTCCTGGGGCGGGGGCGGGGGGGCTCTAGACTGATGGGATTTCAGCAGGGATGGGCTGGCAGGGCTCCTACCATTGACTGGCAGCCTGGTTTCCACAGTCACCACCAGTCAGGCTCTGCTAGAGTATTCTGGAGTCTTGAGAGAGACCAGCTCCTCTGGGGTAAGGGGGCCTGCGTCTTCTGTGCTAGACTATGGTCAAGTGGCAGGTGCTGGGAACCCCGTCAACTGTACCTGGCAGGTGGGACACAGCATGCTTCCTGTCTCTCTGCACTTTGTTCTGGATGGTTCTACTGACCCAGTTCATCAGCCGTGTCTAGTCTGCTGTTAAATCCACTGCTGAGATTTAATTTGTGGTTTCTATAGCTTTGTTTCTAACAGTTCTTTCTGCTGTTTTGTGGTCTTCCTGGTTTATTCTTGATCACTTCCTTTTCTCTGCAGATATTCTCAAGCTCCCTTTTCTGCAATTAGAACATGGTTGGTTTACAAGACGTGTGGGGATCTCTTTCTGCTGGTTTCTTGTTTATGGTGCTTTGTTTGGTTATGTAATTCTTTCTGACTGTGTACTGCTCTTTGTCCTAGAAATTATTTGTGAGACTTCTTGGAGGTCTAGGATGAACATGAGAAATTTGGTTTGCCAGGTGCCCAGGGGCACGACTGGTACGGCAGTCCCTCAAACCAAGTCTTGGCATGAGGGTTCCTGGATCCCTGGTGTAACCTTGGGTTTGCTCATGGGGTTTCTCAGGGACTCCCTCCATTTCTGGACTGTTCCTACAGCCCCTGGGTCTTCTGTCCCTCTCAACCCCCGAGGCCACCAGAGCCCAGTTTGCCCAGATGGTCAATACCCCAGGGCAGGAACGACCACTGATTCTGCTTTCTTTCCTCTCTGGATTCCTGTGTTCTCCAAGATGTTGGCTAAATCCGACATGACCTTGTAAACTCTTGGCTGCTTTTAAGATGTTTTCATATTCTTTCAAGCATTTTAAGTTATTTTTACCAGGAGCGTCCGCTCTACCAGCCTGCCCACCAGTATTGGAATCGTCAGGCACCCTTGAAACGATGGCCCCCAGTGGGCACTTCCAGCTCAGGCTGGTGGCCAGCAACCCATCTCACATGGCTGCACATCTCCTAGCACCTTGCACTTTTGCTAGTTGCCATGGCAACACCTCACCTGTATAACCACAGGCTTTACTGAGGTCATAGGTTGGTTCCATGCAGCAATCATCAATGCCCATGCCTGCCGCAGCTGAGGGAAACAGGGAGCTGAGTCTGTGGGAGCCAGTGGGGACAGTAGTCGAGTGAATCCTCCCACCCCCGCCAAACCAGTCAGCAAAGTGAGTAGAGTGGCAAGGAAGCCATGGCATTGTCCACGGGAAGGCCCTAGGAGCTTGGCAGCCTCTGCATGACTCTGAGCTTAGGTTGTGTCTGAGCTGCCAGCCTAGGGCTCTGACCCCTCTTTGGTTCTTCTGTGCTCTGTGGCTGCAACCCCTGCTGTCCACCTGGCTGCCCAAGGGGAACTGGCACAGCTTTGATAGCAGGGTCGGCGTGGTGGGAATGTTCCCTTCTGTGAGTTCTGAGACAGGAAAGCTTTCATTTCAGAGACCCAAGAACTGGGCACGATTGCACTGATGTCAGAGAGGAGCTCACACCGTCACTGTTCACCTGCCTGTCCCCACGGCCGATGGTGGGCCTCTCCCAGATCTGTGGTGTGTGGATAGCAGGGACCTGGGCCTGAGGCAGTGAGCTGGAACACTCCCTGGACCATGCCTGCTGCCCACTTGCCTATAGGGGGTACCGCGCAGGCGTCCTGATTAGCAGGCAGGCCCCCTCCCCTGTGTGGTCACTCTGAGGCCTAGGGCAGAGCAGCTATGGCTTGTGTTGAGGTCTGGAGCAAGGATGGGCTGGGTCTGGGAGTCTCGTCCCCCTCCCCCCGAGCTCCTGCCCCCAGTGAGGGTCCAACTCACAGACCTGCTTTACAGATGTGCTCCACTGGGCAAAGCCCATACCCTGCTCTAGCAGGCACTGTGCACTTAGCATCTTGGGACAGGCCCTGCATGAACCCTCTCCAAACCCTCAGTGGCCCAGGCAGGCTAGGGCCTTGGAGCTCAGTAGCCTCCTCTAGACACATATGCATACAGACATGTGCGTAAGTGTACACTTGCACACAAGTACACAAGCAGACATATTCATGCACTTACGGATGTTCACAGACCTTACAGCCTCACATGTATGCACATGCACTGAACACACCTTCCCCCCTTGCTCATCAGCTTCTTTCTTCTAGGGTCATCTTCTCAGCTCCCTTTAGTACCTGCACAGCCTCTTTCCTGCCCGTTTTCTGGCTGCGGGCACTGGTTCTGCACCGGAGCCATGTCCTTAGCTTCTCATACACATGCAGGACTAGAAACCCTCACAGTTACCTTGTCCAGGGTTGGTGGCCTTGGAACCTCATCTCAGTTCTCAATTTGTTTGCGGGAAAAGACCTGCTGGTCCCAGAGGCCCTGGGTGAGGGACTCGTTTGTGCAGGGGGTGGGGGGAGGTGTGCATTGAGTCCTCACTCATCAGCACCTGGGTTTGTGTCCATGTCACCAGCACCTGTGCTTTGCCCTGTGCTCCTTGCTGACAAGGGTGTACAGGGCCCTCTGGGTCCCCTGGCTGTGCCTGGGCTATTGTGGGCAGAGGGCATGTGCCAAGGGCCTTCTGTAGACATTGCTACAGAGTGTCCCCAGGCCAATTGGACATGATGTGGCCCTGCCTTGAGTGCCTAGGGGCCAGAATTGGTGCTGTTGCCAGGGGAAGCAATGGGCAGTCTGGGTGGGGGCCATGGAGGAAGCCACAGGGCCTCCTGGGCGAGCACGGGCTGGTTTGCCTGCCTGCTGCCCCAGCTGTGCTCATGTTCTTGCTCTTGCTGTTGCTTCCACCTCCAGCACCCACTTGCCACCCCCATGCAGTGTGTCCAGGGCCAGTGAGCACCATAGGTGGCAGGGCAGTCTAGGCAGAGCTGATGAGTGTGTATGTTTAGGGAGATGGTTGTGCGGTGCTGGTGAGTGTCACAGTGTTGGGCACATGGCTCTGGCATGCCCAGCGACAATCAGGGACATCTCAGAGGTGGTTCTGTTTGGGTCAGGGAGGATGGCATGGAAGGTGGTTCTCTTGTGTGCTGTTTACTCAACTCATTTTTTTCCTTTTCCTGCAGACCGTCTGACCCCATGTGAGCAAAGCCACCCTCAGGAACCCATGTGCATCATCTTCTTTAAGTTTGATCCTCACCCCGTTTCCAGAAATGCGTACAGGTAACCCCTTGCTCTGCATCTGCCACTGTCTGCTCAGCTTTGGGTGCCCCACAGTCCCCAGTACCCATGTAGGCACTGTGAGCAGCGAGGGAGCATGCTGCTCCCTGTGGGCTGGGGAGAGGGTGGCCACGGGACGAGCTGCAAAGGCCTGGCCCTGCCCTCTCAGATAATAGTCACTCAGTGTGGGGCGCTGGAGGGAATACTTCTTGGTGGTGGACTCTGAGTCAATGTCCAAAGATATACAAACATATTAAGACTCTAAAGGTGGGCAGGACAGAGGAGCAACGTGGGTCCAGGCAGGAGCACAGCCCTACAGGCTCTGTAAGGAGACCAGCAGGTAGCAGAATTGGGGTGACAGTGAGCGAGAGTCCCATTTGAACTGGTGGTTCATGCTGCCGATGAGGAGTCTGGGTGGCGGTGTCAAGGTGCGAGGAGGTGGGAAGTGGAAGACCTTCTTCTCCCCATGACTCTGAATGACACCCCTCCATTCCCCAGGTCACCCCAGCGGGAACCCATTGGCATTTATCCACGCAGAGAATGAGGCTGAGATGTAACCCACAACCAAAAATGACATTTGAAACTGCTTACTATGCAATTGCCTGGGACGTTTTCATCATTTTTAAATCTGTACCAGAAATGATGTGCACTATTTTAACTAGCTTTTTGGATTTAGGTCACCATGCAAAATCACAGACACAATGTTACCTAATGTCGTGGCTGAATTAACTCATTCCAGGCCAGGGAACAGAGGATGAAGAGTGTCCAGTGTTCTCTTCCTGCAGAGGAGTGGGTAGCAGGGCCAGACCAGGGTCTGGGAGCTGACCCGGAACATCCCCCAATAGGATGAGCTGTGTGAGTCAGGGTGCAGCCTCTGGACAGAATCCAGGCATAGTGATTTCAGCAGGGAAAGTGTAATATACTCACTATAATGGGATTGGCGTGCCCAGGGCAGAGCCCCATCCTTCACCTCCGGGCTGAGATCTAGACCTTGCTGGAGAGGCACAGCCATGGCACACTGGATAATAGAGAAATCTCTGGGGTGCTGCACTGGCAGAACTTGTTGGAAATCTTTCCTCAAGGGTGCTAGCAACTGTTGCAGGGAGGATGCTGGGGGGAAGGTGCTGGCCACTGGGTGCTGCTTACTACTGTGAGCTGTGGAAGCCACGTGTTTCACAGGAGACTGATGCCTGGGGAAGTCACGTGTGCCATAGGAACCTATAGAGAAAGCACTCAGGAGCCAGGAAAAGAAGGCTCTCCTCCTCCAGTGTCTCTTTGGCACCCTTTACTGACAAAACTTAGCATGGTACCAGCTGCAAAGTTCAGCTTCATTATCACATAACAGGCAATGAAGGGTGAATTTGGGGCTGAGATGCAATAATTGGATAACTGGCATGGTCCACCTCTTTGGCTACTGAGCTTTTATATGCAACTATCTGTACTCATTTGAACACCCATACAACAAAACAACTCTCTTTCCACTAAACAAGTGAAGAATTTCTCAAATGAAGATAGGCAGCCTGACAGTCACTAACTTGATCACTGCCTATATTTGTTACTCCCAGATTCAGCCATAGCCCCACTGAATATGCTGTTTCCTAAGGTTACCTCCAACCGCCTGCAAGTAAAATAAAAAGGGAAAGAAGGAGGGAGGAGGGTGAGCATGGATCTCTCTTTCTGTTGCTCAGAACCTGTACATCATTGCCAGGACCTGTCCTCCTAACAACTAACTTCTTGTGGATTGTGATTCAAGACAGCCTGAGCGTTTCTCTCGTATTTTTCAAAGCTCTAAGCCAAAGACTAAATATGCCGTCTCTGAGTGACTGACTGAATATACTCAGTGTTTTCTCGACTACGTGGAGGGCCAGAGGGGCTTCTGGTAACTGCTCTGTTCTAGCTCTGGGGGTGTTCAGGCAGTGAGAACGGGCAAGCTGCGGGCTCTCTGTATGTGCACTTCTGTATGTGTGTGATGCGAGCACAGGACAGGGAGAGCCAGGAGGCGACTGCCATGGGAGGGAAACCGCAGCAAGGCCAGTGAGAGGTTACGTGAGTTGAGCCCGGGCATGTCAGAGATTGAGGAGGGACTCTCAGTGAAGCAATGAAGGGGGAGCAGGCCCAGGGCCAGGGCCATTGGCATAGAGGGGAGGAGGCCCTTGCAGTCTAGGACTGCCAGGGCCTATCTGGGCCAGCCAGGCCTGCCTTCGCGCCCCTCACTTGGGCTCCTTCTTACCTTAGCCATCGCCGTCCTGGCCCGGGATATACCAGCCTCTGCCCGCTGCCCTGGCATCCACAGCTGTATCATCATCTTCCCTCCATGTAGCACTCCATGGGAGTGTCTTTTGTTTGTGTGTGTGTGATAAGGTATATATAACATAAAATTTTGCCATTCTAACCATTTGTTAAGTGTTTAGTTCCACAGCATTAAGTATATTCACATTGTTTTCCAGCCATCACTGCTGTCCATCTCCAGAACTCTTTTCATCTTCCCGAACTCAAATTCTGTCCCCATTTAATAATTATCCCCATTCCCCCTCCTCTTAGCCCCTGGCAACCATCATTCTCCTTTCTATGACCTTGACTACCCTGGGTACCTTATATAAGTGGAATCATACAATATTTATCCTTTTGTGACTGGCTTATTTCGACTTAGCACAACATCTTCAAGATTCATCCATGTTGTAGTATGTCAGAATTTCTTTCCTTTGAATAGAGAGACCACATTTACTTATCCATTCATCCATTAGTAAATACTTGGGTTGTGTCCATCTCTTGGCTGTTGTGAATAATGTTGTTATGAATATTAGTGTACAAGTATCTGACTGCTGCTTCCAATTCTTTTGGGTGTGTACCCAAAATAGAGTTGCTGGATTATATGGCAATTCTGTTTCTGACTTTTTGAGGAACTGCCAAATTGATTTCCTCACGTGTCTTTTGATGGCCCTGTCATAGGCTCCCCTCGCTGTATCAGCCCATGTCCCCTTTTGGATAGCAGAGAGTGTCATCATTGTACACCATCCAGACCAGGTCCTCTCCCCTCATCCAGATGGTCCCGGTGCCAGGGCTGGTGTCCACATGGACCCTGCTACCCAAAAATCTGGTCCATGCGGCCGGGACTGATGAGACCCCTGTGCTCCCTCCAGCACCCTCAATATTGACTATACAGTGGCCTCTTGCCCCTCAGGGTAACAGATGGTACCTGTTTTCATTCATATTTGTGGATTAAGCTTATCCCTGCAGTCAGTGTTGCTCCAGGTTAGATGATTGCAAAGAGGATTTTTCTAGTTGGACCTATGGCCATTATTACCTTGTATATAAATGTGATTCAAACAGGTCGCCTCTGCTTGCAGAAGAGACTTAAGACGTTCTCATTTTCGATGCCGTGGGCAGTGACCCTTGTGACTCTTTTCCAGATGCTGATCTTATGGGAATTTGTTTTCTAGCTTCCCAGGAGTTCTGTGGAAGGGGAAAGGTGAGCCTGTCCCCGTCACACCCTGCCCAGGACAGCCCAGTGATGTTCAGGGTTGGCCTGTCCTGCTGCTTTGCTGCCCTGCTGGTGGCAGGCATGGTTCCTGAAGCATCTCTCTCTCTCTTGGCTGTGTTTGAGCATCTTCTTGTTTCTTTCCCATAGAAGAAAGCATCAGCCACTCAGAGTGTGCATCTTGTGGTCTGTTTATGCCCAGACTCAGCAATCACTGTCTGGCTGGCCTGCAATATGGAGGGAGGGGAGCCAGCTCGGCACCTGCCCGGAGAGTGAATGTAAGCATGGTCTCTGTAGAGCAACTCCAAGCCTAGTACTGGGCCGGGCTGTCTTAGACCCCGCGTTCCGCACCCCCTACCCCTCTTATTGCCACTCTGCTGCCCTCCCTTTTGGAGGTACCCATCCCTTTAGGCGTAGCAGCCCCCCATGTCACATGCCACTGCTGCCTTCCCCCCAGGCACCACCCTGGCATGAACCCCCAGGTTCCCTCCAGCCTCCCCATCTGTCCTCTTGGTGCTGGGCTGGCCCTCGTGCAGGTGTGGTCTGCCTTCCAGATTGCATGTCAGCTGCCCACAGGTGGGCTCCTCAGATGTCATTCCCTCCTGGGGTCATCTCGGACACAGTGTGTCATGGCTTCTGCCCAGGGGTGTAATCCCCTGGGTGGTCCCAGCCTCTGCCCCCCATGCCTGTTGTTGCCTGATACTTGGAACCTCCATATTTTGGTGGCAGTTACCCAGTGTGAGTATAGTCTGGGTGCCTGTTGGTTTCGCTCTTGTTTTTAATTCTAGTATGACTGTCTGTGGTGCTCTGGCAAAGAGCCTAGTGGTTAAGAACTTCCTTTAGCAGCCTATGAGATGCTAACTTAGAAGTTCCATGCTGGCTGCAGCTTTGCTCCGGGGTCCCAGTGACCTTGCCATGCTCTGTAGAGGCAGCTGTGTTCTGATGGGATTCCACTGACATTACTTCCTTGATTATAAAGGGATATGTGCTCTTTGAAAAAAAAAGTCATCCCTCACAAGATATACAAAGTGAACTGTGAGCTCACAGATTTACCCTCAGCAGCAGAGCGAGGAGTGCCTGTTGGTCCTGAATAATTAATTAGTGGTTTCAGTTATTAGAACAAAACAAAGCCATGGGTGGCTTGCCTTCCCCAGAGCCGCTTGCTGTGGTGGCCAAGTTCCTTGCCTCTGGACGCAGTGACGCAGACGAACTTTTATTCGTGTTGCGATCCCAGAAGTGGTGACTGAAGGAATATGTTCCTCATTTGGAGCCTCTAAGTAGGCACTCCTCACACCTGCCTGTTTCTGAAGTATGTATTTGATGAAATCCTGAGCAAACCACAAAATTCAGCTAGCGACTCTTGATGAAAATAACCCAGCAGTTAATGTTTCTATTATTAACAAACACACGTAACTGCTCCTTGTTTTAAAAATAGGCAGAAGGTTCTGCTCAGTGAGCTTTTTTTCTTTTTCTTTTTCCCTAATTTTTCCTTCTCTGAAGCCTTATGTAGGAATCAAAAGCAGAAGCCGACAGTATCAGCCTTGTTTCAGGTGCTTGATCCTAACCATGTGAAGTGACCCCCACCCACAGGGGTCGGTGGGGAGCCCAGCCCCTGCTGCATATTCCCACCACAGCTGTGGAGTCTCCCCCAGCTCGGGGATGTGGCACTCTCCCTCCTCCTGACTGCCGTCCAGGCCATGATGGATGGGGCACTTTCCACCAGGCCGGCCTGTTCAGGCAGCCTGTGGGAGCAGGGCGAGCCAGAACAGGGCCAACTGGGGCCCCAAAGGGACAGAGCAGATGTGGCCAGGAGGCAGAGGTCAGGGCCCAAGTGCCTTCTCTTTCAGACTGTCTGTCTCCACCTGAGGATGAGGTCCAGGTTGGAACCTGGCAGTTGGAGTTGCATAGGATCGTTCTGTGAATAACTGGGGCTTATATCAGGGATGGGGACCTTTCCCTTTTGGGTGCACATCCCTGAGACCTGGTGCAGCCCTTGAGCCAGCTGTGCAGGGGGGATAGAGAGCAACTGTAGGCCAGATGGGGTTACCGAAGGCAGTGAGGTTTCCAGGGCAGACCCAAGGGTTCCATGGCCATGCACAGTCCCTGGCTGTGCTGGCACCTGTGACTGGGGCTGCATGGGGAGGCGCAGAGTCTGGCAGCGGGGGGAGGGTGATCACATGCCACTATGCTTGGGGTAACAACACTTCCATGGCCTGTCACTGGTTTCACTTTCAATTTTACAACCATCTTTGTTAATTCACATTGTACCACGAGCAAATGTTCATGAAATTAATGAGACAATACAAAAATTATTTTTAAAGACTTTTTAGGACTGACTACTGACTAGACTAGTTTGGTTTCAGACCTAGTGTGACCACAGCCTGTCCAGAGTTAGAACCCTTTGCACACAAGCCCCAGCCTCTGGCCCCTTGTCCTCTGTTCACCTGTGTGCCTACCAGTGGTGCTCAGAGGGACCTCTGATAACCACTTCTTTGACCCAGATGTGCCCCACTTAGTCACCATCTATGTTCTTATTTAAATGGCAAAGTCAGCTGGAGACGTTGATTTTTTTTTACCTCCAAACCAGTGCTCTGAAAACTGTGACATCTTTTCTAATTGCCAAAGAAAACACTTGTTTGATTTATAAGGAAAAAAACTAGTGAAACACAGAGACATTCTCACACATTTCCTCCCCCAGACACCCAAACTTGAGACAGCAGCCCTTGGAGAACTTGTATGCTGCTGTGGTCCACATGCATTCCCAGGCCACCCTGGTGGGCCTACTTACACTTCCAGGACACTGGTTGGGGTGTCCTCAGGGGAAAGGACAGATGCACAGGAGGGCACCTCCCCACCTGGCCCCATGGTCTTCACCCATCTCCTCTGTATTTCCTCTGGAGGGACCAGGGGTACAGTCCCAGTCACAGGCTCCCCAGGAAACTGCCTGCCTGGAACTGGGGCAGACCTTTGTCCCATGTGGGTTTCTGTTCTCTTTGGAACTTGCCCATATTGTTACTGAGGCAAATTTTCTTTGTTAATTAGAAAGAAAACACGTGGCTTTTCTGTTTCACCTGAGAGTTGCAGTTGTGTTTTCTCCTTCAGGCTCATCCTGGCAGCCAACAGGGATGAATTCTACCACAGACCATCCAAGTTAGCAAACTTCTGGGGGAACAACAATGAGATCCTCAGCGGTGAGTCTTCCCTCATGGTGGGTGGCCATGGCATGGAAGGAAGTGTGAGCCCCAGATGGTTCTAGCCTTTATGGGTGCTGCCTCCCATGTAAATTTGGAATGAATGAGTGGACACTGACGAGACTCATGGGACGGGCTTCAGGAAAGTTTAAGTCCAGGGCCAGCACTGGGCTGACCAACCCCAGAACTGTCCACCCAGCACCATCCACATGGTTTCATGTGCTATGGATCCGCAGAAGTAGCCAGAAGATTTGGTTGGTTTTATTTGGATCTACCCTTTCTCTGTGGGCATGCAGTTGGATTTGTGTGAGGTATGAGTCCATACTCTGTGCAGCAGCGTAGTTGTGGGGGTTGTGTGTGTGTGCGCATGCACGTGTGTGTGCATTCGTATGCTTATATCTGAACGTGTTTCTGTTTACACATAAGCACCTCTGGCTCCAGGGAAAGCTGGTCTAAATTTGGGGAGCAGAGGTTTGGTTGGGACACCTTCGGTGGAATCTTCATGAGGAGTTCCCATGGGAGCAGAAGTGAAGGTGACAGCCAGGTTCCCTACCCACCCAGCCAGCAGCCTCCCTGAGCCCCTTGCACAGGGAGCAGTTCTTGCCCGTGGGATGGGCAGGGGTCTAATTGGAGGGCATACAGACAGATGTTGGCTAAGCCAGGAGTCCCTCTGCCTGTGATCCAGGTACCAGGCATGCAGAGGGAGCCTGGAAGAGCTGACGGGTTTCCCAGTGTGCTGGGCATGTGGCTTTGTGGGCCCAGGGAGGCTGCATGTGTCCTGTTCTTCCTGGAGTGTCTAAAAAATTGGCCATGGAGCTTCCACAGAAGGCCTGCTATGTAGATCGTGGTCGGGCAGTGGTATGAAGAAAACACTGCTGAGGCTGGATCATCCTGGTGCTATATGTGAGGACAGGAGTAGAGAGACCAGGGCAGTGCACTGTCCTGGGCAAGAGGTCTGGTAGGTGGTAGGGAAAGCTGCCAAGAGGCTGTGAGTGGGGACCTCAGGATGGCTGAGTGCAAAAGGAAAAAGAGGTTGAGTCTCTGGGCTGTGTCTTGGCTTTATCAGAAACTGCATGTGAGACCTTGGAAATGCCTAGACATATAGGCAGGAGCATGGGGCAGGGCTGCGAGGAGACTTCTGCTGTGTAAGCTCTGGTTACAGCAGGGTAGTAACCCTGGGGAGTTGTGTGTTTGTGGAGTCCTTGGCTGGGCCAGCCATGGCTCTCCCAGAGGTTATGGGCAGGCCTGTGAGGCCATGATAGGAGGGCTGAGGGAAGCCTATGGGCACGGCCAAGACTATCCAGGCCATCCTGGGCTAGGATGGCACAGAAGAGGGTCATTGGATGGGATAGGCCAAGTGTGTCACTTCCGCAGGGCACAAATGGGAGGTTGAAGAGAGAGAGAGAGAGAGAGAGAGAGAGAGAGAAAGAGAGAGAGAGAGAGAGAGAGAGAGTGAGTGTGTGTGTGTGTGTGTGTGTGTGTGTGTGTGTGTGTGTGTGTGTGTGTTGGGGTAAGGGGCCGATGCTCTGGGAAAGGGGGGCAGGAGGCAACTTTTGGGGATTTTTGTAGATGAAGACATAGAGGCTTAGATGAAAGGTTAGCCTGCCTGGGGTTCTTGGCCATCCTGGCCACCTGGGCTCCATCCTACCCTGGTACCTTGGCCTGCACCCTATCTCTGAATCAGTGCCAATCCTGGCTGGGTGCTTCAGCCACCTCGAATTGTTCACCCTTTGTAGTGATTTGGAGGAGGCCCTTGGCATGCTGATACAGGGTGCCTGCCTAGTGGGAGGGTGATCTTGTTGCATCACAATGCTGTGCTGGTCCAGTAGCCACTGTGCCCGGCTTGGGACTGAAGACATCAAGGTCTGCATCCTCCCACTTCTGGCATTGTCGAATTGTAAAATCGTAGGCAAGTGTTTTTCTAAGTATGGTCCTTGAGCCAGTAGCATCAGCGTTACTTGAGAACTTGTTAGAAATTAGGAAAATTTGGAGTATTATTTCTTCACATGTTTTTTCTGTCTCTTACTCTCCTCAATCTCTTTCCCTCTTTCTGCCTCCAGTTATACATATGTTAGTTTACTTGAGATTGTTTCACACTTCAGTGATCCTCAGTTCATTTTTAAAAAACTCTCTTTTCTCTCTGTTTTATTTTAGCTAGTTTATATTGTCATATATTCAAGTTTACTAATCTTTTCTTCTGCAGTATCTAATCTGCCTTTAATACCATCCTGTGTATTTTTCATCTCACACTTTGTAGTTCTTCTCTAGAAATTCAATTTTCGTGTCTTCCTTGTCTCTACTTAGCTCTTTTAGCAAATAAAATGCAGTTTTAATGACTGTTTGCATATCTTTATCTGCGAATTCCGACATCTATGTCAGTTCTAGTTCAGTTTTAATGGGTTGATTGAACTCCTCTTGGAGGGTGGAGCTATGTTTCCCTACTTCTTCAAATGCCTGGTAATTTTTGATCAGATGCTAGACATTAGTGGATTTTATCTTCTTGAGGGCTGAATATTTTTTGTACACCTATAAGTATTCTTGAGCTTTGTTCTGGGACACAGTTAAATTACTCAAACAGTTTCAGCTTTTGGCTTTTTAGATTTGTTAGGCAGCAGGTCTGAAACTGTGCCCAGACTAAGGCCGATTATTCCCCATACTGAGGCAAGATCTTTCTGTCTGCTCTTCCCAGTGTCCCCTGAATCTTGAGATTTTCCAGGCTGGCTTCTGAGAACAGGCACTGTTCCCCACACCTCCTGAACCTCCACCCCTACTCCGTGTGAGTCCCTCCTTCTGGATGGTTCTTTCCTGGCCTTGGGTAGTTTCCTCACACACATGCACTGATCAGATGTCCAGGATTCTCTGTGTACCCCTCTCGTCTAGGTCTTTTGTCTCAGGAATCCTGGCCACCTTGGTCTCCCCAAACTCTCCCCTCTCCTTAGCCAAGGAGTCTGCTGAACTCTGCCGGGCCTCTTCCCTGTGCTGCGTCCTGGAGACTCCAGTTGTGGGGCCGAACTTTTTCCTTTCCTGTCTCAGATATCGTTGTCCTTCATTTTCTGATGTCCAGGGTCTTGAAACCCATTGTTTTATGTATTTTGTTTCTTTTTTGGTTGTTTTATGTAGGAGGGTAAATTTGATCCTTTTTGACTGGCCAAATTGTAGAAATTTCATTTACTTTGTAATTGTTGATTTATAGTTCTTTTTGCATTCTGGTATGAGTTCTTTGTTGGATAAATGTATTGCCTATTTATTTTCTTAATGATATTTTTTGGTGAGCACAATATTTTATTTAACTAAAGTGTCAATTATCTACTCATTTCTTTTATAGTTCATTCTGTTCATCTTTGCCATAAAGATTTGTCATAGAGATTTTCCTCTGTTTGCTTCTAGAAGCCTTCTGATTTGGGATTTTATGTTTAGGTATATGATTTATCTCATGTTAATTTTTGTACAGAGTGTGTGATAGATAGAGTTTGAGAAACATACTTCCCTATCTCTCCAATTGTTCCAGTGTAATTTATTGAATATTTTTTCATCTATTGCCTTATAGTGACAACTTGGTTGAAAATCAGTTGAACACATGCGGGTGTGGGTCTATTATGGATTCTTTTGTGTTTCATCGATCTGTTTGTCTTGATGCCAGCGCCACACTGTCTCAATTACTGCAGCTTTTTACCAAGTCTTGAAATCAGGTAGCATTAAGTCCTTCAGCTTTGTTCTTTTTCAGGACTGCTTTGCCATCCTTGTTCCTTTGTATGGACATATAAATTTTTAGAATCAGCTCATTAATTTCTATAAATCAAAAAGCATGCTGGGATTTTGATTAGGATTATGTTGACTCTCTTGGTCAATTGGTGGAGAACAGTACTGAGTCTTCCAGTTGGGGAACAGGCACATCTTTAGTTAGAGCTGCTTGATTTCTCTCAGCATGGTGTTTTTCAGTCTTTGGATGTTACACATTTTTCCTTAAATGTCTTTCTAAATATTATTTTTATTATTTAGCGCTGTTGTAAATGGTATATTTAAAATTTCATTTTCCAGTTCTTGCTAGTATTTACTTATTAGTTCCAGTAGATTTTTGTGTGTGTTGGCGGGGGGGAGGGGCGAGATTTTCTTCACATACAATCCTGTCACCTCCAAAGAAAATTTTACTTCTTTCTTTTTGATCTTTACAGCTTTTGTTGCTGTTATTGTTGTAAAAACAACATTTTCATGATTTAGCCATTTTATCCCAGTCTTTAAGTAAAATGATGCTCTAATCTGTGAAGATGTTCTCCTGTGGCTTTAAGGACCTGGCTGACTCTGTACTGGGGCCCCATGGATTGTGCAGCATTGACTGTGGCAGGGCCTGTGCCCTGGAGACTGGACTGGCAGGTGGGCGCTGGGCTCCTAGTGAAGCGCACGTGGCTAGGGCCTTGTGTGCTCTGCCGGGGGGAGGACAGTCAGCACACCTATACCAGATCCAGGATGAAGTTCCCGCGACAGAGCTGGTGCTCTGTTCCTAGCCTAGTGCCTACCCATGCTCCAGGATGTGTCCACAAGCATCAGTTGTCCTCCAGGACAAAGCACGGGGAGGATGTCTCTTGTGTGCCCTTTTGGTCCCATCGGCTGCCTCGCCCTGTGGAGTCAGAGCCCCTGTTCCACACTAGGGCTGTGGGGCTGAGATGTGACTCCCCAGGACCCAGGGACAGGGTGGGGCTGGTGCCCGCATTGAAAGTGCTCCTGGTGGTGATGCTGGCGTCCACCCAGGGCTCGACATGGAGGAAGGCAAGGAAGGAGGCACGTGGCTGGGCATCAGCACACGCGGAAAGCTGGCAGCGATCACCAACTACCTGCAGCCGAAGTTGGACCTGGAAGCCCCTGGTCGAGGTACCGCTAGGAGGGGCTGGGGGCTGGTTTAGGAGGTATAGGGGCGTGGCTTAGGGTGGGGCCCGCGGCTGGCTTTGGGGGTGGTCTCACTGCAGGAGCTCTCCTTGGACAAGTGCAGAGACAAGAGGAGTTAGAATGGAGAAGAGGATTATTTTCCTGGGCCTGAGAGTCTACTGGCTGGTATCACTGCAGGAAACCACCCTCAGCCTGTCCCGCATGATACTCACCCTTACTGACCTTTCACCCGTCTCAGGAAGCGTGCTCCATACTTGTCCCCTGGCCAAGGTGTTACTCCTGACTGTTGTGTCATTGTTTTCCATCTGTCTAGTGTTTGCAGAGCAGATGCCCCTGGGAGGACAGCTACATAGACACACATCGTCTCTACTGAAGAGTTTTTCCTCATGCTGGACTTCTATATGGGGGCATAATGGAGGGAAAAAACCCCTAAAAACCAACAAAAACATAGTTCTTAATGCTGACCTCCTTGGCTGCTGGATCAATGAGGTGTGGCCAGCCCATGCAGAACCATCAGTCTCCCAGGGAGAGGGGCTAAACCTGTTGCCTCAGCCATGGGTGTCTGTTCTCTGCTCACAGGCAAACTTGTGGCCCACTTTCTGACCACAGACATGGACAGCTTGTCCTACCTGAAGAAGGTCTCCGCAGAGGGACACCTGTACAACGGCTTCAACCTCATAGCAGCTGATCTGAGGTGGGTCTACCGTTTGGGGGACAGCAACCCATTCAGTGATGCCACAGGACTGGGTTGTGGGATCAACAGGAAGTGCGATTTCTGCCCTGCCAATCAGCTTGGGGTTCTGTAGCATCTGTAGCAGCCTCTCCAGAGACATTGCTCCTTGGCAAGTGTCCCAAGGGCCAAGCCCCTCCTAGACCTACTGAGTGGGGGATTCAGGAAGCAGAACTTCGAAGGAGGGGTTCCTGTGACAGTGTGAGGGATGGCTACTGGCTCCTACCATGAGAGAGCTGGAGTGTGATTGCAGGGGTGCTCTCCTAGCACAGGGTGCATTCCTTGCCCACAACCACCTCCCTGCCCCCAAGTCCCCTCTCCCTGTCTGTGGCTAAGGAGCCCCCTGTTTTTGATCCGTACCTCTCTGGTGAGCAGATGTCCCTAAGGCTGGAGAAGGAAGATGAAAGTACAACTGGCTGTGGCCCTGGAGTTCTCTGGGACCATGTGGTGGTTGGGTGCTGTTGGACGCTGGGGCCCTGCATGGCATCTTAAGGGAGCTGGGTCTGAGTGGGCAGCGTGGCTTATCTTGGGTTCTGTGAGGGGTCTGGGGGTTGTGAGTCAGGTTTCTGGAACCCTGCAGATGGCCCGTGCCCCACGGGGAAGAAGCAGTTGGAGCTTGACCAGTCCCATGTGGGGCACACAGAGAGGTGCAGCAGGGGCCTGATAGTTGTAGCAGCAGTCACTGGTTACCTGATGGCCGCATGCTCAACCCCTCTTTTGCAGTACTCTCTATTTCCTGAGAGCCGCCTGTTTGCCTGATGCCGCTGAGCTGATGGGCAGGTGACCTGGCCATGACCACTGGTGGTTTGAGGTGGGGCTGGGGTCTCCTGCTGCTGTGTCGGGGTCCTGAGTGCCCCTGGAGGGGCATCCCACTAGTCCTGCACATGGCTGGGAAGGAGCACCATGCTTGTTTCCACTTGAGGCTGGCTGCCACACTGGGTCACGGCCTGGCTTTTCAGAGTGTGTTCATTCTGCAGTGCCTAGGCCTGAGCTTTGGCCTCAGCCGCACACCAGCTCAGGCACCAGCTGCACAGGCACTGCTTGTGGCATTAGTGTGGCTCACCTCTCAGTACAGATACTGAGCTCCAAGGTGAAGTGATAGCTAGTGCTTGGCTCAGGTTAGCAGGAGACATGGAGATACATGGAGGCACCCTTGTCACCTGGGTGGGCAGGGGTGGGGGGGAATTCCAGAGCCTACGTCCTGTGCTGTCAACACTGGTGGACAAGGGCAAGGGAGTCTCAGGGGCTACATGCTGGGTACCAAGCTCGTACCTGGCCCTGTTTTTCTACAAACGAGCTGACGCTGTTGAGTCTCAGTGTATATTAGCAGAATGTGTTAGATGGGGGAGCAGCAGTGCCGTGGACATGAAGGAAGACTAGTGTAGAGAAGCCCTGGCTGGGTGTCCCCACTCCGCTACCTGAGCACTTTGAAGATCAGCCAGTTGATTCAAGCATTGGCAGGAGCAGCCCACATCACCAACCAGGGTGGGCTGGGTGTGCTGGGTCCCTGCCCACATGATGTGTGCATTAGAGATGTGGCTGTGGGAACTGCAGGGGTTTTGTGTATTTTGCCCTTCAGTGAAGTCAGCAACCCTCCCACCCTCCCTCCTGCCTTTCCCTTCCTTTTCCTTGCTCCCCTTCTTTCCCCCTCCCAAGGCCCAGAAGTTGGTGGATGCTTCCAAAAAGGCAGGCATCAGGGGAGGCAGTCAGTGTCCCGTGGTCAACCCATGAACAGATGCCTGTTCTGACCCAGCTTCCTTCAACAAGGGTAGGTCCATGGGCCTCTTTCCTGGCCCAGGAGCCCTAGGCCTACTATACAGTGTGTTTGGCTCCCGTCCCTGCCTCTCAGATAGATGCATCAGTCCAGAAGCTGCATTGTCCCATGGGAGGAGGGCCAAGGGTGCCAGCTGGTACTGAAGCCCTCTCTTCCCTGCCTTGGCCTGCTCATACCTTCAGTGGCTCCTAGAAGGGGAGCCTCCGTGTCAGTTTAGGGATTACTTTGCCTGTTAGTAGTTCTGTGTATGTCTGACCTGGCAGGAAGATCAGCAACTTGGCTGTAAACTAGCAGGACTCAGTGCTCAGCAGCTCTGTCAATTGGCTGGGTGATGAGGGTCTTATGCTCTGAATGGACACATGTATGAACAGGTGCTCCTGTAGACAGGGCGTGGGAGTGTGGGCCCCTTAGAGCCTGAGCGGCTCTCCCAGGGCCATGGGGTGGAGACCTGCCTCCTCAGATGCATCCAAGAAGCTACCAGGGGAACTCAGTGGATTATGCCAAAGGAGCATCCCAGGGCAGCCCGGAGAGTGGAGGGAGTCAGAGGTCAGAGGGAGCCAGAAGGCACAGGGCGTCAGTCAGAAGTCAGGAGCCAAAGGGCGCAGGGAGTCAGATTCAGCCAGCAGCTCTGGTTGGTAACAGAAGGGGGTCAAGACCAAGAAGAAGAGAGCCTCATCTCCATCATGGCTGGTCCCTGGGTCAGGCCCCCCTCTACCTGACTAGCCATGGTAAGAGTGGATACCCGCTCTTGCAGGTCCTCATGCTTTCCAGCTTTTTGTCTGAAGTCATTAGACAGATGTCTTAAGAAAAGAGCCAAGGGCTGTGCGGAAGAAGAATGCGAGCAGAATGGGAAGCCACCTGGGGGTCAGGGGTCCTTCCTGCAGGGTGGCTGGTATTGAGCAGATGAAGTGAGCCTGGGTGGGTCTGGCTGGTGGGATTCCCCAACACTCCCCAGTCAGCCTTTCCTTTACGTTTGTTCATCCTGAAGACTCAGTTCTCCATTTCCAGCAGTCCACCAGGGAAGTGGCTCACAGGCCAGAAATTGTCCCTCTTTAGTTTGCAGAAAAGGCATTCCAGATTTTAGCAGAAAGATTTACTGTAGTACTTTAGAATTGAAACACAGTCAGCTCTGGAGCATTTTAAACTATTTTAAAATGCACACTCGGCATATGAAAGTAGGAAAATGTGGTCTTTGGTGCTTTATTCAGAAGCCTCTGTTACCCTGGGACATCCTGTCCAGTTTGTAGGTGCTCAGAGATGAGCTGTGGGGGTTGGGGCCTTGGCCTTACAGAGGGGACCAGTGTTCTTGGGTGCAGGACTCAGCCCCCTGCAGCTGTCACTGCTCTCAGCCTCCGAGTGCCCATGCAGTGAGGTCATTCAGTGAGGCAGCGGGGTCTTTTAGATGCTGCCACTTCCACGCCAGCAATTTCTGTGGTGAGCCAGGAGTCTTGATGACTGTGCCTACAAGGGCCCTGAGGAGCTGGGGCCTGGACTAGCCCCTGTTCTGGCTGCAGTGGGCCATTGTCCCTGTGCTCACTGCTGGCAGGGCTGCTGGGGATGCGGGGTTGTGGAAATTGCCAAGGAACGAGGGGTCAAGATGATCCATGGCCCATATATGACCCTCTCTGCACTCTTGTTCACAGCACAGAGAAGGGAGATGTTATCTGCTACTATGGAAACCGGGGGGAGCCCGAGCCGGTTGTCCTGGAACCAGGTGAGTCTGCTCTGGTGGGTGGTGACAGGGTGGGGGCTGCTCCTCTGGGGACACCTCTGTACTTTTATGAGACTGAGTCTCTGTTGTATTTCTCTCCTGGGACTGTGCTTTTTGGCCATTTGTGTACATTACGGCCTGTAGTGGCCTGTGGCGAGCACCTGGTTCACATATCCGACTGCCTAAAGCTTAGATCACCTTTCCCCCAGGGCCGAGCTCATGACTGCCCAGAGAATTGGAAGCTAAAAGGCACAAAAGGATCGGAGACCTTCCTCCTCAATTCTAGGCATTGGCCCAGAGGCCTTAGTGGAAGCATCTGGAAACTGTCCCTGGGATGCCCTCAGTTCTTAGTGCTGGAGACCCTGTGACTAGAGATGTTTGGTTTTTGCTAGACTTGCTTGGAAGAAATTCTTTTCAACTACATTCTGTTGTTTCATCCCTGAGCCTGCCCTTGCCCGATCTGTGTTAGATTTTTTAATAACAGCTTTATTGAGATATAACTCATATATCATACAGTTCACTCATTTAAAGTGTACCATTCAGTAGATTGTAGTATTCACAAAGTTGCACAACTATCACTGCTATCTAATGTTTTCATCACCTCAAAAAGAAACCATAGCCAGTGACTCCCCATTACCCTTTCTCCCCAGCCCCTGGCACCCACTGATCTTTCTGTCTCTATGGATTTGCCTATTCTGGACATTTTCTATAAATGGAGTCATGCAATGTGTGGCCTTCTGTGTCTTGCTTTTTTCACTTAGCATAATGTTTTCAGGGTTCATCCATGTTGTAGTATGAATTAGGGCTTCATTCCTTTTTATGGCTGAGTAATATTCCATTGTACGTATATTTTACATTTTGTTTCTCCATTCATCCCTTGATGGACACTTAGGTTATTTTTACCTTTTGGCTATTGTGGATAATGATGTTATGGATATTTGTTGCAAGTTGCGTGGACATGTTTTTCTCTTGGATATACCTAGGAGGGAAATTGCTGCATCTTAAGGTAATATTTAACCTTTTGAGAAACTGCCAAACTATTTTCCAAAGCACTTTCACCATTTCATATTTCCACGAGTGGTGGATGAGGTTCCAGTTTCTCCACATTCTTGCCAACGATTGTCATTGTCCGTTTGATTACAACCATCCTGGTGGGTGTAAGGTGATATCTCATTGTGGTTTCGATTCATATGTGCCCTGATGGCTAATGATGTTGAACAGCTTTTCATGTGTTTAATAGTCATTTGTATATCTTCTTTGAAGAACTGTCTATTCAGATCTTATGTCCATTTTTAAATTGGGTTGTTTGTATTTTTATTATTAAGTTGTAGTTCTTTATATATTCTAGCTACTAGTCACTTATCAGATACATGATTTGCAAAAATTTTCTTCTCTTCTGTGGATTTTCTTTTCACTTTTTAATTGATATCTTTCGAAGCACATCATTTACAATTTTGATGTTGTCCATTTTATCTATTTTTGTTGTAGTTATTGCTTGTGCTTTGGTATCATATCTAAGAAAACACTGCCTAATCTAAAGATGTGTAGCTTTTCCTCTACATTTTCTTCTAAGAGTTTTAAAGTTTTAGCTCTTACATTTAGGTCTTTGGGACATTTTGAATTGATTCTTGTGTATAATGTGAGGTAGGGGTTCCACTTTATTCTTTATATGTGGCTACCCAGGTGCACAGCACCACTGATGATGCTTTCCTGTCGCTCCTGATAGATAAAGCACAGTGATACCCCAGGTTGGTGCCGTGGCTATGGGGACCTGGCAGAGTCAGAGTTGTGTTCCCGGAAAGTGACTAGGGTCACGTTATACTGTCAAGACTCTGCCCTGAAAGTCTGGCAGAAGCAGAGGCTGGCAGCTCCCTGTCCTCAGTGCACCTTTTAGGACACATGACTTCGAGCTCACCTGCCCCTGTTGCCTGCCCTAGCCTCTCTACCTCAAGGCCGTGCTTCTCTTTTTTTTTGACGTGAGAAACTCTTTGCTTTTTTATAATGCCTTTTGTTAACCACTGAGAACTTGTTTTGGAAAACTTGTGCCAGAGACCTTAAGATTCATTCAACTAAGGTCCCAGCCAGCACGGAGAGGAGACCCTACCTATCCCCACTAGGTGGGGCTGTCCTGATGTTGGTGGGTTCCCTAACTGCTGATGTGAGTTGTGGGCTGGTGCCCTCCTGGCCTCCAGTTGCTGATTCAACTACCCTTGTCATATTTAGGTGGACCCACACCTCGCAGCTTTTTTCTAGCTTAGAGAGACATGTGAGTGAAATGCGGAGGTGGTTCCTTCTCAAGGTCCCCCTTTCCTTTGCCCAGTTTGATTTCAGGTTGTTTATTTCTAATTATCAATGCCATTTGGCGTCTGTGCCTCTAGGTCTCCTGCACGCACCCCACCATATTAAGTTCTCCACCTCTCACCATGCAGACAGTTTGGGACTGTGCATACAAAAGATGCTGGAGTGTGGGGCGGCCTGGCCACAGTGACCCTGGTTGTGTCCCCAGCACCTTGCCTCGTGCTGGGTGGGTGGGTGGGTGTGAGTTTACCCTAAATTCAGACAGCTGGGACTCTGCACTGGCAGGTTGACCCCCTTCCTGCAGGGACCTATGGGCTGAGTAATGCGCTGCTGGAGACGCCCTGGAAAAAGCTGTGCTTTGGGAAGCAGCTCTTCCTGGAGGCTGTGGAACGGTGCCAGGCACTCCCTAAGGAAGTCCTCATCACCCAGCTCCTGGACGTGCTCAACAACGAGGAGGCGTGAGTGGGTGGGTCCCACTGGGGTGAGCAGAATATCCCTCTATCACTTTGGCTCTGGGGCAGAGAGGCAAGCAGTCTCTGCTGCTCTTTGAGGCCTGTGGAGGTAACTGGTGCCAGCTACTCAGCTGCTGGGGAACCTGACAGATGCACAGACACACTGCCCTCTACTCCTGTCCCGCCTGCTCACGTGGGCAGTCGAAGTCTGACAGGGGGCCTTCGATGATGGGAGATAGGGCATTTGTGGGCCACTGTGCTAGGAAACTTGGTGCTCTCAGAGGCCTGGAGTGCGCTCACATGGGGCTGGGAATAGCTGCAGGCTAGCCGGAGATTCCAAGCAAATCACAGAAGAGAGCAGCCAGCCTCAGAGTACATCTGGAAGTTGAGTGTCCTTCCCACATACTGTCCCACCAGCAGCTATGGCACAGACATACTCATCCTAGGAATTGCCTAAAGAAAAGGAGTCCCTCACCCGGCTTCCTTGAGGCACTTCAATGGCCTCTTCATGGCGCACCTACTCCAGGGATGCCACCTTCTGGCATATCTTGACCATCCTAGTTGGGGTCAAGGTATTGGCCAAGCTACCTTCCTCCCACAGTGATATTGTCCACACATGCCTCCCCTACCCCACCCAGCCAGGCCAGGCCAATGTCCTGCCCAGATGCCCAGTGGTCTCCTAAGGGGAGCCCCCCTTGGCCTGCCTCCAGCTTCTCTCCACTGGGGACCCTCCCTGACCCTTACTCACCCTTCTTCTCCTCTGAACCATGAACCAGGGCACAGCCTTGGCATAGCTACCACCTTGGGGAAGCCCTACCTGGGCTCACCTGGTAGCCCATGCTCAGCTGTAAGTCCACACAGCACTCAGTCACTGTCATCCCTGCTGGCCCATGACAGGCCCTGCCTCCTTTTATTAACAGCTGTGGCCCTGGTGCCATCTACAGTGGCTGGCAAGCTGCAGGGCTTGAGTGGGCTCCTGTAAAGTAGAGAGATGCCTGTAGGACACCTCTTGGGATAGGCAGGGAGCATGTGTGGCCAGGTGACCACACCTCTCAGCCTGGCCCTTGCCTGAAGTGCAACTACCAACTCAGGCTTTATTGAGATGGGAGGGCAAGCTCTCTCCCAGAGTAGCTTCTGTCCTCCTGAGGGGGGCCCTGTACTTCTCTGACCAAAAAGACCCCAGGGATTTTTCCAATCCAGCAGAGCCTTCCTAGCTCACAGGTGCTTATAACTTTGGGGTCCTGGGTCCTGGGAAAGCTCATGGTGGCCCTGGCAGGGAGAGCTGGCCCAGTGATCACTATCGGGCAGTCCAGGCCCAGCAATGAAATCCTAAGTGAAAATCTTGACAGAGATTTGAGGCCTTGGAGCAGAAAAATGCACAAAATAGCCCTCCCGAGGCTGATGGGCTCCTCAGGTACTATGGGGCTGTAGGCGGGCCATGGAGAGGCTGATGGTGACCCCTCCTCTGTCCTTCCAGGCAGTTGCCGGACCCGGCCATTGAGGACCAGGGCAGGGAGTCCGTGCAGCCCATTCTGAGCAAGTACGCAGCTGTGTGTGTACGTTGCCCAGACTACGGGACCAGGTACGGTGGGCTGCTGGGTGCATCCTATCCTGTTCCATGAGGAACCTGAGCCCCATGGATCCCAGAGCTTCTGCCATGTCTAGAAGCAGCTGCCATTTCAGCTCAGGGGGCTGTGGGATGAGCAGATGCCAGCTCCCAGGGGTGTTGCAGACTAGGCGAGAGGCCCCTGAGGCTTCCATTGCCTCCCAGGAGGGGGTCTTGAGCTGCTTCCTACCCTCTACACAGCCTTGATAGCCAGTATGGCATAGGGCACACACATGTCAGCAAATCCCTGTGGGCCCGGAGGTCCCACTGCCTGGCTCTTCCCTTTACTTGCCCTGCATCCTTGGGCCTATCACATTCTCTATGTGAACAGGGCTAGGACTAGGTCATCTGATCCTGTGATGTTACCTTACCCCAGGAAAGGGGCAACAGGTGAAAATGTCCAGGAGGGAGAAGGTGTTGGTACAGATGTCTGCTATCCTGGAAAATTCCTTTCCTTCCTCCCTCCCACCTGGGTGCAAGGCTAGAAGGCCTGACCTGCCCACATGGCTTCATCAGAGGACAGGCCATATCATGTACTTGGAGGTGGCTGGGATGCACAGGGGAGGGTAGGCTGCTGGTCCAGCCAGGATGCTCCAAGAGTACTCCTGCCACGTGCCTGGCCCACCTGGCTTGGAGGTAGAGCGCGAACTCATGTGTAGCCACATCTGCCTAAGCTGGGCTTACACCAACCTCGTGCTAGGCTGGGGGCCTGGAGCAACTATGATGGATGGGCCCTGCCCTTGGGAGCCCAAGGTTGCCAAAGACTCAGGGACGAGATGTTTGGGCCATGACAAGTGCTAACTGATGTCAGGGTGATGTTACACACACCTGGTTTGGGGTTCAGGTCATTTGAGATTGAGTGAGCCAGACCCCTTTGTTCCTTACAGGTGGGAGAGGTTGGGTTATTGCTACCTCCATGCAAATGAGGAGGTAGATCTCCCAGGGGGCTGTGAGCTAACCTTGCTGTGGTGAAATGGCTGAGGCTTCGATGATGCTGAGGGCATCTGGCAGGGGGATGGACATGTGAAGTCCTGGGACCACCTGACAGAGGGTGGCAGGCCCCTCTGTCAGGTCCTCCATCCCCTAGGAAATGACAGTTTCAAGCCCTCTGGCTGGGGGATGGGATGGTGGGCAGGGCCAGTGTGATATGAATGCTTGGCACTGATGCTCCAGGGCCCACTGATGATGCTCAAGGGCTTGCGGGTTGCACATCTGAATGTCATCCTTCCCATCTGGGCTAGCTTTTCCCTCAGCAAGGATGTCATTTCCCTCAAGCCCCTTTTCTTTCATAGGCTTATTTTTGTGACTAAATTGTGTGTTCGTGCGTACTTAGTGCATAAAGCAGAGCACCAGGTCTCCTCCCTGGTTGGGTACATGGCTACTGGGTCCCACCCTAACTGAGACCCCTAGTTTTCAGCATGCATGTGCCCACCCTGGGTATCAGCCTGTTTGTGCTGAGGCTGCTTGGGAACCTGGTGTCTGCCCTCTGTCAGTGGGAGACAGGTGCTAGCAATGTGAGTACTCATTGGGGGAAGGGCCATGCAGGAGGAGAGAAGGTGTGCTGAGCATTTGAGATGCAGTGGTGGTGGTCATGAGGGAGGACAGGAGGGAGTTTTTCTCATTGAAGAAGGCCTGATCTCTAGGCAGTTGACAGCTTGACCTTTTAGAAGAGCTGAGCATGGCCGAATGTCTGGGCAGTCCCCTGTAGTGGTGCTAGGCCATTGTCTGAGAGTCCTGGGGGATTCTGATCAGGGAAGTGCATGGTCAGCCCAGGACTCACCCTGGTGAGAGTGGTGGGCATTTGGGGCTTGTGCTGCAGAGGGCAGGCAGGGCAGGCTGTGGGTGTTTCAGAGTGGAGATGACAGGTCTTGCTGAGCATGGACTTGTGGGGCCAGCCAGAGAGCTCCAGGTCCCTCCAGGCTCAGTGCCCAGATGCCACAGATGGGTCCCTCCATTCCTCAAGGCTGAGGCTGCTGCTCATTTGTGACCTGCCTCCAGCTGGGCCAAGTGCCTAGCATGGGTCCCAGGTGTGGTGGGTTTGACCCTTCTGCCTTGGATCTGAACCCAGACGGTGCTCTGACAGGTGGCCAAGGGCAGTGGGCTGAACATGGGCCCCATGCTCTCTTTCAGAACCAACACAGTCATCCTCGTGGACGCGGATGGGCACGTGACCTTCACAGAGCGCAGCATGCTGGACAAGGACCCTTCCCGCTGGGAGACCAGCACGCACGAGTTCAGGCTGCAGAGCTAAGCCCGTGTGGCCGGAGGACTCCTGTAAGGCCCTGCCTTGAGGGATGGACAGAAACCTTCCACACCATATACACTACCTGTGACTCTGCCAGTAAACTCCCAGGACCACAGCCCTCTGATTTGTGTGTGATTTATCTGTGTCCCTGTATCTAGCTTGAGGTCCACCCTTACGCCAGTGGGACTGACAGAGTCACACAGCCAGGTCAGGGATAGGTCCAGGTGTGCTGCGTATGTGTGAATGCATCTGGGTCTGTCCTCTGTCCGTGCATAGAGACACACGCACAAGACACATGCTTACATACATGCCTACAGGTACACAGGCACATAGGTACACCCATAGGGCATGAACGCACAGGCACACACATGCACAGGTAAGATATGTGCACACATGCTGGAACACACACACACTCCCAGGCATACATACACTCATGCATGTAACAGATAGGCAGAGGTGTGCTTCTCCCACCCACAAGCCCTTCTAGCCAGTGGGTCTTTGCTTTGATCAAAACAACAGGAGTAGACCTATTTCAAACTGGCACCACCTCTCCTGGGTGTAGTCCAGTTCCTGACAATTAGACCAGCTCATTAAGAGGAAATGGGCCATGTTTAGAATGAGGAATGAGGAAGACCCAAGAAAAACCTACTCTCATAACAGAAGCATAGTCTGGTTGGTAGATTCAGTGGTCCTGTGTGTGCTAGGGGGTCCCATGTACATGGGGCTCTCCTGCGGGGCGGGGAGTAGTCCTGCATGCACCAGGGGTCCTTTGTGTGCTCAGCACCTTGGCAGTCTGTCAGGCCTTGCCTGCCCACCAAGAATCATAGGTTCTGGGCAAGCCCATCTCATTGAGGGGATAGAGCCAGCCCCTGCCTTTCCCTTCTCCTTGGGGAGTCAAACTTCATAGGAATTTATATTTGAATGTGACACATTGATAATAAAACTGAGGCTGTGGTGGGTCTATGCTTTCCAAGTCCTTAACTGGTATGATGGAGAAGACCAGAGCAGTTGTGTACGAGGGGTCGGGGGCCTGTTTCTATGGCCTCCTGAGTGTCATGATGGAAGCCCGAGGGTCCTTGGGCAAAGGCTTGGGCGCAAGAGAGCCTGTGTGCCTGGGACATGGTAGGTGCTGGTGACAGGGCCTCCTGAGCTGGGCCAAGGAGTGAGGGAATTATTCATTTGCAATAGAGAACCCCTGGACCCTCTGAGGGAGTGGTGTGGTCAGGTGTGCGCTTGGTGTGAACCATGGAGACCAGGGAATGGGTTAGGTTTCAGGGTAAGAGAGCAAATGTAGTCTGTTGCAACCCTGGTTTTGGGCAGGCACTTGGGAGTTCCTGTCCCCAGCAGGGGCCAAGCATAAGGGGGTCTCACATGTCCAGTGTTGAGCCCCAGGCTTCCCTCTGCTTTTGTAGTTGACCCTTGGACTTCGCCTTCTCGGAGCACTGAGAGCTTGGGGTGCAGTGTGAACCTACATCAGACCCAACTTGCCTGCTCATCTTCCTATTCAACCACCCCTCAGGGGCCTGATGCCCTCCTCAACTTACTTTAAACTCAGAAGAAAAGTGCTTCAGCACAGCTAGGCTTAAAGGGGCTCGAAACAGTGACACAGCCCATGCTCCTAGGCCCAAGAGGAAACCAGCCCCAAGTCCCACAAATGTCTGGCTTAGCCACAAAGAGCCAGGCTCCAAGCTCAGGCACTGCTGACACCTGATACTCTTTGCCTCAGCTAGCCACCCCACAGCATGGACTAGTGCCCTACACCAGCACTCACACTAGCCAGGCATATCCGTCCTTGTGGGGCACCGTTGTGCTGGATGCAGAGCCATTGAAGAGGCTCTCCAGATGTTTACCTCTGCCCCAGGGATGGGGCATCCAGGGAAAGCTTCCCCACCCTTGTCATGGACCCCTCAGTGCCCAGCCCACCCGGGGCTCCCCAACAGCCCAGAACCCCCCTCCCCCCGCATACACACACAAGGAAGGAGCAGCTGAAGGTGTAGTTCTGTGATGGTGATGAGTTGAGTTTTGTGCCCCCAAAAGATATGTTGTAGTCCTAACTCCAAGACCTTAGAATGGAACCTTATCAGGGTCTTTACAGCAATAAAATGAAGTCATTAGGGTGGGCCCTAATCCAATACGACTGGTGTTCTTATGAAAAAGGGAAAATTTAGACATGGACAGATACACATGCAGAGAGAACACCCTATGAAGATGAGTTATGCTGCCACATGCTAAGAAATTACCAGAAGCTAGAACAGAGACCTGGAACAGATCTTTCCCTGATAACTTCAGAGAGAGCAAGGGCCTGCTGACACCTGATCTCAGACTTCTGGCTTTCAGAATTGTGAGAGAATACATTTCTGTTGTTGAAACCACTCATTTGTGATATTTTGTTATGGCTATCCTAGCAAAATAATATAATTGTGACCTTCACTTTAAAGATGAGGAAACTGAGGCTTGGGGAGACACCATAATAGTCTCTCAGTTCCCAGGCAGGTGTGGAGGCAGAGCCATGAGACCAGAAAGGAGCAGAGTGAAGACAAGGTGGATCTTGGGGTGCCTGCCCCTGTGGTCTCACAGCCCTCCCACACTGGTCTCATCCTGCTGCCTGGCATCCCTCCCACCACCTTCACCTCACTTGATCCAGCCCCTGCCACTGTTAATGGACTAGTGCCATTAGCTTTTTGCATATATCCTGCCCAGGGCCTTTGCACTCCTTGTCTCTGCCTGAATAACTCCTACCCCAGATAATCCAACAGCACTCTACCTCATATCTTGCAGGCCTTTGCTAAAGTCTTGCGGGGGCATCCCATCTAAAGTTGCAATTTTCCCTGCCTTGCTCCCTGCTCTTTCTCTATAGCAGCACTGTCTGACATGCAATGTATTCTATTTCTTGTGTGTCTGTATGTCAGGAGAGCTCCAGGAAATCAGGACTTTTCCTCTCTTGCCCACTACTGTATTCTGGTGCCTAGGCCAGATAGACATTTGAACAAAGGATGGCAGACATTTGAACCACTGGCTGGTGCTTCCCAAGCCCTCATTTATTTAGGCCAGTGCCTTGAAGTGAGGCCCCTGTGCTATTAAAAGAGTACAGAGACCCTAGGAAACTGATGCCTTCTAGAAGTGCTTTTGACATACCATCCGGGAAGGCCTGGGCTTGACCTTGGCATGTCTTAGCCAGTCTTCTGTGCTTGTCACCAGATATATCTGATCCCTGAGTCCCCAGTAGGAGTCCTCTTCTGGGTGAATGGAGAATTCATCCCCTTCTCAGATGCCCTTTCCTAGATGAGCTTCTCCCACTCTCTGACTCCAAGACATCTGAGTTGAGGTGTGCAGGCATGGAAGCTGGAGGTGTAGGGCTGAACGATGCAGAGGCAAGTCTGTAAGCAAGTATGACCAGACCGGGAATGTGTCTTGACCTTAGGTTGACCCCGCAACACCCATCTTTTGATAAGTTTGCTTGTGTATACATTTGCTAGTGACCTTGGTTAAGGTGCTAGCAGGTGACATCATCCAGGCCCTACAGCAGAGACCTGGCTCATGGGTGAGCTGGGCTGAGGTGAAAAACAGGAGCCCAGAGGGAAAAGTTTCCTTCCCTAGCTTGGGCTGGAGTACATCCAAATTTGTGACTCTGAGGCTGGAGCCAGGTGGGGACTGTGGGGGAGGTGCTATGGTGAGGGCCCTTGTCCATCACCCAGGCTGTGTGGGAAGTTGGCTATAGAGGGTAGGTCTGAGGTCTCAAGTCTGAGGCAGGTGGAGCCTCCAACTCACCAAGCAATGAAGTGTGGAGAGGTGGCTACAGTTGGATGGACTCTGACTACACTGGGCCAAGGCCAGCAGCTGGCCAAATCCAGGAACGAGACCCTCCTGGGGCTTGATGCCCACTATGAGGTGCCTGGTACTGCCCACTGAGGCAACCAGGCCAAAGAAAGAGGGCAGGAAGGTAAGAAAGGGCTTGGGTAGTTCTCCAGCTTCCTCATCTGGGACACTCCCTCCCCCGCTCCCCCCACCTTTTTTTTAACCTTTTCATTTTGACATGATTTCAATTTGCTACACACTTGGAAAGTAGAACAAAGAATTACTGTATCCTTCATGAAGTTCCCCCAAATGTTAACCTTATCCAACAAGTTAAATGATTACAACCAGGAAATTAGCATTGATACACTATTAACTGACCTACAGAACCTATTTGAATTTTACCAATTGTCCCACTAATATCCCATTCCTAAACCAGGTTCCAATCTAGGATCCAGATTCCACATTGCAATTAGTTGTGTCTCCTTTAATTGAAGATGGCTTCTCAGCCTGTCTTTGACTTGCACGACCTTGAAACTTTGGAAGAGTACCAGCCAGTTCTTTGGTAGAATGTCCCTCATTTGTATTTGCCTGATGTTCCTTAGTAATTAAATTCAGGTTTTGCTTTTAGGGCAGAAATACCAAGTGATATATATTGTTCTCAGGAGGCCCACAATATGTCCCTTTCCTGGTGTTTTCCTTCACTTTTGAGGTACAGTTAATATACAATGCAACACATATTCTTCTTTTAAAATATAATTATTTTAATTGAAGAAATGATTTAAATACCCCCCCCCCCCCCCCCCCCCGTCTACGTCTCCCTTCCCCCATCCCCTCTGGTAACTACTAGTTCATTGTCCATGTCCATGAGTCTCTGCAACACATATTCTTAAAGTGTATAATTTGTTAAATTTGGATGTGTACACATTTACTGGTGACTTTGGTCACTTGGTTAAGGTGGTGTCTCTTACGTTTTTTCCACCACAAAGTTAACCATTTTCCCTTTGCAGTTAGTATCTTGGGGGAGAAACGTTGCAACTTTGTAAAAGACAATCCCCTCCCCCTCGTTTCTCATACTTTTGTCATTTTTAGCATCCATGATTTTTGTCTGCAGCAGTTAATGTGCTGGCTGCCAAATAGGATATTTTCTATCTCCATCATTCCTTCTACATTTACTTACTGGCATTTTAAGGAAGAGAGGTCCTTTCTCCATTCACATATACCCTCCCTTTTTTGAGACTCCTCATACACTATTAGCAAACGAAAAAGTGCCAGACAATTGGGCATACTTGTCCTTTTCTCCTAATAATTAGGTTTAATGCTTATTATTGGAAAATGCCTACGTGTGGACTGTGTCGGTCGCACCGTCTAGTCAAGAGACTGGCGCGAGAGGCCCTTGCTCCCGGCGTTCTCCGCGCTCCTGGTTCCCGGCATTCCCCGCGCTCCCCCGTTCCCAGCATCCCCCGCACATCCCGCGCATCTCTGTTCCCGGCATTCCTCGTGCTCGGCATTCCCCGTGCTCCCCGTTCCCGGCGCTCATCGCGGACGTCGCCCTCCGCGCGGCGTGCCCCGCCCGGGAGACGACCGTTAGCGCGACCGCGGCCTTAGTGCCTGGTCCCGCCCGCGCGGCCGCTCTATTGGGCCGCGCAGCGAGGCCGCGAGTACCCTACGCGGCCGATTGGCGGCTTCTGCAGCCCGCTCTGCAGTTCCCCCAATGCGGCGCAGCCGCGCGCAGGGATTGGCCGCACGCCGCCAAGGCCCGCCCTCCGCTCGCCCGCGCGGCAGGCGGGTCCCGCCGACCGGGGAGAGCCTGGGCAGCCTTTCTGGATGGCGGCGGCGGCCGGGCCGTGAGAGTTTCCCTATTGTGGGTTGGGCTGCGGGCAGCTCGGGCAGGCCGCAGGTGCTGGAGGTAAGTGCGGGGCGCAAGGGGCGCCCCGCAGGCCAAGCGGGCGGGCTCTGCGGCCTTCGCGAGGGCGCGCCCTTCCTTTCCCGGGCTGAGGGCCGCGGGCGGCGGGGCGGGGCGGGAAAGCAGGAGGCTGGCCTGGCCATTCGGAGCCCTGCTTTTGTGAAGCATAATGGCCGCGGGCCTGGGAGAGCGCGGGGCTGGGGTCCAGCCTGCGGGGGGGGCGGGGGGGGCGGTGCGGCTGGGGGGCGGGTCCCGGGCTCAGGTGGCGCCGACGCCTGTAGCTTTCTGCCCGCGTAAACACAGCCCCAGTGTAAAGAAACTCCTCTCCCTGTGGGCCCGAAGCCGTAGCGTCGCTTTCAGGCGGGAAAGGTATGAACAGAGTAGTGCTCGCTTAGGATCCTGCGGGGTGTAAAACAGTTTGGGAAATCTGAGAAGTCGCTCAAGTATTTTTCTCTAGTAAATGCTCGTGGATTGAGTATCGCGTAGATAATCGGAATGTAATTTTGTTGTAAAAATGATCATGTTAGAAATAAGTGGAAGGTGGCAACCTGTTGACAGTGATACCTGTCAAGTATCATCCGATGGACTTGGGTTGCTCAGGGTAGGAATTTGATCTGCAGTTTTGCATGCTTGCATGTACCTTGTTACTGCATGCATGGCAGTCCAGTCTAGTGCTGGTGAATGCGAGGCTAACCACTGGGCCAGAACTCTCTTGTTTTTTGGCGGTGGAATGGACTCTTAGTCACTGGGCAATGGGGCAACCCTTTTGCAGGCCTTGCTCACCAAACGGAATGAAATGGCCAGTCGGTGGTGGTGTCTGTGAGTACAGGATGTGAGGCCCCTTGGAGGATGACAAAAGGAATGGATGAGGTCATACTGCTGCTGGGTTGGTTGGGAAGATGCAGCAGGAGAGGCTTGACCTAAAGGCAGCAGCCATAGCACTGGACTATCACAGCCCGTTCCTCCATGCCAGCCCAGCAGGTGGACTCCAACGAAGGGCACTGTTCAAGCATGTGGGTTTTATCTCTGTGTCAGAGATCTAGGGGAGCCTGCTATGAGTCTGCTGCTGGCTTACCATCTACTTGGCAAGCAAGGTTTGCCTCCCTGTGTTCAGTCAGCTGAAACAGTAGTGAGGCCAATGAGCCTTTTATGACCAGGCACTGTGTGGGGGCAGTTCTCAAGGGTTGTATTATAATCTGTGACCTTGGGGATAGGAAATATCTGACTGATTTGCCTGGTTATGGTCTCTCTTGTAGCAGTTGTGGTCTCTTGTAGCAGCCTACTCCTGTTTAGCAGTCTCATCTAGCCTCCTCTCCTGGCTTTGTGCGCTCTCTTTGACATCTCCCATCTCCATCCCTGGCCTCCCATCTGAGCTGCAGCCTCACCTTTCTAGCTGTCTTCCACATTTCCATGTGTTCCTTTGATGCCAAATAGCCATGACCAAATCTAAACCCCAGTCTTTGCGCACCCCAAAATACTCATATTGCCTTCACTACCTCAATGTATACAGCTGTCCTTGAGTTTGGAGCCACCTGTATTCCTCTCTTAGTTCTCCATGCAACTCCCAGAACCATTTTCACCATCTTAATATGCTGGCCCCAGCCTTCTGGTGAGCCACTCAATTCTTTGCTCTCCCTGTTTCCCTTCTCCCTAGCCCCCATCTATAGTTTTCTGAATACAGAGTGGCTTTTTAAATTGCAAGTGTAAAATTGAAGCAGTACAGACAGGAACCAGCTTGCCTGGGTGGTAAAGCAGCTCTACCACTTTCTAGGTGTGGGACCTTGTGCAAGTTGCTTAACCTTTCTCTCACAGTGCTGTGCGAGATCTGTTGCGCGAAAATGTATAAAGTGCTTAGAACAGGGTCCAGCAGCCCATCTTTCTCAAGATAAGAGCCAGAATCCAAGTCTTGCTTGCCCTTACAGACTCTACCTCCTCTCATTCCCCCTGGGCATGCTGTTCTCACCTGCCATACCACACTCCTACCCTAGGGCCTTTGCTCTTCCCTATGTCACCTGGAATGTCCCCTTACACCTTCACTACCCACCTGGCTCACTCTTCCTTTCCTTCAGAGGAATGCTGGCTATGAGGCCTTTGCTGTTCACCCTTTCTGAAGCTACCTTCCCTTCCCCAACTCTTTACTTCGTTTTCTTTTGAGCACTTTTTAGTTTTTCTTAGTTGTTAATTTGGCCATCTCTCCTGCTAAAATGTGACCTCTGTGGGGCAGAGATTTTGTCTGTCTTGTGTCCTCAGCATCTAGGATGGTGTGTATGCATCACATGGAAGGTGTTCATCAAACACTTGTTGAATGAGTAGAGAAAGCTTGCAGAGGGAAAGCAAGGAATTTGCCCAGGACTGCCCCACTGTTGGTCTCTGTGCCTTGAGCTGCTGCCCTTTGGGGCTAGGTAGGTTTTCCAAGGAGTGCACGCTCTCTCTCTCTACAGCTCTCTGACCCCACCCTGTACAACTCTTCAAGACTTGCTTTCATCAATATTGTCATTTTCATCTTTGCCTTGTGTTTGTACATGGCTGCTTCTTAGTCTTTTAAAATGGTAGCAGATGTTCCTTGTCCTGTATTGCCGTTTGTCTTCAAACCATCCATCTCCTCATGTCTTCATTTTAGCTTTCTTCAGTTCCCAGAATCACTAATTGGCTCTCACTGGAGTCTGTGCAGACCTACCAGGTACTGAGGGGTTTGATCCTGGTCTGATCTATAGCAGTGTGCATGCTGACTTACTTGTCCTCTTAAATGGTCTTTTTTTGGTTGTCAGGAGACTGGCCTTACTCCACTGGGTGTTCCCAGTGCCTGCCTGGCTGCAGCCTCCTTAGCATTTACTGCAGTTCACATAGTCTGTCATCTGTGTTGCATTTCCTTCATCCTTAGCACCTTTCCTTGACACATTTCTGGGGGAGGTATTGTGTTAAGTTCCTATTGAAATCAGAACAGTAAGGACATCTTAAAATCCAAGAAGTGTAGTGACAGCTCAGTGGTCATTACCCTTCCAGCTGTCGCCAGGTGGCAGAGACTTTGTCTCTTGTTCATGAGAGTGCCTTTCCTTGGAGTAGACGAGATGTGTTGAATGAATTGATTAAATCTAAAAAAGTTTCTGGTTTTTATGTTGTGTCGCCTTCAAAATACAACCTCCATGCTCTATTCCTTCGCTGTAAACTTCTTAAATACATAATGTTTGCTGACTCCGGTCCATGCAACCAGTCAGGCCTCCCCGTGTGCATATATGGGCATGCATGTGCGTATCTGCACCTGCATGCATGGCATATTCATCTGTGTATGTGTGCCTACATGTGCTTCTCCTGCTCTAATGCTCAGCCCTCCTGCAGACCTCTGGGTTTTTGGATTGCCCCTCTGAGCTGCCTTCTCAGCCTCATGCCAGCCCTCTTGTTGTGCTTCCTCTGGAGTGAAGCTTCTCAGAGTTGCATGCTCAAACCTTTTTGGTCTGTGTTCCGAACCTCTGCGCAGCCTCCCTTCTGTGGTTTTGGCAGCTATCACTTTGCTAATGGGTTCTGGCCCTTTGTCTCTGGACCAGTCACAGCTCTAGAGCTGTGGCCTCAGCACCTGTCAGATAGGTCTACCTGGAGGCTCCATCTATTCTCTACAGGCTCCTGCCTGAGTGCTGGAACAGGTGTGTCTCTCCAGGGAAAGCCTCATTCGCCTTCAGTTTCCTCTTGTCTGTGCTTTCCACCTCTCCTTGGTCAGCAGAGCAGTCAGTTCTGTCTTCACTGTTCTTGAGAGCTCCCGCCCTCTCACTAGGGCTTCTTTTACACCTTGACCCTCTGGCCTAGAGGACTCTTCCTGTGCCTTGGGCACAAGGACTGTGCCTGGCACAGCAGTTAGTCTCCTTTCTCAATTTGGGACTGAACTGTGGCATTAGAGTCACCTCACCCAGTGACTCTTCATTGCTCCCAGGATGGAGCCAGGCTCCAGATGGCACTCAGGACTCCCTGTGCCTTGGCTCCAGCTGTCTCCTGCAGCTCCCCTACCAACCCCAGCCTGGCTCCCTTCCCCACAGCCACCATCCCCTCTTCTACTGGGAACAGAACCATGCCACCTCTGGCGACTTCAGCACGCTGCATCACTGTCCTGGTCCACGTGCCACCTTGTGGGCCCAGGAGAGCCCTGGGGTTCCAGGGTAGCACAGCGCCCGGCCGTACCGCTGAGGCCCTAGTGCTGCAGAGTTGAGCTGAGGGTCTCGCACTCACCCTCTGACTGACCCAGCCCTGGCAGGTGAGTGGATTGATGTCGCTCTGATGGCCGGAGGGAGGCCACACACCTAATGTGTGTTCTGGAAAGGGCAGGCTTGCACTGCGTGCTTGCTTACCTAATAAACTGAGTTAGGGGAATGCTGTGGTGAAGTTTAGTGTAGGGTTTTATTTATTTATTTTTTTAAAATCCTTTTGAGCTTTAAGATAATATTGTTTTTATGCTTCTGAAGTAGGAACTACAGTGGACAATTAATAAAATATTTGACTTTGGACTTAAATTATAATTTAGGTTCTGAAAAAAGTTTGTTTTAAAGCCTAAAAGATTCTCTTAGGCAGTATCATTTTCTTTACTACACTGTTAATAGCACTTGACTCTTGGTACCGGGGAAGTGGAAGGTTTCTGTCATTTTGTGACAATGTTTTTAAATCTCTTTGCAGGTGGAAGAAGCAAGGTGCCACTTTGGCATGAAGACAGACTCGCTTAGTCGTCAGTCATTTAAGCTGAGTGCATTGTGATTTCCAATAATTGAGGCAGTGGTTCTAAAAGCTGTCTACATTAATGAAAAGAGCAATGTGGCCAGCTTGACTAAGCCGCCAGCGTGTGCAGCGCGGGCAGGACGGCATCCGGGTCTCGACGGACTTGTGCATGTTAGCTGTATAGATTTATATAAGGTTTTTTAAAACTGGTCTTTTAAATAGTCTTAATCACTTTTACTATGGAGACATATGAGAGTCCCTCTCCTCTCCCGCGTGAGCCCGCAGGAGAAGCAGTGATGGAGAAACGTGCTTGCTCCTTCCAAGCGCTGCCCCATGAACAGTCTCCACCACCTCCCCTGCAAACGTCCAGTGATGCAGAGGTAATGGACGTTGGCTCTGGTGGTGATGGACAGGCCGAACCCCCTGCTGAGGACCCATTCAACTTCTACGGAGCTTCTCTTCTCTCCAAAGGATCCTTCTCTAAGGCCCGCCTCCTCATAGACCCGAACTGTAGTGGCCACAGCCCGCGCACCGCCCGGCACGCACCTGCGGTCCGGAAGTTCTCCCCTGACCTTAAGTTGCTTAAGGATGTAAAGATTAGCGTGAGCTTTACCGAGAGCTGCAGGAGTAAGGACAGGAAGGTGCTGTACACAGGAGTGGAGCGCGACACTCGTGTGGAGTGTGGTCTGGCCCTTAGCCCTGTCAGTGGAGACGTGCATGCTTGTCCCTTTGGCGGGAGTGTTGGTAATGGGTTAGGTATAGGGGGTGAGAGTGCTGATAAGAAGGATGAGGAGAATGAGCTGGATCAGGAAAAGAGAGTGGAGTATGCAGTGCTCGATGAGTTAGAAGATTTTACTGACAATTTGGAGCTAGATGAAGAAGGAGCAGGCGGGTTCACGGCTAAAGCAATCGTGCAAAGAGACAGAGTGGATGAAGAGGCCCTGAATTTCTCCTATGAGGTATGTCAGTGATCCCTCATTTGGAGTGCTCTTAGCAAAACCCAAAGAGAGGTGTTTGGGAATTGCAGCATCTTTTGAAAGCTGATGTTACAGAGGAAAAAAAACTACATGAGGTGGAATAATGTTAATGTGGAAAAGGGACAGCTGTAAAGAGTCCAGACTTAGATTTTCTTAGTGGCTGACAGGTGGGCCTTGTATCTTTTACCCAACCTGAGCTGGAAAATGCTGCTGAGAAGCACTCCCTGATTGTGTGTGTGCCTGGGCCAAGCCTATCGGCTTCAGTTGTTGGTTTCATTACATTTGCTTTTCAGATGATAACGCACTATAAAGGCACATCTAGGCACCTTTGAGAGTGCCTCATTTCTGTGTCCATTCTCACTAGTGCCATTAAGGGTGCCCATGGTGCAGGAATGCAGGCGCCGTGGCCATGGTATCTGAACAGCATGTTTTGCAGGACGATTTTGACAACGATGTCGATGCTCTGCTGGAAGAGGGCCTTTGTGCTCCCAAAAAAAGAAGAGTGGAGGAGAAATATGGAGGAGACAGCGACCATCCGTCTGATGGAGAGACAAGTGTGCAGCCAATGATGACCAAGATTAAAACAGTACTCAAAAGTAAGTTGGCAGGTAGAAAAGTAGTGAGTGTTTGCAGGTGGCAGATGTGCAGGTTTGAGAGCCCTTGTATCAAGCAGTGGTCTGGGCATGCTTTTAAGGGCAGGATAGTCATATTCGATGAAGAAGAAACAGACAAGACACAAGGATGCTTCCAGAAACAGGACCATCCAGGTGCGGATTGTGGTGTGTGCTATGGGAACAGAGAACCTGGTTTCTTGCAGAGGAACTGGGAGGGGACCCTTGAGGGAGGGGACATTGGTGTATGCTAGGAGACAACACTGGCAATCAGCATTTGTGGAGGCTGAGGCCAGAGGTGGGTGCTAAGCATGGTGGCAAGTGATGGTCAAGGTCTGGGTTCTTTGCTGTTGGGGGAAGCCAGTAGAAGCAGACAGGTGTTGTTACAAAATTTTTGTCTAGAAGCACAGCTCCTGTATGTAGCCTCATCATGGCACATGCACTTCAGGTGGGCAGGGTGAGAGCTGCTGGGGTATAGGTGGAGGTGTTCTGAAAATGTAGGCAGTGGGATTTGCACTTGGATTTGGGGAGAGTGTGGAGAGAAGTGGGAAATGAGTTGTGCCTGTGCAGCTCCTTTGTTAAGTGGTGCTGGTCTAAGAGCTGGTATCAATTTCTGTCTGTCCTGGCGGCATCTGTGAGTAGCCAGGTGGAGATGTTGGGCTCAGAAGAGGGGCTGAAGAAATATATCAGGACTCGGGCACACAGGTGGCACTTTAGGCTGAGGACCAGGGTACAAAAGGTGGCGAGGTGTGACCGGAGGAAATCGAGGGGCAGGTATTGTGCAGTTCCTCTGGCTGTGGAATGGACGCATTAGCAGTGGTGGGCACCACATGTGCCTGCCTGTGTTGGCTCGTGGTTGGAACAGGACAGGTGTTGGGTTCATTGGTTGCAGACAGGGATGAACCTGGGACCTCAGCTTCTAAGAAGGGGTACGGAGGCAGTCTTTACCTTGGTGCCTCCAGCAGGATTGGTTTGTACTTTCTGTGGTTTCAGCAGTCTCTGAGAAAGTAAAGCCACATCTGTTCTGAACAGTACACAGGTTAGATGTATGCCTGGCTACTCGGCCTGCCTGCACAGGCACGGCATTTTCCTCTGCAACCTTTTCCACCAGCTTGGTCCTCATGCTCACAGATTGTGTGTGAGTGGCATGTGAGCTCTTCAGACAACTGGGCCAACTTTGTGACCGCTCATTATTACACATGAGTGGCCTAGATGCACTTGTGTCCCGTGTTGTGCTTGGCTTGGATTTCATGTGCTGCGTCTCCTGATTTAGCCCAAACCTGGTTAAGGCAGCTCCTTGGCCCTGGCTTGTTGAGAGTGCCTGATAGGGTTTATGTACTTCTGATCTGCAGCACTCCCTCCTAGGGGCCATCTGGACACCAGTTGTCCAGTATTGGCCACATGTGGGTATCAGGCCTGGGGCCCTCAATGCCAGGTGGAGACATGGCACTGGAATGCCACTCCTTTTTCATGGGAGTCACTGGTGCTGTTTTTATCACGTATATATTTGTATAGATTTCACTTGCTTTTTTCCCTTTTGTTTCTAAAATTTTTAACTTGATCCCAATACCTACAAGAAAATTAAATCTTTGCCTTGTGCTTTTCCCAGCAACAAGGCCTGTCAGTGGCAGGTGTCAAGTGGATAACAAGTCTTGAGCTTTTTTTTTTAATGACTGCCTATAAAACAAGAAAGTGGTTGGGTGTAGTATTTTAAAACTGATTTAGAAATTTACTAATTTGAGTAGCATTTTATATGCTTAGTTACAATGAAGACTTGTTACCTGGTCACAGAGAGTAGTGTTCAACAGATATGCAGTTTATTAGCAAAGGTTATTCTGTCTGTCGGAGGACAGGACACTTCCCTTCTCCCCTAGTTTCTTAGATATTCTTTTCACTTGGTCCATTTTACTGTTTTTATATGCCTTATATCATAGTTTTAAAAACATCCCAACAGTTCTACGTGTTTTTCAAGTGATTGTAGGATGTTCTTGTCTTCTGTGCAGGTCGTGGCCGCCCACCTACAGAACCATTGCCTGATGGGTGGATCATGACATTCCATAACTCCGGAGTCCCCGTGTACCTACACAGAGAGTCTCGGGTGGTCACCTGGTCCAGGCCATACTTCTTGGGAACGGGAAGCATACGGGTAGGGGACACATCAGTCATGAATTTAGTCTTGTAAGTTCACAGACTGAACATGTATGTCTGCATACATTGCATCGTAGCCAAGCTGAGGCAGGTGAAAAGCATCGGATATTCAGATCTTCAGGGCCATCCTTGTAATCTGTGTTGCAATTTCACTATCCACAGAAACATGACCCTCCTTTGAGTAGCATCCCCTGTCTGCATTACAAGAAAATGAAGGACAATGAGGAAAGGGAGCAAAACAGTGAACTCGCCCCTGGTGGAGAAGTGTCACCTGTCAAGCCCCTCAGCCGATCTGCAGAGCTGGAGTTCCCTATGGAAGAGCCTGACTCCATGGGGGCCGACTTGGGGCCCCCAGATGAGAAGGACCCACTGGGGGCTGAGGCTGCCCCTGGGGCCCTGGGGCAGGTGAAGGCCAAAGTCGAAGTGTGCAAAGATGAATCAGTTGGTAAGTTTCTGGAGTGAACTCTTTTTCCCCTTTGCTGGCTGAGATTGCAGGGATGCTATTGGATTCTATGCCTTTCCAGGATCCCCTTTCTTCTCCTGAATGCCATCTGTTTTTAGTTGTGTCTGTGAGGCAGGGACTGCTGGGGACCTCTGTCTACTCCCACATGGCTGACAATGCCTGTTTCCCTGTTCTTAGGAGAACCTGCCAGGGTCCTGAGCTCCAGGCCCCTGAGTCCGGTCTCTGCAGATCCCTCAAGGCCAGTGTTGTCATGGAGACTGCTGCTATCAGTAAAGACTGTGTTTTTTTCCTGTGGTCACTTTTATTACATTCTTTCCTGAAGTTTTGCTTTTTCAGTAGGATGTGTTCATGTGGTGTTTTGATTTATCCTGATGTGCTCAGAGTGAGCTTCTTCAGTCTATGGACGCAGTGTTGGGAAACTGCCACTATTCTGTGGACATTTCCCTTTTAAATACTGCAATTGGTTTTTGGATGTGTGTTGGTGTTTCTCACTGTCTCTTCTATGTCTTTTAGCTTAGTTTTACCTATTCAAGTCTTAGTTGTCTTTTCAGTGGTGGCAAACTATTTTAGCCCACCTGTTGAACCTTTTTCAAAGTGGACTTTGTGTTTTCAGGGTTTCTGATTGTATTGCCGCCCGGCTTGTCTCATAAATCTTACATGTAAAGAGTCCTAGAAGAGCTGGGGGGATTGGGTGCTGATCCTAAGGAAGGAGAGGTTGGCTTCTAGGGGTGGGGGAGAAGCAGCATGCTGGTTGGAGCCTCAGGCATCTGAGGAATGGGCAGAGTGTCTTACTGGGCTCCCAGCTTCCCTGATGGATGGACCTTGGTCTCCCCTTAACCTATCTGCTGGTGTTGCCTCCCTCCCCCATCCAAGTCGGGTTCCTCTATCTTCTGTTGGGGCTTTTCTCAGGGACCTAACTGGAAGGGAGCTCCCCCTTTAAGACTTAATGGTTTATTTTTTCATACCGTGTGTTATACACACTGTTTCTTTAAAACACGTGCTTTGCGTTTCTTATGTCACTCCCTTGTGGGAAGTGACCATTGGTACTTATTTCTAGACTGACTTTTCTGCATTTATGTGTAAAGAAATATGTAGTTCCGGTTAATAATTAAGTAGGTGCAAGTATATTGTGTTGTAGCTTTTTGTTTTAACTGTATATATCTCAGTCTCCCTACATGGAAGCCCTCCATTCACCTTCCTCTGCTACTGCTCTTTGGGCTGGTCATGAGTCATGGCAGTCCCTGCTTCAGGGCTTATGCTTGAGTGGTGGGAGGTAGGCAGGAAACCAGTGAGGCTGATGGGAACCTCCAGGATATCCTGAGGGAGAGGCGGGTAATGGGTGCAACAGTAAAAGCAGGAGGTCCACTAGAACCTCACTGAATGGTAGGGAAGAAGGGTGCACAGTGGAGGTAAGGCATGTGGGTGAGCTGTGGAGCTGAGCCAGGAATTGAGTAGGAATAGGTGTGATGAGTGCCAAGGCCTGAACTTCCTAGGTATGCTGTTGAATTCGGAGATGGCTAAGGTGGCTGGAGGGGAGAGAGCAAGATGGGCAGTTGGGTATACGGCTCCCCTTGACTGCTGTTGGCAATCAGGTACCTGTTTTGATACAGGGAGAAAGGCTCTGAGGCTAATTTTTTTTTTTAAATTCTTGTTCTTGGGTCCAGATAAACAAATGACATCCAAGAAGTTTATTCAGAAGGGACCTACCAGAATAACATGAGCTGGCTGAGTGAAAGGAGTGGTTGAGTGTCATTTGCTTTCCTTGCCCTTCAGAAGGAACGGGGGAAGGGGCAAAGGGTATCGCCTGGCAGGGTCTGTCTGATGGACAGCTCATTGCTGTCCAATTCATCGGGCAGAGAAATATGGCTTACATTAAAAATTAGTAATTTGGTTCTCTGCTATATCTTATATAGATCTGGAGGAATTTCGGAACTACCTGGAGAAGCGTTTTGATTTTGAGCAAGTTACTGTGAAGAAATTTAGGACTTGGGCTGAGCGGCGGCAGTTCAACCGAGAAATGAAACGGAAACAGGCTGAATCCGAGCGGCCCATCCTGCCAGCCAATCAGAAGCTCATCACTCTATCTGTGCAAGATGCACCCACAAAGAAAGGTGAGTTGGGGCTTATAAATTTTAACGTTGACAGACTGCTTATATTATTGTCATTTTTTATGTTATTTTTTTATACTGCTATTTTTTATTTGATGTTCTTTAAATGTATACTTTGTGTGTGAGTTGCATTTGATTCAAAGCTCGAGTTTACCCTACAAATGCAGAGGTCCACCACATTCAAGGTGATGAGCCCCTAATTCAATGACTTGGTAACTTGGATGGTGCCAGGTCCATAGTGCTAGCTTGTGGTCCTCACACTGTTGCTGAGATGGTCCTTCTTGTCACAGAGTTTGTCATTAACCCCAATGGGAAATCTGAGGTCTGCATCCTGCACGAGTACATGCAGCGCGTCCTCAAGGTCCGCCCTGTTTATAATTTCTTTGAATGTGGTAAGTTTGATCTTCCCCATCTCGGTCCTAAAGTCATATACTTCATTTTGGTCATAGTTGGGGAGGCAGGAGCTGGAGGTTAGCTCCACTCTGCTGGGATAGAAATGAAAGGGGAGGGCAGGGAGGGCAATGAACAGATAGGCAGTTCATTTTCAAGGAAATGTATCCTGTCTAAGGATTAGTGTCTCTGCTTCCCGCTTCCTTTGTCCACATTCCCCTTTCCCCCACCTTCCTTTTGTCCCTTGCTCTGAGGAAGGCCTCCCTGCTGTCTCTAGGTTCCCTGAGGTGGATGAAGGGGCTTTAGGCCTGCACTTCCCACAAGCTGTCTTATTTCTACCTTCATCACACCTTTGTGAAAACCAGTTTGTCTTCTCCTTAGAAGCCAGTACCTAGGAGTTACTCATTGTTTTTCATGTCATTTCTTTGGCTCACTACATCTGTGCATCCCTGCTCCTTACAGTCCTCTGTCTCACATTGGACTCAGTCCCTGGTGGCTCTGCCACTGGCCTCTTGTTTCTCTTCCAGCCCACTATCCCATAGTCCCATTTCCCACAATTTTTCTGGTGTGCTTTCTGCCTGTTGACCATTCCTTGGACCAATCTCAATGCCTCAGGGAGCCCCCAGGTATCTGCTTTCTAGCTGCAGCCCTAACCCCACCTTGTCTGTTGGTGTGAGCGGATTGTGTGTGTGTGTGTCTGTGTGCGCGCGCGTGCGCATGCACACTTAATGTCTTGGCAAGTGTGTTTTAAAACAGTAATTTTAATTTTAAGAGAACCCAAGTGAGCCTTTTGGCGCCTCGGTGACCATTGATGGTGTGACCTATGGATCTGGAACTGCAAGCAGCAAAAAACTTGCGAAGAATAAAGCTGGTAATGTGCCTGCTTGAGTGTCAGAGCCTCATGCTGCCTGTTGTGTCTACCCCTCTCCTTGGCTAGGGAAGGCTGAGCAGCAGCCCAAGTGGGAGGGTTGTGGGTGGGCAAATCCATTTTGTTTACATAGTCATCTACTTTGATTTTTAAAAATTATGCGATCATTGGAAGAAATTCAGAAACAGAAAGTAAAACGTGAGAAATAAAAGTAGAAGGTCCCTTCTGTTCTCAGTGGCAACTGGGCTGGAGTCTCCCACCCTTATCCCTACTGTTCACAGAGCTGACTGGTCTGTGCTGGGCCCATGTTTTAGAGTGGGTTTGTATTTGAGCAAAATGTGGGCATGCTAGGAGATGAAAAACAGGTGGATCCAGCATGCTGTCAGCATTTGCTTCAAGTGGTTCTCTTTGAGTGGTTTTGACATTTGCGAGGATGATTTTCTCAGTCCCTCAAACGCTAAGTTTGGGACTGCCAGTCATTGAACACAGCATAGCAAATCGTAGGAAAGCTTATGTTTTCTGGTTAAAACCCATTGCTCTTTTTGACCGTGTGTGTGCTGTTTGATTTTGTGCCCAGTGCTAGTAGTCATTGCATTGTTTTCCAGCAGCCATTTGTCCCAGTGTCAGAGCTATTTGGCCTCTTCTTGGAGTAGACCACATTGCTGGGGGTGGTGGAGGGTGGGAGTGGGGTGGGGGACGGTGTTGCATGCACACCAGGCCCTTGCCACCTGTAGGTCAACTCCGAGGTTTCTCATTCCCATATTGTCTTTCAGAGCAGCTCAGCCCTTTATAGAGTGCAAAGTGTATCAGTTTTATCTTGTCTCACCAGTCTCACTAGGTCTCAGGTCAGTGGAAGTGTTTTTGCTCACAGGACTCAATTTCCCTCGGTGTTGCTTTCTTTTGATGATTTATGCTGAGGACAGTTGACATAATACATTATTATCTGTCCTTCTGTGAGGGTTATGCTGGGCTCACACACTCTGCTATGTTCTTTAGGAAGGCCTTCTGTCCAATTTTGAGAAATTCTGCCAAAGGTTTTTTCAGCTCACCAGACTGGGTGTTACTGAGGTCATGGAGCATACATAACACGTAGAGTGGGGCCCAGTGTGGGGTTGGAGACATCCTGCTGTCAGGGCCCTGCTGTACTTTTCCGCATGTGCAGGGATTCACTTCCGCCTACACCCCATCTGCTCTCTAGACACCTGCTCTTGGATGTCTTGCTAGCACTATAACCCTACCGGGTCAGACTGTTGCACACACCCCTCCCTCTTCCCTTAGTGCCCCACTTCCCTAACTCAGTGGCACTCAGCAGCCTTGCTTACTCGGATACCTGTGCTCAGCATGGAGCCATCCCTGTGCTCTGTCCTGCAGACACTTCCTCCAGAGGACCCATCTTGTATGGCTGTTTCTCTCTGCCACACTCCAGCAGCCTGTTCAGCTTGCAGTCCCCCAACTTAGCCCAGATTCTGCTGAGCCATTTGCCCACCTGTCATCGTGATTCCTCTGTCACACAGATCTCCTCCCTTACCTGCTACAAGTGCCTCAGGGCAAAAGTTCCCCATGCACTGCCTCCTTTCCTCAGGATGTGCTCTTTTCCATCTTCTGCTGTCCCTGCCTCTATAAAGTGCTGCTCCTCCCTAGTTCCCTTGCTCCCCTCTGAGCTATTGGGACCCTGGCCCTTCCTGCACAGCGTACAGCTCACTGACTGTATAGTTGGGAAGCAGGCTGGGCTCAAGCCCTCATCCTTAGGGTTTTTCTTTTCATAGCCCGAGCTACGCTGGAAATCCTCATCCCTGACTTTGTTAAACAGACCTCTGAGGAGAAACCCAAAGACAGTGAAGAGCTTGAGGTGAGTGTCATGATTCTGCCCTATTTGGAGCTGCCGATCTGATTCTATGGTTATTTCTTCTCAGACTCTGAAAAATGCATTTTTTATAACAGCTTTATTGATATATAACATATACTCTAAATTTTATTCTGTTAAACTGTATAGTTCAGTGGATTTTCATACATTCAGAGTTGTATAGCCATCACAACAATCTAATCTTAGAATATTTATATCACTGCAAAAAGAAACCATGTACCAGTTAGCAAAAGCTCCCTTTTCTTCCCATTCTCTAGCCCCTCAACCCTTGGCAACCACTTATCTACTTTCTGTCGCTATGGTTTTACCAATTCTGGATATTTCATAGCAATGGAATCACATGACATGTGGCCCTTTGTGACTAGCTTCTTTCACTTAGCATGCTGTGTTAGCCGTAGATCTTAAGAGATTGTGGACATTTCATTCTGTTCCTGGTTTGTTGAGAGTTTTTGGCAGGAATGCATGTTGGATTTTTCTCAGATGGTTTTTCAGCTTCAATTTGGATGATCATGTGGTTTTTGTCTTTTACTTTATTAATGTGGTGATATATTACATTGATTTTTGAATATTAAACCAGCCTTGCATTCCTGGAATAACCCCACTTGGTCATCTTATATAATAATTTCTATGTGTTGCTGGATTTGATTTGCTAGCATTTTTTTAAGGATTTTTGTAGCTATATTTATTTATAACAGATACTAGTTTATAGTTTTCTTGTTTTTGCCTGGTCGTGGTATTGGGATAACATTGGCTTCAAAGAATGAGTTGGAAAGTGTTCCTTCCTCTTCCATTGTGTGGAATAGTTTGTGAAGGGTTGGTATTAATTTTTTAAACATTTGATAGAATTCACCAGTGAAACCATCTGGGCCTAAGCTTTTTTTTGAAGTTATTTAATTACTAACTTAATCTTTTTCCTTGTTATATATTTATTCAGATTTTCTGTTTCTTGAGCCAGTTTCAAAACTTTGGTTTTCCTGGGAATTTTTCCATTTGATCTAGGTTATCTTAATTCATTGGCATACATTTGTTCACAGTATTCCTTTATGATCCTTTTTAATTCAGTAAGATTGTCATGTCCCAGTTTGAGTCTCTTCTCTTGGTCAGTCTAAAGTTTTGTCAATGTTCATCTTTTCAGAGATCCAACTTTTGGTTTGTTTTGTTGACTTTATTGTTTTTTTTTTATGGTCTATTACATTTATTTTGCTTCAGCATTTATTTCCTTTTTTCTGCCAGCCTTGAGTTTAGTTTGTTCTTTTATGGTGCATTAAGGTTAGGGTATTGATTTGAAATTTTTCTTTTTAAACATGGAGTTTACAGCTAGCTATAAATTTTCTTCTATGTACCACTTTAACTGCATCCCATAAGCTTTAATGTGTTGTGTTTCTGTTTTCATTCTTCTCAAAGTATTTTTCTAATTTCTCTTGTGATTTCTTCTCTGAACCATTGGTTATTTTAGGAGAGTTTACTTCTCATGCATTTGTGAATTTTCTGAATTTCCTCTAGTTATCGATTTTTAACTTAATTCCATTGTGGTTCAAAAGCATAGTTTGTATGATTTCAATCAATCCTTTTAAATTTATTGAGCCTTGTTTTATGACCTAATATATGATCTGTCCTGGAGAATGTTCCATGTGTACTTTAGAAGAATGTATATTCTGCTGTTATGGAGTGAACCCGATGTCTTTTAGGTCTAGTTGGCTGTGTGGTGTTTGTTGTTCACTTTCCCTGTTGGTCTTCTCCCTAGTTCTTTTATCTATTATTGAAAGTGAAGTATTGAAGTCTCTAACTATTATTGTTGAATTGTTTATTTTTTCTTTCAATTCTGTCAGTTTTTTGTTTTTTTAAAATTTGTTAATTTTAATTAGTTTCAAATATACAGTACATTGGTTAGACATCTGTATAGTTCGTAAAATGATCTCTCAATTGCTCTCTCCCTCCCCTGACCAACATATTAATGCTAACTGCATTCCCTATGCTGTGCTCCCCATCCCCATGACAATCCATCAGCTGCTAATTTGTACTTCTTTAACCCTTCACCCCATTCTTTCAGCGCCCCCAAGTCCCTCTTCCCTCTGTCCATCACCAAATTGTCCACTATATTTGTGAGTCCGTTTTAGATTAGTTTGTTCTTTTTGTTCCTTAGATTCCACATATAAGTGAAATCATATAGTGTTTATCTTTGTCTGACTTAAGTACCTTCTAAATCCATCAAAGCAATATATTTTTCCACCCCCTTTCTTTTAGTCTGAGTGCATCTTAATCAAAATTGAATCTTTTGTAGGCAGCATATGTAGGGGCCTTGTTTTCTTATCCTTTCAACCACTCTATTTTTTGGTTGGAGCACTTAATTCTTTTCCATTTAAGGTACTTATTGATAGGAATGTAGTTGTTACCATTCTTTATTCTTGTTTTTGATAACAAGTTTTTTTTTTCTTAAAGTAGTTCCTCCAACATTTCCTGTAATACTGGCTTGGTGGTGATAAATTCCTTTAGCTTATTTTTGTGTAGGAAGCTCTTTATCCGTCCTTCAACTCTAAATGATAGCTTTGGTGGATAAATTATTCTTGGTTGTAGATCCTGGGTTTTCATCCTTTTGAATGAATATTTTTTTGCCAAGCTCTTCTGTCCTGCATAGTTTCTTTTGAGAAATCAGTTGCCATTCTTATGGGTGTTCCCTTAAAAGTAGCTGTTTTTCTCTTGCTACTTTTAAGATTCTTTCTTTGTATTTAACCTTTGGCATTTTAATTATGTGTCTTGGTGTGGGCCTCTTTGGATCCCTGATTTTTGAAATTCTCTGAGCTTCCTGGGGTTTTACGTCCATTTCCTTCACCAGATGAGGGAAGTTTTCCATCATTATTTCTTCAAACAGCTGTTCAACAGCTTGATTTTCTTCAGTTACACTGATCAGACAGATATTGGTACCCTTAATAGTGTCCCATATGCTCCTTAAATTATTTTTATAGTCTTGGCATCCTATCTGTTGCCATTCTGATTGCATGTCCTTGGCTTTCTCATCAGTTTTTGATTCATGTATTTTGGAACTGTTTTTAGGTAGGTACATATGTTTGTGATATTTGATGTAATAAAAAAATGTATATTTGGTCTTTGTCCTTGGTTTCCCAGGGCAGAGCTTCTAATGTAATACAATAAGTTATTATTTGGTTTTTGTCCCCAGTTCTTGAATGCTGCCTCCAGGTTGATAAAGGTGAATAGAATGTCTTGTTATTCTTAACACTCTGCTTTTCACCATACAGTGTTTATGTTAACGAAGTGACTTTTGGAAAGCCCCTAAGGATGGGAGAGGGTGGGTTGCCAGGGGAAGCTACCATCTAATTAGAGGGTTGGAACTTTTGGCCCCACCCTCATTCTACCCCACCTTCATTGTCCAGGGATGGGAGAGAGGGGCTGGAGGTTGCATTAATTACTAATGGTTGATGTTGTAATCAATTGTACCTGTGTAGCGCAGCCTCCATAAAAAACCCAAACTGGAGCTGTTCAGGAGCTTCTGGGTTGGTGAACACGTAGAGACTGGGGGAGAGCGGTGCACTTGGAAAGGGCATGGAAGCTTCGTGCCCTTTCCCTTATACTTTGCCCTATGTATTAATCCCACCTGGCTGTTCCTGAGATATATCCTTTTATAATAAACTAGAAATCTAGTAAGTAAGCTGTTTTACTGTTTTTTGAGTTCTGTGAACTGTTATAGCAAGTTATAAAACCTGAAGAGTTTGTGGGAACCTCCAATATATAGCTGCTTGGTTAGAAGCACAGATGTCATTGTAATTAGCATCTAAAGTGGCAGTGGTAGTCTTGCGGTATTGAGCCCTTAACCTGTGGAGTCTGCTCTACCTCTGGGCAGTTAGTGTCAGATTGCTTGGTGAGGAAAACCCACACATTTTGTTTCAGAAATGTTGAGAATAGAGGTAATTTTTATTTAATGTTTGTAATAGTTATGTCATCTCAATGGATGGACCCTTTTGTCATTATAAAGTATCCTTTATTACAACTAATAGTTTCTGTCTGAGAGTCAATTTTGTTCGATATAGCTGATCTTACTATCTTTTAATTACTTTTTGCATGACATGTCTTTATTCTTTTAGTTTTAATCTATTTGTGTCTTTCAATCTAAAACTATGTTTCATATATAGCATAGGTTGGATTTTGTTTTTATTATGTCAATCTGCCTTTTGATCAGAGGGCTTATTCAATTTAAATTAAATTTAACTACTGAAAAGGTAGAATTTATGTATGCCATTATGCTATTAGTTTTCTGTTCTATGTCTTTTTTGTTTCTCAGTTTCTCTTACTGCTTTCTTTGTGTTAAATAGATACTTTCTAATGTACTGTTTTATTCATATGTTTAACTATTTTTTTTCTCAGTGGTTGTCCTAGGGAGTTCCAGTAATACCTAAACTGAAAACAGTTTAGTTTGGATTAATACCAACTAATTTCAGGTGTATACAAAAAATTTGCTTCTATATAGTTGTGTTTATTCCCACTTTGTAGCTGTTATTATTACAGATTACATCTTTATGTGTTGTGTGTCCATGTTGTGTAGCAAAGATTTATAATTATTACTCTATGTAGTTGTCTTTTAACTGTTATTGATAAGTTGCTTGTCTTACTGTTTTTTTGTTTTTTTAATTTTTTAAATTATTTTTTTATTTTTTTAGGCAAGGCAACCTTTGGTTGACCTCACAAATCGCAAGGACCTTGTCAGCTTACAATCCTTTATTTTTTATGCCTATAGCACCTGGTCTTCCTAGGTAGTCTCCCATCCAAGTACTAACCAGGCCTGACCTTGCTTAGCTTCTGAGATCAGTGTCTTACTGCTTTTGAGATTGTTTTTGGCATTAGAAATGTCTTGGTGTGGATTTTTTTGAGTTTACTCTTCTTGGAGTTTGTTGACCTTCTTGAATATGTAGACTAATGTTTTTTTGTTTTATTTTTTTGGCGGAGGGTAAGTTTCAGCTATTATTTCCTCAGACATTCTGTTCGCCCTTCTATTTCTCTTTTTCTGGGATTCTCATTATATGTAAATTAGTACGTTTAATGGTATCCCACAGGTTTATGAGGTTCTGTTTTTTCCTCCCTTTTTTTTTTTCTTCTTTTTTTAATGTTCCTCAGACTGGATATTTTCGGTTGGTCTAGTTTCAAGTTTGCTGACTATCTTTTGACTGCTTGAATCTGCTATTGAACCCCTCTTGTGAAATTTTCATAATTTCTTTGTCTATTGATATTCTGTATTTGGTGAGATACTGTTTTTGTACTTCCCTTTAAGTTTTTAGATGTAGGTTCTTTTTAGTTCTTTGAGCATATTGTAGCTGATTTAAAGTCTTTGTCTAGTAAGTCTATCTTCCTCAGGGGTGGTTCGAGTGATTGCCCCCACCTGCCACACTGTATGTGGCTTGTACGTTTCTATTTCTTTTCATGTCTTGTTTTTGAAACCTGGACATTTTAAATAATATAATGTGGCAACTGTGGTTATTAGATTCCCTCCCCTTCCTAGGATTTGTTGTTTTTGCTTTTGTTGTTGCTGTCTGTTTCATGTCTTAGTTTGCAAGGACTGGCATAACAAAGTATCACGGTCTGGGTGGCTTAAACAACAGAAATTTATGCCTCACAGTTCTGGAGGCTAGACATCTAAAATCAAGATGTTAGCAGAGTTGGTTCCTTCCGGAGGCTGTGAAGGAAGGAACTTTTCCAGACCTTTCTCCTCGATTTGGATACTATTGTCTTCATTATTTACAGGGCTTTCTGCCTTTGTGTATGTCTTCAGATTTCTTCTTTATAAGGATATATTGGATTAGGGCCCACCCTAATGACCTCATTTTAACTTGATTACCTTTATAATTAACTTAATTATCTTCAAATAAGGTCACATTCTGAGGTACTGGAAGCTAGGAGTTAAACATGTGAATTTCTTTTTTTGGCAGGCGGAGGGGCGGGGCAGGGGGGAAGATGCAATTCAATCCATAACTGACTTTCCTAGACTAATTCTATGAAGTTCAGGTCAGAGATTTCCTGTCCTGAGCCAGTTAGTCTTCCAGCCTTTGCCAAGGGGTTCTGTGTGGGTTCACTTTCAGTACTGTAGTAATTGAGAACTCTGCCTTAGCATTTACTTCCCACTTGTATAAAGCTTCTGGGTCAACCAGTGGTGGGAGATTAGGGCTTTCTCAGGTCTTTTCTGGGTCATGCACTTGGCTGCCTAGTTGGAGATTTTCAAAGCCCCCAAGGATATCTCATTCTCCAGCTTTTCCTTTTATGGTTTTTGACCTGCCTCTTGCTTACTAGCCGGTATCCTGGCCTCAGGCAACTGCAGTGTGAAACAGTTGCCACTGAATATTTTTGACAAATTTCTTGGGGAATGGATTATTTTCACTGAGTGAACTTTGAGTCAGGTCAAATAAAGACAAGTCCTACAACAGGGCTTTTCCACAGAGCTGTAAGATAGGCTAACTAGTGATGGTTCTCTATGGTTAAAATGCCACAAAGCTCGTCCTTACCAATATTCAGCCAATTTTCTTGAATAAATGTTCTTCAGATTGTTTTCCAGAATTCTGAAAAAGTTGAATTTATAAGTTTTGGCGGTGCTCTTATTGCTTCTGTGGAGGAGCAAATTTTGGAGGTCCTTATTCTGCCACTCCAGAAGTGCTTCAGGATATATTTTTAAAAATTATCCCATCTTTTGGACTAATCTTGTTACAAAATGTGGTAAAATGCCCATGGCAGTGTTAAGTGTACTCGGTTTCTAATGTTTTCTGTGGTTGTTATGGATGGGCCACAGATAGATCACAGACCCTACTCAGAGCAGACGGTCTCGAAAGTACTCGCTCCTCCAGGAAAATTACATTTCCAGCCTTTTTGAATGACTCAGCTGTGGAAAGATGGCACTCAGGGAGGCTTCCAGGGCACATTGGAATACCCCTTGCCTAGACCTCCCCCCACTTGCAGCCCAGCCAGACTCTTAGGATTGGCTGTTGCAGTTGATGGTGCTTAGGCTGTATAGATTTTGCCACACCATTCATCCTAAGAGGCAACCCTCCTATCCTCTGATGTGGGGTGGCAGAAGTATGAAGCAGTGACTATGGTTCTGGTGCTGGGAGATGGTCTGGGCCCAGCAAGGTAGGGATGTGTGGCTCTGGCAGCCTTTCTGGAAGATGGGGCTTTGCTTTGGTGCAGCAGTCGATCTGGGCAGGCTCTGCTGTTGACCTTTGGGGGAGGGCTCACCTGTTTGAGCTTGTAGGACCCATGTCCTGCTTGCCTGTGGATATTATAGTGGTAAAGTTTACAGTAATTCAAGTAAATTAAGATTGATTTGAGAAATTTTTGACATGCTGAAATAAGTGAAAATTCTCCAGGTTTAGTAGAGTGAGAGTTGGGAATATCTGGTTTCAAGGTAACATCTAAGAGGCTCTGCGTAGGATGGTAGCCTTAGCGATACCAGCATCTTACTTGGTTGATTGCTGAATGAATAAATAACTCAGTCCATTTTTTAATCAATCTGAAAGTCTTCATGCTTGCTCTTGCTTTTGTTTACTTTTGTGTTTGGCATCCTGTAGTTCCCTCAGCCTGGGCTGCCCATCCTTTACTCTGGCCAGCATGGAGACCCAGGGCCCAGGCGTGTTCCATGGCTCCTTCAGCCTCAGCAAGATGTGTGTGTTCCTGCCAGACTCATATCCCATTTAAGTATAACAGGCACTTCCTGTGGTTCTTGTTCTTTTTTCCACCTCAGCTGCCTTTTTCAGTCCCACTGCCTGCCTGTGGCCTCCTCATTTGTGGCAACACCATGGGATACATACCTAGAGGGCAGCAGCTTGCCCCAGGCCACACCATCAAGCCCGTCACTACCTCAGGTTGCTGGTGGGAGGCTGGTGGGAGGCTGGTGGTTAGCTAAATAGTACTTCTTTATTGCAGGTGCATTGTTTTGATGATGAACAGCTGGCAGTCTTTGTGTCCAGTTGTTCTGTCATCACCCACTTTTCCTCCTGTCCTCAGTCTTTAATTTATGGGGTGGTTGTGGCCTTAGCCTTATCCCTAGAACATTTCATCCCGGCCTCTGATGAGGTATCTGGTATGACAAAGACTGGGTTTTCAGAAGTTGTGCTTGGGCAGACCTATGCTGATATGTGCCCTTGGTGTCTCCCTTTCTTCCACACAGACAGCAAGATGACATATGTGGTTGGTGATACTGCCCACTGCACAGTAGTAGCATTTAGGTTCTCACCATGTACTCTGGGGCTCTTCTGGAAAGTGAAGAATCTTTCTAGAGATCATATCAGAAAGTAGCCTAAGAAAGAGGTTTCTCTAGGTGTAGAAGGGCGCATGGGGGAAGTTGCCACGTGGATAGCATCAACCAGGTGTGGAAATCCCAGCTGAAAGTTTTTCTTGTACATACAAGGAGCTTTTCATGTCAGTTCTCCAATTCTGTGACAGCAGCTGGGTTTCCACAACTTGGCTCAATTCTGACAACTTCTGCGGCAAGAGCTACTTAGATGTAGGTCCAGATTGAGGTCCAGAAGAGTCCTGAGCCACAGAAGCCTCTGTCCCTGTGGAGTTGGGGTATACTATCTTCCTGACACGTGGATGTGTTCACCTGTGGAAACTCCCTAAATCTTGTTCAAGAATTTTATAACCCAGTGTCCAATTCCCTTCTTTCCCTAGGAGGTGAGGCTGGGACTTTGGTTTTACAGGTGACCAGCCCCATCCCGAAGCTATCTAGGGACCACATTCTGAGCCACCTTGTTAGCACATAAACTCCGGTGTGGTCCACAGGGACTCATTTTTAATAACAAAAGATATTCCTGTCTCTCGGGAAATTCTAAGATTTTTAGAACCTCTGTGCCAGGAACTAGACACAATGACCAAATATGTGTTCCAGTGCTCTTGAGAGGTTGTTTTACACTTCTAAGTTAATTGTATGTGTGCGCACACCTCCACATTTTGTGTTTTCTCCTCATATTGAAATTTGTCAGAAGATAAAGTAGTCTTCCAATCAGGGCGAAGGTTGGAACAGCACATGTCTAACTGATAGGAACAGCCTTCTCTTGCTCCTAAAAAGTTGGTCTGAACCTAGTTGTTTCTGTCCCATTGTCATGAGCAGCTCAGTGGTGGAGGCCACTCTTCCCTGTGGTGTCCCTGTGGAGGTGTGGTTCCAGAGCCATGATGCACTGTACAGAGTGCAGTGTCTCAACTCAGGCACTGTGGGGGCAGCATCTGCTCCTTGTTTTGTAGTCTAGCAGTGAGGGCCCTGATGCTTTGGGAGCTCTTGCTGCAGGCTGCTGTCTGCGAAGTGCAGTGGCACAAGGTCCATGTGTGAAGTGGCACAGGTGCAGAACACCCAGAATAAGAGCTGTCTTGGAAGGAAGCAGAGTCTCAGCAAAGCAACTTTGGTATTGATTAAAAAGGGAAAACAGGTGACCAGAATAGGCACTGTTTCCTTTCATAAGGCCTGAAGTGATTTCTTGGTATTTTATTGCTTTTTAGGTAGTTGTGGGTTCGTTGGTGCATGGATATTCTAGTATTTAGGCATTAGTGACCAGTTTTTTGTTTTTTATTTCCAGTTTATTTTTTAAATTTACATGGAGTTAAATTCACTTTTTGGTACAGTTCTATGAGTTTTGACAAATGCATAATTTTGTCATATAACCAATAATACAATCAAGACCATTTTCAGACGAGATCGGGTACATTCAGGGTGGTATGCCTATCAGTACCATTTTCAAATGGTCTCCCCTTCCCAATTCTCTTGAACTCTTCTCTTTGTAGCCAAAATTGCCCCCACCTGTATTCCTTGGTAGGCACTTAACTGTCTCTCTAGATTAGCCAGTTCTAGAATGTCGTATCAGTGGGGTCATGGGATAGGCAGCCTTTGAACCAGGCTCCAACTGCACAAGATACATGTGGGATCATCCGCACGGGTGCCTGCGTCGATGGCTGGTTTTTACTGCTCAGTAGTGCCCACTGCAGGGCCATGTAGGTGTGCTCTCTTCATTTGAGGTTCACTGGGTATGTTCCCAGTTTTGGGTGATTAGCAATAGGTTGCTGTGAGGCTGTCCATATGAGCGCTGGTAACCACCTAGGAAGGGCTTGCTGGGCCATATGGTAGGTGTATGTTTAACTGGAATTGCCTTTGCACCTTTATCAGGTGATCATGTATGTGTGGGTCTGTCTGTGGACTCTGTTTTGTCCCCTTGATCTGTGTGTTTTTTCTACCAATTCCACACCATTTTGATAACTTGGAAGTCTTGAAATCACATAGTGTGAATTCTCTAATTTTGTTCCTCTTTTTCAAAAAACACTTTTTGGTTATTCTTACTCCTTTACCTTTCCATATAGAATTTAGAAATATGTCAGTATCTACAAAAAATCCTGAGATTTTGATTGAAAAACTATGTTAAACCTATAGATAAATTGGGAGAGAATTGACATGCTATCAATATTGAATCTTTTAATTCTCAAACTATCTCTATTAATTGAGGTCTTTGATATCTTTTATTGGTGTTTGGTCGTTTTCAGCACACAGATCCCACACATACTTTATTAGATTTAGATTACGTATTTCATGTGTTTTCGTTGTGAGTAGTAGTTTAGTTTCAATTCTGACTTGATTATATACAGAGATGCAATTTACTGTTCGTATATCGAACTTGTATTCTGTGGCTTTGTGAAATACTAGTAGTTTTTCTATAGTTATCTTTGGGATTTCTATGTACAGGATAAGATTGACTGTGATTAAAGATGGTTATATCACCTATCAGAATGGCTATCATCAGTAAATCAAAAAACAAGTGTTGGAGAGGATGCAGAGAAAAGGGAACCCTCATACATTGTTGGTGGGATTGCAAATTGGTACAGCCACTATGGGAAACATATGGAGGCTTCTCAAAAAATTAAAAATGGATATACCTTTTGACCCAGCAATTACACTTCTGGGTATTTATCCAAAGAAAACCAAAACAATAATTCGTAAAGATCTATGCACCCCAGTATTTTTGGCGGCACAATTTACAATAGCCAAGATATAGAATAACCTAAATGCCCATCAACAGATGATTGCATAAAGAAATTATGGTTCATATATACAATGGAATATTACTCAGCCATTTAAAAAAAAAATGAAATTCTACCATTTGCAACGACATAGATGGACCTAGAGGTTATTATGCTGAGTGAAATAAGTGAGAACAAGAAAGTTAAGTACCATATGATTTCACTTACATGCGGAATCTAAGGAACAAAAAGAACAAACTAATCAAAAACAGACTTACAAATATAGTGGACAATTTGGTGACAGACAGAGGGGAGGGGACTTGGAGGTCTGGGGGAAAGGGATGAAGGGTTAAAGAAGTACAAACTAGTAGTTGATAGATGGTTACAGGATGGGGAGCATGCATAGGGAATGTAGTTAGCATTAATATGTTGGCTAGGTGGAGGGCTAGGGGAGGAAGGGAGCAATTGGAAGGATCATTTTATGAACTATGTAGATGTCTAACCAATGTACTGTATACTTGAAACTAATTAAAATAAATAAATTAAAAAAAAAAAGATGGTTAGACTTTTTCCTTCCCAATCCAGATACTGTCTGTCTGTCTGTCTGTCTGTCTGTCTGTCTGTCTATCTATCTATCTATCTATCTGTCTATCTATCTATCTATCTATCTATCTATCTATCTATCTATTTATTTATTTAGCTTTATTGTTTCAGCTAGAACCCCTAGGACAATGCTGAGTAGCAGCAGAGTGTGTGGACATCCTTGCCTTGTTTCTCATCTTAGGGAGAAGCATCCAATCTCTTGCTGTTGAGTATGATGTTAGCTGTCAGATGATTTTATCAGGTTGAGGAAAGTCTCTTCCTTTTTTGTCGAGTGTTTTTATCATGAATAGGTGTTTGATTTTATCAAATGCCCGTTCTCTATCTATTAACATTATCATAAAGTTTTTCTTTGTTAATATAGTGAGTTGTTGATTGATTTTTTAAAATACATTCCTGGGATAAGGCTTATTTGGGCATGGTATATGTTCCTTTTTATGTGTTAATGGTTTCAGTTTACTAATACTGTTTGGGATTTTTACACTTGGATTGTGAGGGACTTTAGTTTGTAGTTTTTTTATACTTTCTTGTTATGGTGTTGATAATCAGAGTACTGCTAGCATCATAAAATGAGTTGGCAATTTTCCCTCTTGAGATTTTTTTAAAAGAGTCTGTAGAATCGGTGTCATTTTTTCCTTAAATGTTTGGTAATCATTATAATGAAGCCATCTGCACCTGGAGTTTTCTTTGCAGGAAAGTTTTTAACTGCAAATTGAATTTATTGAATAGAATAAGGCAATTCAGATTGTGTTTTTTTAGGAATTGGTCTGTTTTATCTAAATTTTTGAATTTATGGATATTGGGCTGTCTGTGGTGCTCCCTTATGATCTTCACTGTCTGTGAGGTACTGATCACCCGGGCTCTCTTGTGCTGTTGTCAGTGGGTCAGTTCTCTCTCATCGGCAACACGTGGCTGTGGCCACTTGGTACAGGTAATTGTGGTATGGGCCTTTACCAGAGGCTGTTGGGTGTTTCGGAGCTTCTGAGTTGGGGTAGAGGGAGAGAGAGAGACAGAGCGCAAGTGTGAGAATGTTTGTGTTGACCTCAGCTCTATCCAGGAGAAACCTGGTGTTACAGGGTATGCAGGTTGTTTTATACCTTCTTGGCCTGATTACGAGTCTATAGCCCAAGTGCTGAATGTTGGCTAGAGAGTGGGTCTTTACAGGCTAGATGAGAAAACCAGACACTACTGATGGGTGGGCTGCCTGGCCAGCCATTGAGGACTGGTCCAGGGTATGACATCTTGGTGAGTAACTTTGCCTGGAAACTGATCCACACTGGTGCGGGTGCTTGGGAGTGGAGGCGTCCTTTGGGAACCTGTTGAAAGACAAATAGCCAAATGATAGCAAGAGAATTTCCTGCTCACCAGAATCAGCAATCCTCTTCAGAAACAGTGCCTTTCTTTCTCTGACTCAGTCATAGTAAGCCTGCCTCCTTACTGAAGCAGGTGGTGGGAGAGGAACCCCCTGCTTTTCTGCCCAGGGCAGCTGTTTCATGTGTTCCTATAAGAAGAGGGGAGAGGGAGGTGGAGAGAGGGCCATGTGGATATGGGAGTGATTCTGCCACAAAGCCAAGGAAAGCTTGGGGCTGCCAGAAGCTGGGAAAGTCAAGGAAGGATCCTTTCTGAGAGGCTTTAGAGGGAACAGGGCCCTGCGGACACATTGGTTTTGGACTTCTGGCCTCCAGAATTGTGAGAAAAGAAATTTCTGTTGTTTAAGCCACCCAATTTGAGTACTATGTTATGACATCCCTGGGACTCTAACATAGTCTCCACTGGGGATGTGGACCATGTTCCTGAGTTAACTAGACAGGATCCTCATTTACTGGGGGGTGGTTGGGGTCAGAGCCACCTCCTAGCTGGTGTTTCTCTTTTGTGCATAACTTCCTTTTTTCCCCTTAACTGGTTAAGTGATTTCCTGTTAACTTTTCTTCTTCTTCTTCTTTTTTTTTTTTTTAAGAGTCAAAAGGAAAGCTTATTAGAAAATGGGTAACACTCCACAGACAGAGCATTGTCTCCTCTCAGAGGCAGAGAGTGAGAGGGACTCTGAGTGTTCAGGGAATTCAGTTTTTACGTAATTCTTTAGTTCCTATTTCCTTTGATATGGACATACAGTGAGGAAGGGGAAGGAGAAGAGTATGTAGTCTGCAAGACCTACTGGCAGTTTCCAGCCTTTAATCCATAGTTTCCCCATCCCTGTTAACTCTTAACCTTTCTGTTCTTTGGTCACAGGGATCGGTGTTAGAGCCAGGATCACTTTGTATTTGAGACTAGAGCCAGGCCAGACCCTTTGCAGCCTTCAGGGAGATTGGCCTATTAGACTATAGCTTTTGTGTCTGGTTAATTTTCTCTCTTTTATAATCTCACTTAGATAATCTTCAAGTTTTTCTCTGAAGTTTCGTTTATCTTTAGATTTCTGACAAATTGGGTCATCAGGCTCAGATTCAGAAAAGGCTCCCCAGGCTGTGTAGCCCAGGCCCTCACTGCACCAGGGTCTCCCACCCCATTCGCAACACTCTCTTCAGCCTTGTGCAATGCATCTCCTTGTCCATGTCTCAGAGGGCCAGCTGGACAGTGACATGGGGGTGTGTGATGTGCTACATGAGGTAATAAGGACAGGAAGCCTCTGGGAAAATCAGACAGCATGGGGAAGAGCTCTGCGAGACTGGTGGGCATGGTCCAGCACTTAGAAGTGGCTGCTTTGTTTTGTAGTATTTTAACCACATCAGTATCGAGGACTCAAGGGTCTACGAGCTGACCAGCAAGGCCGGACTGTTGTCTCCCTATCAGATCCTCCACGAGTGCCTTAAAAGGTAGGATGGGGGCTTCTCCCTGGGTGCCCAACATTTTTATTGGCTGTTTATCTTGGCTCAAGAGGCGATGCTAAAGGCCAAGTCATTGCAAGTGTACCCTGTGTGCACAGAAGCCCCTCTGCCTGGTGGTCCATCAGAGCCCTGTGGGATTGGGACAGGTATACTTGGAGAACCTCTTCCTCTTCAGCTGAGCAGTTTGGGGAAGAATTGACATTGTCTTCAGAGGACTCTTAAAGAGCTTTCTGGAAGCAGCCATTTTCTCCTCAGCTGATGTCACCCATTGTCTTTGTTTTCTCTTAAAGAAACCATGGAATGGGTGACACATCCATCAAGTTTGAAGTGGTTCCTGGTAAAAACCAGAAGAGTGAATATGTCATGGCGTGCGGAAAGCACACAGTGCGCGGCTGGTGTAAGGAACTTCCCTTCCTCCCTGCTGTCAGATGACCACTGAGGGGTATTGCCCTGCTGATGCCCCTCTCTGGCCTCCTTGGGGGTTTTGAGCCCCTGTGGCTTGGTCTTTGGCCACTGCCCTGCTGTTGACTCCCAAGCTCCAGCCATGCACACTGATCACCTGTAGCCGTGATAGTCTTTTCTGTACCACCTCTGTCCTCCCTATCCCAGGCTTGGGCTGGTCATTCTGGCTAGGCCTTTCATCTTTACCCCTGTCTAGCCCTTGGTCCTTGTGGTGGGAGGAGGTCATCCTACTCAAGTGGCAGCAGAATCTCCACCCTGCTGCTCTCTGCGTTCCTGTGCTGGGCATGTGCCGCCCCCTCTGCCTTCTGGTCTGTGTCTACTACCTGTGCTCTTTACCTAATTTGGGGTTTGAAGTAACCACTTTTTAAAATATAACTTTATTTTAAAAGAAACTTGGTATAACTACTATAACCACAAAACCAGTGCTGTGTAAATTGGAAGGTAATGCACAAGTTGGCCCTGGGAAAATTGCAGAACCACATTCAGACCCTGTGTGCCCTGTGCTCCAGCAGACACCAGTCCCACTGGGACATGTTCCTGAGTAGGTAGGCGGGGCATGGGACAGAGGAGGAATCCTGGTGTTGGGACTCCCTCCTCTGAGCCGGGAGGCCCTATATGGAAACGTGGCTAGCTTTGGCCTACCAAGCCAGAATTCCCACCTGGCACTTGCTGTTTTCCAGACCCACCCTGTACTCTAGCCAAAGCATACACACACCCTCTGGAAACTGGAAACTCCTGTGGGCTTTCTGATAGAGCCCTCCTCCCGTGCCTGCCTCCAAGGAGCCCCAGGCCACATGCTTCATGGCGCCTCGTTGCTGCTTGTCTGTGTATTTAAAAATATGGGGTTGTAGCAGGAGGGAGGCCTCTTAAGCTGTGTGACTTACTTTGTTCACATCCTGACCTGGAGCTTCTGATGGGCTATTCTATGAAGTGGGGTAGCGTGTGGGCCCTGGCCTGAGGTTGTGAGATGCCGGTGCCCAGTGTGGTATCAGAGCACTTCTCTTCCCCCTTCCTATAGAATGTGCCTTCAGACAGGTGAGCTCCTGTCTAGGTGAGGTGGCCATGATGTGGACATCTTGATGTTTGTGATTCTATCTCTGCATGTCCTCTCCCTCTTTACAGGTAAGAATAAGAGAGTTGGGAAGCAGTTAGCCTCTCAGAAAATCCTTCAGCTGCTGCACCCACATGTCAAGAACTGGGGGTCTTTACTGCGCATGTATGGCCGAGAAAGCAGCAAGATGGTCAAACAGGTAACAAGACTCCTCTCCCAACCCTGGAGTACATGTGTGGTGTCCCACTGACACTGGGGACAGGGTTGTGTAGCTCTGTTCTTAATCATGGCTACCTTTCCTGGGTTTTCTGCTGGGCTATGCCTGTGACTTTGTTGGGGTGGGGGGTCATCCATGCACAAGTGCCTGGGCCTGGCTCTGGCAATGTGGGGAGGGAGTTGGAGCATCAGATGGTGTAGATGGTGAGTGCTGCCTGCCCTGAGTTATTAGTCCAGTGGCAGGAGCCCTTGTGCTAATTTGAGGCCACTCAGTGGCTGAGAGCGAGTATGCAGAGGCAGCTCTCCTGGCTACAAACACCAGTCATCCTGAATGTGTTGTCTGTTTTAATTCTGCTGCTTTTACCAAGATATTGAGATTTAAACCAATATCCTTAGGTTCGTGTGCTTTGTGGGGTGGAGGGAAGTACTGGGAGGTGAGTGTATATGTTTTTGATTTTGCCTCTGATGTTTACAGAAATGGTTTGGGTTATCAACATCCCAGTAAGTGGAGGGATGGTGTAGAGGATGGGGACTGCAGGTGGTGACTGAGGACCATGCTGTGTGGATCCTTAGGCCATCCCTGAAGAGGCAAAAAAAAGCCCTCAATCCGGGCATGACAGTGGTGTGAGGGAGGTGATGGGTCCCCCAAGGTACTTAGAGGAACCTCAGGATATGTCTTATTGAGAAAACTTGAATGCAATGCAGATGAAGCTTACTCTTGTCTTTCGTATATGCCTGCCTTCTGTGCATCCTCTCTGGCTAAGATTGAAAGCCCACTTTGTGGGTGGGAATTCTTTCTAAGCTGGAGGGGTCTGACCGAGGCACAGCCCACCATGCAGCTTTTGTAGGGGAAGTGAAGTCTGGCACCCCAGGCACAGCAATTGTCCTGAGAGATGGAGGGCCTCAGAACAGTTTGAGCCTGCTCTGAAAGTCTATGGTATGCAGAGAGCTTAGCTTTGGGGACTGATGGCCTCCTAGCCAGGGTGTGTCACTCCAGTCTGAGGGCTCTGGGTACAGTGAGTCCCTGGCGAGTGGCTGTGTCCAAGGCTCTGTCTAGCTTCCCTGTAGTGCCTGGACAGGAGCAGAGACAGCTGGGTGCTAGGGTGCCTTTGCTCTGTGAAGGGAGGAGGTCGTGGCTTTGTGCCTGCTGAGGATGGAGCAGTGGGGACAGCGTGGACTGTACCATGTTCTCTGCTTCTGCATCAGCCCACCAGGTGCAGGTTGAGGGTGGGCAGCCAGTGTTGGGTCATGCAGCTTTAGTTCCTGACCCCCGGGGGGCAGTCCTGAAAGTGAGGCACTGCTCCCCCAGGAGACATCAGACAAGAGCGTAATTGAGCTGCAGCAGTACGCCAAGAAGAACAAGCCGAATCTGCACATTCTGAGCAAGCTGCAGGAGGAGATGAAGAGGCTGGCGGAGGAGAGGGTGAGCATGGGCCATGGCTCCTCCATGCTCTCCCATTTCCTTACCCCAAGATGGGAGGGGCACCAAGCTGTCTTGTATTGTGGTAGCTGTAGGGAGAAAGCCATCCTTTGGGAACCCGTTACTAGCTTCTGAGGCCTTGGCAGTGCCTGGGCACCTGAAAAGCCCTAATCCTTCTAGATTAGATTTGCTTTTCCTTGAGCTTTGGCAATTTATGATACTTGTACCACATCACCTTATTTTTACTTATCTGGCACCCCTGGCTGTAGTGGGGTCCAGTCTTTTGTGTTCTGACTCTGGGTACCCTCTCAGTGCTTTTCGTTTGAGAGAGGAACAGTACACTGGCTGGCTAGGCCCCTCCTCATTCAGGGTCCTTGTGGGTGACGCTGCCATCCTGGACCTCTTCCTCCTGGAGCCCTAGGCAGTTCTGTGAGGGGGTGGGGTGTGGTTTACAGAACAGTTGAACCTGGTTAGGACTCAGTCCTTGTGCAGTTTCCTAAAACCACCCATGCAAGGGGCCTCTGGATTTGGACCCTTTCAGCTATGTATCAGCTTGGGCCTGTATAACTCTGTTGTCTCTGTAATCTTTCTAGTCTAAGAGATCCCTCACTTCTGCCCTTAGGTAGGGGTGGGGAGAGAGACCCACCTAGGTAACTGTGATCTTGGCCCTTCACTTCTGAGTGTGTGTCCTGATTCCCAGGGAAGTACCATCATGCGGATGTGGTGCTCTGCCAACACCCCCACCTCCCCCCTCAGCTCACTTCTCAGGCCTTCCCTCTTCTTTCCAGCCTGGCATTGCAAAGCACGGGTGCCCTCTTACTCCAGAGGTTGCCTGGCACCAGTCTGCTGGGCTCACCACCCACCTGCCCATCCCCCACCAGAGCCTCTCTCTCCTGAAATTGGGCTGCATGTTCCCACCTCACTGGCATCCTTAACCTTCATTGTTCTTCCAGGAGGAGACGCGGAAGAAGCCCAAGATGTCTATTGTGGCGTCTGCCCAGCCTGGCGGCGAGCCTCTGTGCACTGTGGATGTGTGAGGGAGTGGCAGGCTGGGTGTGGGGACTGCCAGCTCCACTGCCAGGGAGACCACACACTTCTCTGCAGCCTTGCGCCTTCCATCTAAATTCTTCCCCTATGGCCCCATGTCTGAGGGCTGGGGCCAGAGGGGGGGAGCTCTCCGGTACATGGGGACAGCCAGGGCCATGTACTGTTTCCTTGGGGGCCACCCACGGGTCTGAGTATACTTGTTCAAGCATCAACTCAGCCTGCCTGCACAAGTGGAAGCCAAGCTTGGAGGTAGCTGTGGACTTCTGCTTGTGTGAACTTGTTGCAGATTGGTTTTATGAAGGTTTTAATGAATTTTAGTATATAACATGCACTGACAAGAAATGATAGCTGGATGACAGATGAAATGAGAAAATGATGGCCAAGTCCTATGGTGCCCTGTATCCGGGGCTCCTGTGGGCCACTGCAGGGACCTAGTCAGAAGGCGCACGCTGGCACCCCATCCCCTTTCCTGCTTCCTGTGTTTCCCCTTTTTCTCTGAAAATGTTAAAACAGGAAGGAGTATTTCAGACCTTTTTGGTTTAAGATAAGTACAATTTTAGCATCAGAACTATTTTTCAGAGATTGCAGGCAAACCATCAAGGTGATTGTTCTTTAGCCAGTGTGAGTCTCCACCTGGCTTGTTGGCCTGGCCCTGGGCTGGGGTGTGGTCCATTTTACTGAGTAAGTCTTAATGCCCTAAAAAACACGCCTTCTTAGACCCTGAGGCCCCTCACCTTTGCTGGCCTCTAGCAGTTTTTTACTAAAGATTTTTGCACAGTCAATTTCCATCAGTCCACCCTTCAATTTTTAAAGCTTTTAAGATATTTTAGCATTTGGGAAGAAACTTTTACAGTGAGTAGAAGATAGATTTGGAATCATGTAGCAGATATAAACAATGCATTTTAGCATGTGGATTTATTTAAGAGGAAACAAGGACCTTCAGTGCAATCCATTCTTGATCACAAACTGGCACTCCTCTCCAGACCTGGTGCAAGCACATGGGAGGGTAGCTCTAACTGTTCTGTGACTTCACTGGATTTCAAAGGCAGCCGCCTTGTGCATCCAGGCCTGGTGACCAGCTTGCTCCTCTGACCAGTAGCCTATGCTCTCCAGGTGGCCCCTGTGGACAGGTACAAGGATAGATGTGACCCTGCCTTGAGTCCCAGGGGATTTGGGTGTGCTTGGGGTCCTGGGTTGTCTCCACATGCAAGGTAGTAGTGGTCAACCATTGGCTCCCTGTCCCTAGCACCTATTCAGGGTACCACATGCTCATGGCATACTGCCAGATGCAGGAGCCCAGCACTGGTTTGCATTGTCATGTTCCTCGGGTGTGCCCATCTTCTACTACATCCCTTATGGATGGTGTTGATGGCATTTGTTTCCAGGAAGACAATGTTGGCCTTGTGGGCCATCCACAGTGTATCCCTCCTTTACCACCTGTGTGACCAAGGTTGGCTTCTTTGTTGACCTTTATAAAACAAAATCCTCAAATCAAGTTGCTGTAATTAGATACTTGCTTCTGTCTTGCCTGTCTGCAGCTGTGAATAATCATTTGACCGTGACTGTTTGCCCTTAAAACAGCCAGATGCACCATTGTGAACCAAAGCTTTGTGCACACGTTACTAGAAGCAGGTGAGCCTCACTGTGGCCGGCTTCCCCACGTCCTTCTGTCCCATGTGTGGGTATGAATGTTGTGTGCATACAGCTGTGCTGCGGGGGTGGTGGGCAGGGAGAGCCTGTACTGATGCCACCTCAGTGCATCATGTACCTCCCAGGTGGCGGCTGGGTCATGGCTGTAATGGCGAGCCTTGATTGTCTGGACACATAAAGCAAAACTGTCCAAAAGGTTCTGATTGGTGTTTCTTCTAACTGGGAGATTGGGGGCCTTGACCCTCAACTGGCCAGGACCTCTCTGGCGTAATCCCCAATAGGCTGGGGCATTTGCCTGGACATAGCTGCTCTGGTAGCAGCTGAGCGGCGTCCCATCCCAGCCCCTTCCTTGGTCACCATGGATGTGGCCTTCCTTTAGGGCTCAGGGCCAATTGGGGATGGAGTGAGGTCAAGGGTCCTTTCAGTTGGTACAGTTAAGTCAGGGGCTAGGTAGCCAGGGCCAGCCCCTTGCCATGCTTTCCACCCCCACATAAACACTTGGCACTCAGCCATGAGATCTGAATCTCATGTTTTTCCTCTGGGTTAAACATAAAACTAGGCTTTCTATCAAACAGCAAGCCCTGCTGTGACTTGTGTGGTGCAGACGGGCTAGAAGAGCTGTCTCAACACTTAGCCTTATATGGGTCAATTCTTGGCTGTGCCCAGAGCTGACAAGGTGCTAACAAAAGCCAGAGACTTAGACTTATCCCCAAGGCACTGCCCAGGGTGCCCTCCTGGCTCCGGCTCTGTACCCTGTAATGTCAGGCAGAGGAACCCCCGTGTGGCAAAGCTCTAAGTTCTCATCACAGAAACAGAAGTTCAGTAATTGTTTATTCTGGCCTTTGTGGCTCATCTGGTTCAAAAGAATGAGGGGAGTAGTTGCGGGTACAGTATGTAGGAATCCATGGTCCACAGGGACAGGCTGGCCCTAGGCAGAAGAGCCAGGTCTTGTGCCCTGTTTGTTACTGCCTCTGAGCATCTTGGGGTGAGGTAAAGACTCCAGGAGCCCCTTGGTTTCTGCCCCTGTGATGTAGACTGGCTGTTATTCTGGAAGGGCTGGTCTCTACTGTTCCAGGGGTCTAGGAAGAGGGGGAGGCCCCAACAGTTGCTTGCTGGGTCTGGGTATCATCTGGGGGCTCTGGTAAGGGCTGAGCTGGAGGGTTCTGGGGCTCCAGGATCCCTGTGCCATTGGGGTGTTCCACCCTTTCGAACAAGATGACCATTTCGCAGTGTGGGGTCTGCGGGAACAGGTCCACGGCCACAGCCTTGACTGGCCGGAAGGGGGTGCCCTTCACTCTGTTAGATGGGGTCCGGCAGAGGCTGTGGTGGGAAGGGAGCAATCAAGGTCAGCCATATGGCTGGGGTTCCTGTTACGGGTGAGGGGCTAGGTGCTGCCCCAGTCCACCCCAGGCCCCCACCTCACACTCACTCCACAAAGTTGCCCATGGCCGCCCACGGGTTGCAGGAGACATACAGGAGCCGCTTGAGGTTCTCAGCTCTGCGGACAGCGAGGATCACTTTGGAATCTGTGGAGATAGATTCCTCAAGGGAGGGTCCCTAAGGGTCTGTACCTTAAGAAAGGGACTGGAGCCCAGTGAATGGGGATATCAGGCCTGAGGCTGCACAGCCCAGTATACCACCCAGATATCACTTCCCTCTTCTCCATACCACCTCCAAATGGAGGCCACTCACGCAGGCCAGCACGGGGTGGGTCCAGGATGGCAACAAGCTGCTGGGAGGCCATTCTGCTCACTAGGGCGGGCACCAGGTCCTCAGCCCTCCCGCAGTGGAACTCAACGTTGCTTAACTCTGTAGATGGCACAGCAGCCCGGTCAGGACCCAATGCCCCATGAAGCCTGCCCAGCTACCTGGTGTCCTAAAGCCCCTGGCAAGAGGTACTTTAGGTAAACCCACTGGCCAAGGAACCTGTTTGTCCTTCCTACTGCATCAAGCAGTCCTAGGCATTGCGGACATAAAAGAGAAGCCCTGCTGTACTCTCTGCACAGACTGCCCCACTCTAGCCCTTGGTCACAGAAGCCATGTAGTGGGTTCCAGGTGTTACCCTGAGGTATACGAGAGGGGTGACTGCCTGCCATGTGGCTCTCACCATTGTTGCAGGCGTTTACCCGGGCATCCTCCACGGCTTCCTGGCACAGCTCAATCCCCACGACTCTCTTCACCTTCTGAAGTGAGGGAAAGGGCACAGACTGATGGTACCTTGCCCCACCGTGGAGGCTTCTTGGGAAGGGGAGTAGCAGTAGGCATTGTGGGGAAAAGAGGATCTGGGGCAGAGTGGGGGTCACCATGGGTCATGAAGTAACAGCACAAGGGTGAGGTAGGGAGAGGGCATCCTTAACTTGAGGCAGGAGAGCTTACCCGGGCTAAGGCCAGGCCAATGGTGCCTGTGCCACAGCACACATCCAGCACTGTGCTCTCAGAGTCCAGCTGGGCCCAGTCTTGGATGACTGTGTAGAGCTCCTCAGCCGCTGGGCTATTCACCTGGTAGGTAAGCCGGCACCACCCAGGATGTCAGAGCAGCCCCACTGCCCAGGTCAGCCTACCCTCCTGCAGCCCCCAGCAAGTGCCTGCACTCCCCAGGGCTCTCTCCCTGCTAGGAGACCTGTGGCCCAATCCCAGGCGCACTCACCCTCTTTCTAGGGCTCCTGCTTCCATCCCTTCCCCACCTCTAACTGCCTAAGTGCCCCAGGGCTAGTTTTCAACTGCCCCTCCATCCTTAAGATGCTGGGTGGCCTCACCCAGGACCCTGGCTTTAAAAAGCACTCTGATGCTGACACACTCAGTGCCAGATGTGTGGGATCCCAACAGCAACATCAAGCATAGAAGATTCCAACAGCTCTATTTTCCCACAACTCTCACCCGAGCCCTGGTGTCACCCTGACTCCCACTCCCACATATCACTCAGCAGAACTGTCACAAGGGTCTAGCTAGTGCAAGTGACTTCTTTCCTACCTCATAGCCCTTGCAGCTCCTTGCCTAGATGCCCTTAACAACTTACTGCCACCCTTGCTGACTGCCCCAATTACAGCCTGACGTCACGTCAGGACTCCCCTTTGTGTGTCTTCAAGATCCCCAGGGACTCGACTACCTGGAAGAAGGCATGAGGGGAGATCTGGAAGGTCAACCCCAGCAGATCCTCATGGATGTACCGGTCCCCAGCCACGTGCTCCAGGGGCAGGCCCTCTTGGCTGGGAGCCTTTCTGTGGGTGGTGGGGCCAGTTGGTCAGTGTCACCAACCCTTGCAGGAACCCACCCCCCCCTCCCCATAGTTCCTCACCGCTGTCCCTCCTTCACGAAGTAGAGGCAGGTCACCCCACTGGCCTTGCCCGGCCCTGCTATGAAGTACTGTGCCAAGGAGGCCTTCAGCTCCGTCAGCTCCTCAGGGCTCAGTTTCTGGAGGAGGCAGTAGAAAAAGCCCTTTAAGGCTCTGATGCATGTAGCCCACTCCAGCAGGGACACCCTCCCCCCAACTGGGTCACGCTGCCTGAGACCTGAGGATGGAAGTAGGCAATGGCCATGGCTTGGCCTCGGCGGCTGGTGCGCACTGTCAACTGCTTCCAGTGGCCCGAGTATGTCTCTGGGTCATATGCAGAGTATGGAGTAGACCTGTGGGAGCCACAAGCAGGCCTGAGTTCCCGACAAATGCTGACCAGAACTGGGTGAGCAGCCTCCCTGATCTCTCCTCCAGCCACACCCACCAGGCAGGACCAGGCCCTCTGCTCTCACTACCTTAGGACATCCCAAAGTGCCAGCCACAAGTCCTCACCGGATGAACTCCTGGAATGTTTTCACCACCTGCTTGGTAGCCTTGGGGATGTGCACGGTGTCAAAGGGAGCCGCCACAGCACATGTACCCCCCTTGTATTTGCCTAGCCGGCAGCCAACAGTGTTGTCCTTCCCGTCTACCCCAACGCCGACCAGAAACTCACACTTGTTTCGATACTCGGTCTGCAGGGCAGATGGAGGGAGGCAGAGACACAGCTGACCTTACCGTGGCAGTTCCACACGAGTGCACTGAGGGAACACCAAAGTTAGAGATGGCAATGAGAGGCTCCAGCTCTCCCATAAGATCTGGCAGTCCACGGGACAAGGCTGACAACTAGTTGTTATGTGATGAGTAAGAAAAGTTAAGTATAAAACAGGAAGAGGGATGGGAAAGGGCAGGAACAGCTTCTTAAAGAGCGTAGGGTGAAAGTTTGTAGGCCTGACCTGCTGGGGTGACGGCCTGACCCCGTCCAGTGGGCAGCAGGCCTTGTTGTGCTTGTGCTTCTGCGAGAGTAGCCAGGGAAGCAGGGCGCGATTGGTGTTCCCAATTTCCCTGCAGGATTGGGTGGGGCCGGGGTTGGACTCAGCCTGCTGTCCCCAACCCATATTCAGCCACTATGCAAATGCCCAGGCACCCCAGCTCCTCCCTTGGGACCTCATTATCCCCATTGATAACACAGAGGTCTTAGTGCTTAGCTCCCCAAGAGACCACGCAGACCCTGAGGGTGTCTGTACAGTGCACAGGGTGGGCTGAGCAAACACAGAGCTGGGCAGAACTCCAACACCAAGGGAGTGACTGTGCCCATACTCACTTGGCGAGCTTCTGCAGCACCTGCTCGCACTCCAGCCGCTTCCGTTCAAGCTGCTCAGCATAGGGCACAGTCCAAAGAGGGGTCACTACATCATTCACGCACGTGGCTGGCGGCTCACTCTCATCCTCACGCCGCCTCTTCTTGGCCATGGGATCAACCTTGGGCCTTGCCAGGCGCACGCTAAGAGGACGGCCCTTCCAGAGGGCACCATGCAGCACACGCAAGGCCTTGTCACGCTCAGCGGCACTGCGGAAGGTCACAAAGGCGCAGGGAGGTTGCCCGAAAAGTTTGGTCTTATGGGGCTGCAGACCAAAGCGACCCAGAAACCTCCGGACATCGCTGAAACTGGCGTGGCGTGGCACGTTCTGCAGCTCCAACTTGAAGATCTCCGAAGTGAACAAGTCGTCCCTGATGTAGTTGTAGAGCCCAGGCTGAGGCTCTGACTCTGCAGTCTCCCCAACCCTCTCTTCCTCCTTCTCCTCTTGCGGGGCATTGTTGCTCTCCTGGCCGCAGCCCTCCACTGGCCCTGGGCCCTGTGTGGAGACAGGCAGGGGCTGGACTGAGGATTGGACCCTGAGGCCCGAACACCCAGGCTACCTGGTCCTACCTCTTTCTGTCCCCACTCCCTTCTTCCTCGCTCTCCCATCTCACTCCCCCATCCCCAGAGGTTCCCTACCGCTCCCCGCCAACTCCATTCCCTCCCAGGCAGTCCGCCATCTTCGTCTCGCGTCCCTCGCTAGGTTCTTCCTTCACTTTACTTCGTTGTCGAGCTCGGCACTCATCGTCCGGTTCGTCTGCTGCCTGGACTGGGGGCTCCAAGAGGGCCGCCTCGCTCTGGGCCTGGCGCACCACGGGCGCTCAGAGCGCGGGTGCGGCGCCGCGAGAGGCGGGGGCGGGACTCAAATCCTCTGTGCTCAGGTCCGGGTTTCAGGCGTGGGCTGCGCCGCCTGCCACCAGCGGCCCGCGCCAGCTGCTCACCTCGCCGGCCGCTCTCCTGTCGGCCAGCGGGTGCAGACGAGGCGGCGCGTCTCTATCGTCTTGGCTTCCGGTAACGTCATCGCCACGCGCTGGCGCCGGCGCTGGCGCTGACCCCCACGCATGGCGCTGGCTTTCGCGAGCGCGAGGCTCGCGCTGCAGCAGGACGGAAGTGCGCGCGAGGGCCGCCGGGAGCGCACGCTTCCCTGGCTGCCGGGCGGGCCGGGCATGCGCCGCGGGCATTTTGGCGGGAAGCGCGGGGTGGGCCGGACAATGAGAGTGTCCGTCACCTGAGCCAATAAAGCTGCACTGGTTTTGAATCGCGGCGCGTTTCCCGCCGCCGGGGTCAGGGGTCAAGGTTCGGGTCGCGGGGCGGGGGGGAAGAGCGGGCGGGCAGGAGGCGCCGGCGCCAGACGCGGAGTGAGGGAGCTACGACTAGCCGCCGAGAGGCCGCAGAGCTAGCGACAACCGAGCCAGCCGAGCCGCCGCCGCCGCTGCGCCGCCATGGCGGCCGCCAAGGTGCGACTGGGCCCGGGCGGGGACTGCGGAAAGGGGGGTGCCGGGCGGCCGAGGCCGCTATCAGCGGCCACGTGGGCGGCCCGCGCCGCCGCTGCCAACTCCCGCTGGCCTGCGGTCTCACCGCTTGCCGGTCTTCGTGGCGCGGGGTCGGGCTGTGAGGAGCGCGATGTGGGAGCTCGCGGCCTTCGGGGCTGGAGCGCGCGGGACCTGGGGGCGAGAGCTCGGGCCCAGGTGCTGCGGGGTGCCCGCGTGACCTTGGGGCGGCCCAGGGTGGTCGTGCGAGCTCTATCAGGACGTGGGGCGGCCCTGCCGTCCAAGTTCCTTGGTCTTGCGTTTGTTTCACCGCTCGCCTGGGACGCAGGGCGGGCAGCTCGTTTTCTCCAGCTCGGCCCACTTGCTAGCTTCCCACCAAGACGATGCATCCTTTTCTCCCATGATCTACGCAGCACTTCATTCATTTTGTCCTAGACTCGAACCTCCACAGGCCTCTGCGGCGGAAGCTCTTACGTTCAAGCGGGATGGAAGGGGCCTGGACCCCCGAACCAGGGTGGGGGCGGCTTTGTTGGCTGTGGGTGTCTGCTCGCGTGAGCTGGCTGAGGCGGAGCCGCAGTGCTGTCCAACCAAGGAAAACAGCGCAGGCTTATCTTTTCTTTTTCAGCTTGCGTCTGGTAGTGAAGTGTTGGGATTTCTTATGGTTTTGTATAGATCACCAAACCACGTGTCCTGTAAGACTTAAACCTAAAATAGGATCCTTTGTGCCCTCTAGTTCTCTAAATTGGACCAGATTTTTATGATTCTTATTCGTATGATTTGACTTATCAGCTTAATTTTGTACCAAGGTAAAGTTGTTGATGGAACTGTGAATTTCGTATAAAACTAGTAGTCCCAACTTTTTTTCTTGTAGTAAGCAAAGCACAGATTTTTCTTAACTCTTAAGGTTGCTTTTTGCTTTACAGGTAACACTAGTCTTGAGGCCCTTTTTAATCCATCATTGTGTCCTTTAATTTTCACTTGGCACATTCACTTGGTATCATTTTCCACATTTTACAGATGAAGAAACAGGCTGAAAGAGACGGGGCAGTTTCTTCCAGGCCATTCCACCAGTAGGTGGACAAGTTTTAGGATCCCCAGTCAGATGTGATTGATGAATCTTGGGGGAGGGTGCTGAAGGTCAGTGTCTCGCTGTATGCTGGAAGGACATACAAACTTTTCCTAGTGTTAAAGGCTGTGGGCTTAATCTCTTGCTTTGGGGTGAGGCCATTCATTAGTATGGTCGCCCACGCTCTAGCTTGCAGGCCAGGCTTACCACCAGTAGTCACCTCTTCACACCTTCCTGCACAGGACACCCATGAGGACCACGATACCTCCACCGAGAATGCAGATGAGTCCAACCACGATCCCCAGTTTGAACCAATAGTTTCTCTTCCCGAGCAAGAAATTAAAACGCTGGAAGAAGATGAAGAGGAGCTTTTCAAAATGTAAGTAAGCTGATGTTGCTTCAGATGTAAATATCATTAGTTCAAGATGGAATTTCTGGTTTTCGTGAGTGTCAAGGTCTTGGCCTGAACTTTTATGGGACCAAGGCTGAAGAAGGTGCCTGGAGTTGTATGATGGCTGATGGCTGATCCCACATGGAAATCAAGGCTGCTGTTAGAATCCACTCATTAGATAACTTATTACTGAGTGCCCCTGCTGCCTGCCCCGTAGCTAGTGCTGTGGAGGACACAGGCACTCCCTGGTGTCCTGTCACTGCTCTGTCCACAAGGATACATATCTCCGTGCCTTGGCCGACTCCCTTGGTTGAACAGAGTCTCTATCATTATTACTATTTTTTTTATTTTGCACCGTGGGTTTTTGTAGTTTGAAGTTTATGAATTACTGATTTATGTTTTTAACACACAAAAAGCCTGGAATTGTGATTGAAAGTGGGTGGTGTTAATAGTTACCAAGATTGCTTTTGAAAATTACTCTAAATGTGTTTCTAGGAACCTTCAGGGGGAAGCTACAGTGGCAGGTGTTATTTTGAAGCAGATCCTGCACTAGCAAAGTGTTGTTCATATGTCTGCAACAAAGTCACAATACCGCCCAGCCTATGGCCTATTGCCTTTGTTCAGAATTGCACGAAAATGCTAGGTTTGTTAAAAGTCCATAGGAATAGGTTATAGTTTTCCCCTGACCAAGCTTATGGAACTTCCTCAACATCCTTCATATCTATCCAGGATTCCAGGTTAAGGTTTGAGTGCTTTGCTGTGGGTAGGGGGAGAGGAGCAGAGGCAGTCACCACCATCCCCAAGGGCTTGGGAAAGGAAAGATGTACCCTTTGGTCTCAGAGTGGTGGATGTCTCCCTGAAGACGCTAGTTCTCTAGGTCGCTGCTCTGCCCAGAAATGATGCTGTAGCCAGGGGCTGGCTCCTCCCAAGAGTGAGGATTGCTGGTGATGCTATTGCTATCACCTTCTTGTCCACGCCAGGGATGTGTTCTAGACATAGGCCCTTCCTGAGGGAAATGAGGCCAGCAATTTGGGCCTTTATATCTGGGCCCTTGGGTTCTAGGTCAAAGCTCTAGGGGCATCCTTATTAGAACATTCTTTCCTGAACACAGTTGACTTTGGGAGAGAGCAGAATGTTCTGCAGAAAAGAGACCAGCAGAGCTGGGGTCCTATGGAGAAGTAAAAGGACAAGCATAGTTGATGGTGGGGAGAGAGTGTTGGTCTGAGGCCTAGAGCAGGACTGCTGGGATGGGGGCCTTGCCTGGTTCCTTCTGGGAAGGAAGGCAGGGAATTTCTGAGCAGAGGCCTGCAGCCCCCTCTCTGGGTTGGGAGCCAGGAGGCTTCTTATAACTGAGGGAAGAGTTATCCCTATGAAAGGGTTCTTGTCCTCCACTTGCTTCCGTGCTGTGGCTCCGTGAGGCACCAGGAAGCCCCTGCATCATGATGACAGACACACCTAGCAGCATTGGGTGGGCTACTTTGCTGAGTGGCCGAGTCTTTGTTAGAAAACATCAATGTGGAAACTTTTTTTTCTTTCTTTTCATCAACTTACAACTTGGAATTTGTTGGGCTGTTTTGTTGGTGACAATTTGGCTCGTAGTTTTTAGAGTAAAAGGAAGGAAAGTGTGTTTGTTGAGACACCAGGTATAGCTGTTTGTTTAATGCCCAGAAAACAAGTGTTCTTTCCAAGCAAGTACTTGACTTATCTGTTATCCTTTCTGTGTGTGTCTAAGCTCTCACTTAATAACATTTTTTGAAGGCGAGCAAAGCTATTCCGATTTGCTTCAGAAAATGATCTCCCAGAATGGAAGGAACGAGGAACTGGCGATGTCAAGCTCCTGAAGCATAAGGAGAAAGGGACCATCCGCCTCCTCATGAGGAGGGACAAGACCCTGAAGATATGCGCCAACCACTATAGTAGGTGGTCTCTCGGGTGTGTTTTCTTTCTGAGCCCTGGCACTCTGCATTGGGACAGCTTTGGATTTTGGGGCCGCCTGCTTTCAGAGCTGTGCTGGGATCCTGGGAGTACACAGTTGTGTGGAGTGCATGTTCACAGTGTGTTTTTTTAATTTAAAGTAGGAGATTAGGTTTTCCAATATGCCTCTGAACTCAGAGCAGACCTGTAGAGAAGCTTATTGCCCACAGGGTTGTGGAGTCTGGGCAGGTGGGACCAGGCAGGGTGGAAGCAGAGCCCCAGTGTGGGCTTGGAACCCAAGTGCCTGCTGGAGAACCAGGTGTAGCCTGAGGGCATGTGAGTGTTTGTGTGCATGCTCATGTGCCTCTGCCAGGGAGGTGCTTGGGTAGCATCCTTCTCACTCTTTGGTGTGCTCTGTCCCCACAGGCTTTCCCTGAGGAGGATGGGAATGGGATGGGGAGAAAGTGGCTGCCTCATTCTTAGGGTCCTGTGAAGCTGCACAGGGAGTGGGTGGGGCAGGTTTGAAGCATCAGTCCTGGGCTCAGTGTATAGTGGGGTGGGTCCAGGAAAAGCAACGTGAGGCCTGGCTTATGAAGAGGTAACAGTAAGTTCTGGGCCACATCAATCAAGTCTCGACTGCCAGGCTGTTCTTCAGTTCTCTGAGTATGTCTTTGGAAGCCAGCATGTCTCGGGCTCCATTCTTAATCCAAGGCCATGTCTGCATTTCTGGGTGTAATGTGTGTCTGACAGGGTAGGGACCCTTGTCTGGGCACATGAAGTGACCGCTGGTAGGAACTGCAGTGGAATAGCCTTTGAGAGTGATGTGGAAGGATAGATGGGCTTGCAGAGGCCCTGAAAGTGGGAGGAGCCTTCCTGTATCATAATCATCTCTGCGCCACTTGGCCTTCACGTGCCAGTCTCCACATCCCAGCCAGTCTGCTCTGTCCTGGTCCTTGCACTCCAGCCCAATATGAATCCCTTCCTTGGGGTCTTCTTGACACCCATATTTTTCTTAGAGCCTTGCCAGGTTACTAGGTCACTTCTGTGTGAGTTGTAAGTGGGTCCTAGGCCTGGTATACACCATAGGCCCTTGGTGGACCAGGTATTTGGTGGTGGGATGAGGTCATGTCACCTGTATGTGCCCTATACAATGGGCTTGCTGGGCATCTGAGAGGATGTTGGGTAATTGCTTCTGGTTCAGATGGTGGTGTGTTGCCTGAGGCTGGGCATGAGCCATCCCACATCTCCTGAGACCTCTGCCATGGGTATGCTGCTGGGCATGGTACTTGGGGGTGCTTCTGTTCTTTGGGGTGCTACTCAGTCTTGTCCCCCTTGGGTCTTTGTGGAGCCTGAGGATATGGGGTAGGTGTGCTTATTCCAGTTCATGGCTCTCTTCTGTGCTATTTGTGCATGTCACAAGGCCATTGGTGCCTACTTCTGATGGCCTCGTCCACCCCACACCTGCTGGTCTCCCTGGATAATGTAAGACTGAGAGTGGTTGCACCGGTCTGATTGTATGCCTTTCTGGATAATCCACTTCCCAGCCTCTGGCTTTCTGCTGACCCTCAATGGGCCAGGTCTCTGATGGTGTGGCTGAACACGGCCACAGCCATGTAATGGACACTCTTCACAGAAAGAGCTAGGTCTGCTTGGCTTTATGTCTGTGTCTTTTCTGGGCCCAGGGGCTGCACCAACGGGCTGGGTGTGAGTGGCCACATTGACTTTGGAGCCTTTGTCTGCACTGGGATTGGAGACCCTCGCCAAGGTGTCTCCATGGTCAGGGAGCATGCCCCCCTGTTCCCAGATGTAGTACAGTCCTGGTTTTAAGTGAACATGGGGCATTTTAAAAGAGGTTTGAGTAAAATTAGAGCTTATGAGACTTTGGTGCACCTCAAATCATCCCTGTTTTGCGCATAGTGGGACCTTGGGTTGGCGACCAGGGCTTTCTGTGGCGAGGTGGCCATGCAGCGGTGGGCATTGTCCTCATGGGGCTTCTCTCCCAGTCACGCCGATGATGGAGCTGAAGCCAAATGCAGGCAGTGACCGCGCCTGGGTCTGGAACACCCACGCCGACTTTGCTGACGAGCGCCCCAAGCCGGAGCTGCTGGCCATCCGCTTCCTCAATGCTGAAAGTAAGCAGAAGGGTGGGCTGGCGGGCCTCTGTACCTGCCTGACTGCAGTTGCCTGTTTTATAGTGTTGCAGAAATTCTTTTGCTTTATAGGGAGAATTGACAGTAATTAGGAAGCTATGGTGGGGACTGTTTCTGCCCTGATGTCTGGTGGCCCCCTCAAGGGAGGGGTCCAAGTGCCACATGCCCTTGAGGCCGCTCCCAGACTGAGTCCACGAGTAGTACATTTCCCTCTTAACTTCAAAGGCTGTGCCAGTTGGTTTCCCCAGGGCAAGCACGTCCACTCACCATTGCCTGGGTGCCAGCAGGGGCTGTGCTGAAATCCATGGGCCCAGGCTGACCTCTCCCCTGCTTTGGTTTCTTTCTGGCCCAGATTGTCAAAAGCTGTGCCCTGTGGGCCCTGGAAGAACTGGGTGAGTGCCGGGGTTTAGTGACCCAGGAGCTAACCATCCAGTACTGAGTGGACCTCTTCTATGCTCTGGGAATGGGGCCTGTCCAGAGGCTACTTCCAACATGAGTGGAGAGCAGAGTGCCTGGTGAGGAGGCTCTTGATTGCCTGAGGCCATCATATTTTACTGCTGTGCTCAAATTGTTATAAAATCATGGAAGAAGAGGGCCCAGCATAACCACCAGCCTCAGGAAAGACCCGGGAAACATTCACTGCACAGTCTGCGCAAATGTGGGCCCGGGCCATCTTAGACAGCTCAGCTCATCCTTAGGTCAGAAATGACCAGTGGATGGCCCCTTTGTGAATCTTGGCTCTTCAGTCCCACTGGACATGTCCCCTTCATTGCTTAGGGCTCTGAGGAAGTCTTTTTTTTTCCTGCAGATGCACAGAAATTCAAGACAAAGTTCGAAGAATGCAGGAAAGAGATCGAAGAGAGAGAAAAGAAAGGTAATGTGGTGCTTGTGGGTGGGGTACCTCCTTGCAGACTCACTCTGTACCCGGCTGCCGTCCCAGGCGGGTGCTTTTTCCGTCTGCCACAGAAATTTCTGGGGTGCTGTGACTACCTTGACTTGTTAAGGGTGATGCAGCTGCCCAGAGACATAGGATGCTACTGGGGAGTGAGCTGGCCATCCAGGCCTCAAGTGTGTGCTCACTGGCCTAGTCTAGTGAGCACTTAGGCAGGTGGTCAAGTCTCGGTGTCTGACTTGAACCCTACAGAGGTTGAATGGGCTTTCAAGAGGTCCTCATGGTTGCCTGCTCAGTCAGGGCCTGTTGATGGCTACCATAGTAAGTGATCAGACATAACTGAGCAGGCTCACCGAGGCACTAGGCGTGAGTGTGTGTTTATTTGGATGAGTCTTAAGGCATGCAGGAGAATAATGGCCTGTCCTGTGGGGAGTGTGTCCCAGGCTCATACAAGGCAGGTGCATGGGCTGGGGAGAGCAGTGCTTCTCTGTTTCCTTACTGTGGTCTCCTGTGTTTTTAGCAGGATCAGGCAAAAACGATAATGCCGAGAAAATGGCCGAAAAGCTAGAAGCTCTTTCTGTCAAGGAGGAGAGCAAGGAGTCCGAAGATAAGGAGACCAAGGAGAAAGCTGAGGAGAAGCAATAAGTCCTCTGCCCTTGTTTTCTTTTCCTTCCTTTCTTTTCCTTTTTTAAAATTTTGCCCTGCCCCTGCTTTTTGGTTTGTTTTTATTCTGTTTTGTTTTTACAAGGGACTTTATATAAAGAACTGAATTCTAACATTCAGGTGTTTTTTTCTAAGTTTTTGCCCTATTGAAGACAACTTCAGAAAATCCATTCCCCAGTCATGAAAATGTACTGTGCTAACTTTCTTTTCCATAGTGGAAACACTTATTTATAGTCATCAAAAATAGTGAATAAACAACACATTTGAAACCTGCACAGAGGGCAGGACCGTGTATGCGCCAGCCCTGTCCTGGGAGCAGTTTGGGTTCCTGTTGGCTCTAGGGTGTTGGAGTGGCACTCTGGGTCCAACCCCACTGTCATACTTGCTCTGTCGTGAACTTTGGGCCGCTGTTGGCCACTGGCACCGTGGTGTGTCTGACGCAGTGCTAGTGGGGCAGCTGGGCTAGGAGAGGCCCATGCTGGGTGCTCTGCCTTCTGAAGGCCTTGTGTACTTTTGTCCTGTGGTCAGGAGTAGGTAAGATTTTTTTTTGCCTTTTGGGGAGAGAAAGGAAGAACACCAGATTCCTTTGCTCTGACACAAGGTGGTCAGGCAGGTCTCTAGGCTTTGGTAAGGCTGTCTTTGGTCAGCCTGGGAAAGGCCAGTCCCATAGCATGCATGTCCAGTCTAGTGTACAGACAGGCAGGACTTGGCCCCACTGCCATCGTCGTAGAAAACTATCTCGTCCATATGCTCCTGGCATCTCCCATTGGGGTGGAATTGTGGACATCTGCAGTAGCTTTAAATTAAAGGATGCTTTCAGGAATGCAAATAGGTTAGTGCCATTTGAGAGTTTGTCTCATAAATGGGCTGCCTCTGTAGATATCCTAAGTAGGGGAGAAGTTTTCAGTTTGTGGTCAGGGTTTTGAAAGTGTATGTATGGTCCTACCTGTGATGGCATGTCCCAGGGAGACAGACCACCAAGACTCTTAGGAACTGGAGCCTCACCCGCGCTCCAGCAGGGGGAGGAGCAAGTTCATACCTACCTGGAGAGGACACTCACATGCTCAGGCCTCTTGTGGCTGTTTGCCATTAACACCTACCAGAGGTGCTTTACAGTGTGGCCAAGTCTATTAAGTGGGCCCTATGTGTCCTGTGGTCTTTGTCCAGTTTAAACCTTGTGTCCTTGGTCCTTCTGGGGGATGTCCAATCTTATTTTAAAACTGAGGACTTCACTGGCCAGCTTCGTTGTGTCCTGGCAGCCTTAGGCCCCGGGGTATGGGTCTCTTTTGATACTCTTGAAGTTGGCGTTGGTGCAGTGGTATTTCCCACCCAGGGAGGGACAGTGAAGCTTATGAACCTCACCCATCATGACGAATTGGAATTGTTAACATTGTAAAAGGCAGATACTGCTTTCTTGTGGGGCCTCTGTTGGATGCATTGTATGAAAGGCTGGACCCAGGGGCTTGCTCCTTGACAAAGGGGTGGTTGGACACCCCTTTAAACACAGAAGAGATGTTTAACATCCTTGATTTAGGCTCCAATAAACAATAACACCCCACTTGATGTAAAACCTCAGGCCAACTTCTTGGGTAAGATGTGTCTCCAAGTGGAGAAAGCCCTTCAGAATGACTAGGACAGAGCAGTGCTGTGACCAGTGTGCATTTAAAGACGTGGCTGTTGACACTGCAGAACTGTGCCGCAAAGGGAGACGTGTGGGTGCAATAGTCGGCCCAACTAGGACGAGCAAGAATGGCAGTAGGGGTTCAAGTCTCACAGCCAGTATATTTCCAGGTGGGCTCTTCGTGGCATAGATAATGGTAAGCCAGAATTGAGTTAAAGATACTAGGATGGAGAGAAATGAGATATAAGACCTTTCCAGTCCTGCAGGTTGAATTGAGTTAAAGATACTAGGATGGAGAGAAATGAGATATAAGACCTTTCCAGTCCTGCAGGTTGAAGCTACACTTTACTTTCCCTGGGCAGTGGCCTCACTGGGTCCACTCCACCTGGGACCCTTTCTGCAGGGAATTCAGCACTGAGGCATGAGTGCCCTTTCTTCCCATGACCAGCATTTGGCACTCCACTACTCTCAGCTGTCCTGGGGTGGGGTGCAATGGGGAGTTGCTGGGAGGAGCCTCTCCTGATGGGTGGAGCTGCATCCAGGCCCTGTGACCAGAGCGGGCAGGCAGGGGTGGGGTGGAGAGCATGGGTGATGCTGCAGGTGGGGCACAGTTTGGCTGCAATGATGTCTCCTGCCCCAAAGGCCTGTTTGTATGAGGCCACCCTAGGGCTGTGACAGCTGGAACAGCAGTGAGTAGGGGTCTGCTTTCTGCCCACATTTGTGCTCTCAGTCCCTCCACTGCCCCCGCCCCGCGGTCTCCCCCCCCCTTAGAGCTAGCCCTTCACACACGTGCTGTGCCTCCTGGATTAGAAACTGCATGGCAGAGGCTACAACTGAGTGTTGTGAGAGAAAACCCATCATATCTGTTGTCAAGCCTCATTAACACCGCAGTCTGGCTGCCATCCCGGGTTCTTAATAGCTCACAGCTCAGCCCACAACCTGTGGAGCTGGGGCTGGAGCCTTAGGAAGGCCCATTAACCAACAGGAGCCCCCAGGTAAGGAGACCCAGGGCCTGTGGCAGCCTGGCATATTTGGCCGTGGTACCTAGCATGGCCGCAGACCGAGGCACTTGCTGATCCTCACTGGGGAAGCTGCTGATCTTGATTCAGGTCCACCCAGAGACGCTGTACCAGCTTCCCAGCTGGTCCCGCGGGGTAATGCGAGGCCCCTGGTCCACCTTAAGGGGCAGCGGCTACGCAGGCGGAGGGATTTCCTTTCAGAGGGTGGGCCTGACTACCCCCCTATCCCAGGCGCGGGGCAGAGTGTCCGGCCCTTCCTGAGGGGTGCTCCACCCTGTCCCGGGAAGGCTGAGGCGTTCAGCCGGCCCTAAGCCTCTCCCCAACCCACACTCAATCCTGAAGTTTGGACCAGGACACAGAGGGCCCAGCGGCCCCTGCACTTACTCTGCCCGCTAGCTGGGCTTGGTCCAGCCGAGTGGCCCAAGGGCTGTAAGGTGGGCAGGAGGTAAACAACCAAGGTGCCCCTGCAGTGTCACAACATCCAATCCCCCTCAGCCTGCCCCCAAAGACATGCTCCGAGGTATTCAGGAAAAGGTCTGTGTAAACAGGCCCAAGAGGGGGCCGACATGCCATAGCGCTAGGACCTGCGGTGTAGCAACAGGATGCCTGGCGTCCTCTATGGTGTCCACCCGGTGGGCATGGCCTACGGCTGTGCTACGTACGGCTGCATAGCTTCAGAGAGCCGCGGGCACTCGCTGTGCTGGGGAACCAAGGCAAGGAGAGGCCCGCCATCCGAAGGTTCTGAGCGCCGCGCAGAAGGCCGCCTGTGCTCTGCTGCGCGCGCGGGGCCAGGGGCTCCGGGGTCCCGGGCCTGGGTCGGCTCCAGCACCCAGAGCCAGGAGGAGGGCGTTGGAGGGCGGGCGCGTAGTCCAGGGTGCTTGGCCCCGCCCCCTCGCCTTCCGGTCTACCTTAAGGGGCACGCTGACATCAGCGCGCCGCCGCCGCCGCGCCGCCCGTGGGGTGGGATTTCCTCCGCTGCGGTTTCCTCCGCCGCGGGTCCTGCGCCGCTTCCAGCCCGCCCCACCCGACCCCGGCCCGCCCCCGCCGGCCCCGCCCGCCCGGCCCCGGGGAGGGATGCGGCGGCGCGGCGCCCAGGATGCCCCGCAGCCCCGGGACGCGCATCAAACCCGCCAAGTACATCCCGGTGGCCACGGCCGCCGCGCTGTTGGTCGGCTCCAGCACCCTGTTCTTCGTGTTCACGTGAGTCCATCGCGTCGACGGGATTGCAGGGGGTTACAGCCTGGCCAGAAGGGGTAGGGACTAGGTACAGAGACTGGGTACAGCCGGGTGGGACTAGGGGCAGCGGCCGGTGGGCTGGGTAGGGCTGGCACCAGGGCTGTGGGCAACGTGAGTCCCCATCCTGAGACTCAGCTGAGGCTGAAGCCGTGAGTGTGCCTATCCTGGGGCACCATGGAGAGGTGAGTCCTGTGTGTGGGGACACTAGTGCCTTGTGGGTACCTAATGAGTGTGCCAGGCAGGCCCTGGGTGTGAGGCACTGGGCCTGGACAGGAGAGTGTGTGCAGTGGCTGCCCAGGGTGTGGCTGCAGCCCTCCCGTTCCCACAGGCTGCTGGAGGAGACATGAGCTGCCCAGAGCCACTAGCCCTCTCTGCAAGTTGCCAGAGGGAGGCTCTTGTGTCCCCTCCTGGCTGTAGTCCAAGTTGTTCCCCGCGTAGGTGTGGCCTGGCCAGTCTGCCACGTGCCTGCCCCACAGCCCCCAGAGACGCTGGCCTGGCAGTTACCCTCCACTCTTCCATGACCTCCTCTGGAAGGCCCAGTGATCACAGCTAGAGGGCCCAGGCCAGGCCACACCCAGGGACACTGGCCATGATGGGCAGTGAGACCCTTGAGGCAGAAAGCAGGCAAGATCTTGGATCCTGCAGCCTTAGCTTCTTCACCTGAGACACAGGCTAGCTCACCATTCAGAGTGGCAGGCTGACTACACAGCTCCATGATCATGGGGGTCCCCCAGGGCTCCTGGCATTAGTCATGCGGGTATGTGATCACCCCCTTCTACAAGTCCCAGGCTAAGATACCATCCAGATGACCAGAGCAAGGATCACTCAAACCTTACTGGGGACCTGAGGCCTCAGGGGTGGCTGAAGCCAGCTGGGCTTCTGGGTCAGCTGCTGAGTGTGAGTGAGCCTGGAGCAGGGTGGGCAGGGGCTGATCTGGCACCCTTTCACATTAATAAGAGCGAGGGTGGCTGCTGAGTGGATGGTGAGTGTGCACTGGGTGCCTGTGGAGGTGGGAGAGCACCCTACCTGGACTTCAGGGCCTGATAGGTGCCACAGGCTGCCAAGAGTGTGTTTAAAAAGGCCTGTGTGGATGGGCTTATTTCTGGCTTTGGTGAGCAGGCATGTTTTTGTCACTCAGATGCTGCTGGCTGTGGGGCAGAGAAGAGAGAGGCAGACAGGCAGCAGGCACAGGAAGAGGGGGAAGGCATCCTGCTGGGTCTTCTGGAGGGGTGGGGCCCAGCACAGTCCTGGCTCTGGGGCCAGAGTGGGGTGCTTGGGGAGTTTTGGCCTCTACTTGCTCGTCTCAGTTTCTTACTCCTTAAATGCAATTCACTGTTTTTCCTCCTGACTTTAAAAGTAATAAAGGTTTTCTATCGAGAATTTGTCAAATGCAGGAAAAAATAACATAAAAAGAAATTGAAATTGACCCCACCCCAGAGGACCCATCCATCTCCTCTCCTCCTGGGCTCACCTGGCTGTGCTATAGCATTTAGGTGAGCTCTTTCCGGTGATTTCAGAGGGCCCTTACTGGGCTATCCTGTGAACTTGACCTGCCCCCAAGCGGTTGACTCTGAGGCTACCGCACCCTGTTGAGTGCCGGATCTTCCTTAATCTGTTCTTACAGCTGGGGGTCTGGGTTCAGGGACCTCAATGCTGGGAGGTGCAGGGTTCCCTTGGGGCGCCACAGACCTTGCCTGCATCCCAGAGCCCTTGTGTGGCCCAGGAGAAGGTGTTGTGTGTGTCCTTGTGGCAGGATAGGGGCCCAGGGTCACTAGCCAGGGTCTAGGTGCAGTGACCATTTAGCCAAGGGAGCCTTGCTTATTCCCCCGCAGTTTGGCCCCAAAGCCACATTCCTTGGGCTGAAGGGACTCTGGTCTGCCCCTGCCCTGGCTGCTGGGTTCCTAGAAGGGGCTGTGTGGGATGGGCCAGGCCCATTCATGCCAGCACAATGTACCGATTCTGGACAAGGAGGGGTCCAGGCAGTCCCTTTCTTGGAACTGTCCTCTTGTCATCCCAGTACTCAAGCTTCTGCCCCGTTTCTGGGCCAGGCCTTCTGCAGACTCAGACCTGTGCTGGGAGGGAGCGGCTCCTCCTGTGCCCTCCTCCCGCCTTCAGGCTCACAGCTTTCTATCTTCTTTGCCTTTGTTTCTTGAACTTCATTGGCCCCCTCTCTGCACTCAGTAAACATGAATTGCCCTCTTGGGGGCAGGTCCGCATAAGAAGCAACTCCTGGTATCATGCAGGGTAGGGAGCCAGGGGCCTAGAGGACCAAGGACCCCTCCCTTGGACCAGCTCATTGAGGGTGCTGGGACCAGCAGGACATTCAGACGTGTTGCCAGGAGACTCTGGGGCGTGGGAAGGATGTCAAGAGGTGGAGGCATCCACCCTCTGAGAATGGGGTGCACACTGCAGGGCAGGTTCCCAGCAGTCCTCCTCCTCTAGGGTTCTTGGGGGTGGTTGTGTTCCCCTGGGACCCAGAAGCCCTTCATACTGGCTCAGCGCCAAGCTGGGTCAGGCACTGGAGGAAAGACGTGGTTCAAGGGTCCCCAGGTTAAGCCTCTGCCTCTGCTCCTCCTTACTCTTTACAAAGCCACTTTGCAGAAGGACAAGGACCCTGTGAACATCAGAGAGCTGGCTGCATGGCAGAATACAACACTTAGGGCTGGGCTGGGCTGGGCTGGGCTGTCTTGTCTTGTCTCTGTCTGGGGCCAGTGGCCTGACTTCTGGGATGTTGGGCTGTTTCTCAGGATAGGCCTGAACCCTCCCCATGCTCAGAGGCTCAATCAGGAAACAAGGCTCAGCCTGGGACAGTGGGAGGCCCAGCCCAGGACAAGGCCAGCCAGTGGTGGGCCCAGGTAGACAGAGATGCTGGCAGGGGCTGCATGGGAAGGTGGGAGAACTTGGTGTGAGCCCCCTCCAAGAACTCACTGCATGTGGCCTGGGGTAAACCCTGGCCCCCTGAGCCTCAGTTTTTCCCTTTGCTCAGAAGTCTATATGGTCAGATGGGTGGGTACACGTGGCCAGAGGCCCTGCCGGGCCCGATCAGGGCAGAGTGGCCGCAGACCCTCTGGTCCTGGGTGCCTCTGTGTGTGAGCACAAATGGTGTTAATGAAGAACCTAATTTAAGTGAAAATGTCTGAGTTAAAATTTTCCATTCCACATTTAGTTGTGGTGCGTGTGCTGCCCTTGCAGAACCCCTCACCCTCTGTGGGTAGTATCTCCCTGTCTGCCCAGGTGAGACTCAAGGCCTTGACACAGGTGGGGCCCAGGTAGTAGCATGTGGCCCTGATGCTTGAGGGGCAGGGGCTGGCCAGGGTGTAGGGCTGGGAGCCTTAGCTGAGCCACCCTGCCCCAGGCCTGCCCTGGCCCAAAACATGGCTGTTGCCAGCAAGCAGTGGCTGCCACTGCATAGTGGGGCAAGCCTGTAGTCCAACATCTCCTGGGTGGAAGCAGAGTATCATTCCTGTGGGCTAAGGGGTCTTCCTGGAGCCTAGGAGGGACTCAAGGTAGACTGAGCAGTGCTGTCTGCCCTGCCTAAAGCTTGCATGTTCTCACTCATCTTCACACTTGCCCTGTCCACAGGGAGCAGAGGGGAGCCCAGAGAGATAGAAGGGTGGTGTGAAGTGGCTGAGTCTGGGATGGACTCAGTGGGAGGAGGGTCATATTTGCATGTCTGTGTTGTGTTCACATTTCCATACAACTGTGTTTGTGCGAGTGTGCTTTTATAGTCATGTGTTTGCGTGTTCATGTAGGTGTACCAGTGTGTGCAAAAGTGTGCATATCTCTACATGCAGATGTTTGTACATGTATGTCTTGCATGTTGGTACAGGTTTGTGTGTGTTCATGGACACATGCCTTCTATGTGTGATTGTGCACATGTGTCTGTGTACATGCTTGTGCAGTGCGCACACATGTATCCACACGTGTGTCTTAGACAGAACTTGTTTGTGTGTCTGTGCATATGCTTATATGGGCTTTTTCATGTTTTCCCCTTTAGTTCACATGTTTCCCCAGGTGGCTGAGTTCCAGGCCTTGGCAACGTTGGCCAGTGAGCCATTCCTCTTAGGCATGACCTGGGTCTGAGTCCCCCTTATGGCATGGCCTGGTGGTGAAGGCCACCTGGGGGAGGGTGGGGGGACAGGAATGCATGTAGTATCTGATCCTGGGTCTGAGTTAAGCCTGGGTGGCTGGAGATGGTGAGCGGAAGGGGCAGTGGCTCAGGTCCTAGTCTGAGGTCCTGCATCCCTCCTGAGCCTGCCCAACACCAGCTAAGACCCTGCCCTCCCCTCCCCAGGTATGCATGGCCCAGGCATGTGGGTAGCTCATGCCCACGCTGGACAGAGGCTGACCCACCACCTCAATCCAAGCACTGCTCCGTCACAGTGCAGATTTCCAAGCACACAGCTGCTGCCTCCCCAGCCCCAGGCATCTCACCCATGTTCAGTTCACGTAGCCTGGGGGTTCATCAAGGCTCAGAGGGGACAAAGCAGTACAGGCTGCCCAGGCCAGCAGGAGTTCTGGTCAGTGTGGGGGTGGGGGCTGCCTGTGGAGTTCAGTCCCTGCCAGCCTATGTAATGGTTCAACTCCTAGCTCAGATGCAGACTCACCCCAAGACCTTGGGTGTGTGTCAAACCTTCTATCTGCTCTTTGTCTGTAAGATGGGGAGGGCAAAAGGGCCCCCCAACACTGTGTAGGGCAGGTGAGTAGCTGGCCCTGCTTATTCACCAGCGAAACCTGGACAGAATGGTGGGTGGGGCCCACACTCTCGTCTCCCCCTGTGTGTCCTCCTATCTTCAGTGCCCACCTGCTTGTTGCACCCCATGTCTGTGCATCTACCTGTCCTTAGCCGGCCCCAGTGCACCCTAGGTCTCCTCGGCCTCTTCCTTTCCCAGAACAGGGTGCCTCCACCGGCCCTTGAACTGTGCAGGTGCATTAGGGCCTGAGTTCGCTTTAATGCTCTCCTGTCACTGTCTTAAAATTCTTCATATTGTTTAAATAAGTGGTCTGCATTTTGCACAGATTATGTGGCCAGCCCTTCTCATAAGACACCATGGGGAGCTGGTTTGTACTGCTTGAGAGGGGTCTGAGGTGCCCTACCTCTCCCCGGGTCCTGGGTGTGCCTGGAAAGCCTGTCCCCACTAGCATTTGGGCCTGTGCCTCCACCCCTGCCTTGTTGGGCAAACCATGACTCAGGGGCCTACTGTCACCTTGCTGAATGGGATTGAATTAGGGGCCACAGACACATATTAAGCACTGTCGGTATGCCAGGCTTCAGCACACAGGGATGGGGAGCATGGAAGGCACCCACTGGTGGATATTCCAGGCCATCTGGGAAAGGGGTGGCAGAGGAAGACCCTTCTAACAGAGGGAACCCTGTCCTCAGGCCATGAATTCACCTCCAAGGCGGGTCCTGGAGAAGAGGAAGGGGTAACTCGGGCTCTGGGCACCAAGCGTGCTGCCGTGGGAAGGGAATCTTTAAATAGCCTCTTGCTTTCCACTAAAAATAGCAAAGTTCTGCTGCCATGGAGGTGGTTGCTGGGGTGGCAGGGATGGCTCCCGGCCAAGGCAGGCGTGGGTGCGCCAGTGTAGCTAGCCTGTGCTGGGTGACGGGCAGGACCTGGGGTACTGCTTACCCTGCTGGTGTCCATAATGTCCTGCCTCATGGTCAGGGCTGCTGTGGGAGATCCCCACCTGCCCCCCCAACTCCACGGTGTACCTCAGTACTGGGAAGGGAGCAAACACCCTGAATGCCCCTGCTTGTCACAGACATGTGCGAGTTGGGGAGCCTGAGGTTAGAGGTGCTTTGTGGGAGCCAAGCAGATGGACTCAGGGACCTGTCACAGGGTCAGGGCAGGGGACTGTAGGCCCTGTGCTAGTGGGTCTTTACAGAGGGGGCTCTCTTCAGATCCCTGGAGGGCTGAGGATGAAACTCTCTGTGGCGGAGCACCCAGGGAGGTCTGTGTGACTCTTACCGGGTGCCAGGAGTCTGGAAAGCCTTCCTGGGAAAGAGGTGTGCAGCCAAGTGCTGAGGAGTAGTGAGAGATGGCGAAGGGGTGGGGGCGTCATGCTTTTCTAGAGTCTCCAACTGTTCTGCACTGCCATGTGGAGAGCAAGGTGACCAACTAAAAAGAGGGGGCCGCCTGCCTAGGTGGGGATGTGCTCAGTGGCCAGGAGGAGGGGTGCCGCCCACTCTGCATTTACTTACTGAGAATTGAGGCTCCTCACAACCCAGAATTTCCATGTTTAGGGGGCCCCACTGGGTTGAGGATAGGTCTGGGTGAGGACTGGGAGTGGCCCAAGCTGCCTGGTGGGTCACTGGCCTCTGTCTATCATGGCATGTGTTAGAATGGGCTCATTTTCCTCCTGGGCTCCTGCCTCCATTCTGTCCCCCCAACATAGGTAAGCCCAGGGAAGATGCCGGGTGGGGTGGGAGGACATGAGTGGGCTCTGGCCACCCCTCCTCAATGGTGCCATCCCAGGCCTGTGGGCCTCTCTGAGCCTCAGTTTGCTCAACTGTGAGTTGAATTCCCAGCTGCCACCTGGGGGCTTGCTGGGGTCAGAGTTGGCACATGGTGTCCGAGCACTGTGAACTAAGCGCACAGTGCTTAGTTCACAAAGCACTGTGGCTGAGCAAAGGAGCAGCAGGCTGATGGGCAGGGGGTCTCCCAGAGGGCCCATGGCAGCAGTGGCCTTGCTAACTGCCATGCTGAGTACTGATGGTGGCCTTGAAGCCCTGCACATGCATGAACATGCCTAATTCCTCTGCTCCCGAGTCCCCTTCCTCACCTACCCACCGCACCATCAAACCCAGCTGTGCTCTGCTATCCAACACAGGTGCCCATGGTTGACTCGAGCTGTGTCCCCAGCTGTTCCCGTATACAATGGCATCATCTTCCTCTTTGTGCTGGCCAACTTCAGCATGGCTACCTTCATGGACCCTGGCATCTTCCCCCGAGGTAGGGCCCTGTACTGGGGCAGATCATCTGCTCACTTTTGCTAGAGTGTGAGTGGCTAACACGGGAGAGTCTTGGGTGGTGGGGTCCTGGTGGGTGGGCTGGCAGAGATCAGTTAGGAGTTTTTCTGCCCGCAAAGTCACTTTCCTTCTGCCCTCCTTGGTCCTGGCCCACAGCGGATGAGGACGAGGATAAGGAGGATGATTTCCGGGCCCCGCTGTACAAGAATGTGGATGTGCGGGGCATCCAGGTCCGTATGAAGTGGTGTGCCACCTGCCACTTCTACCGCCCGCCGCGCTGCTCCCACTGCAGTGTCTGTGACAACTGTGTAGAGGTGACTGCCCCACCACCCCATCCACCCCACTTCCCCTTGTGTCCCTGCCCCACCCTGCCTGCCGTGTGCCCTGATGCGTTGCTCCTGCCCAGGACTTTGACCACCACTGCCCCTGGGTCAACAACTGCATCGGACGCCGCAACTACCGCTACTTCTTCCTGTTCCTGCTGTCGCTCAGTGCGCACATGGTGGGCGTCGTCGCCTTCGGCCTGGTCTACGTGCTGAACCATGCTGAGGGACTGGGAGCTGCCCACACCACCATCACGTATCCTTGGCCAGACCACAGAGGCCTAGTGGGCTGGGGCACATTTCACAGGGGAAACCAAGGTTCAGAGGGGCAGGTCAGCTACCTGGGAATCCCCACAGGGTGGGTTGCTCTCCCTGGGTGGGTAATTTGTCCACAGGCACCTGTTCCATGTCTTCACCCACAGCCATTGGCCTTAACGGGCCAGCATGGCTGTCATGTGTGTGGCTGGCCTCTTCTTCATCCCTGTCATCGGCCTTACCGGTTTCCACGTGGTGCTGGTCACTCGGGGGCGCACTACCAATGAACAGGTGCAGACCCTGGGTAGGGCCACACAGTGATGAGGATGAGGTGTCCTTGGTTCTGAGAGGGCCAAGGCTTCCCAGGGCCCTGTGTGTGTGTGTTGGGGGGGGGAGGCGGGGTGTCAGAGCAGGGCTACAGGGACCCTCGGCCAAGGTAGCCTGTGAAACTGTGGTGGGGGAGGCTCTGGTTCTGGATATCCCAGTGGGGCTTGGGGTGTGGGGCTGTGCCACTACAGCCACCAGTGACTCAAGGCTCAGACATTCCACAGCTCCCTGCAGGGACAGGCTGGGGTGACCTGGGTGGGGGTACCCCTGGGCTGACCTTACCTAACCCATCTGGAATGCCAGCTGTCTCTGCCTGTCCCTCTGCCCACCTTGGCCTAGACCCTGGGTGGTCAGGCTGGCTGAAGGGTCTTGTGTCCACAGGTGACAGGGAAGTTCCGTGGGGGCGTGAACCCCTTCACTCGAGGCTGCTATGGGAATGTGGAGCATGTGCTGTGTAGCCCCCTGGCTCCTCGGTGAGGCCTGGGTGGGTTGTTGAGGGGGCCTCTGCTGGGTTCTGGGTGGGCAGCTGTGGACCCTAACCCTGGTCCACTTCTGCCCTTGGCAGGTGGGGCTGGCCCTGCCCTTGAAGTCTGTGTTCAGGCTGGGTTGCCCTGGCCACTGACCTCTCTGACTCTGATGCAGGTATGTAGTGGAGCCACCTCGGCTGCCACTTGCTGCTCGCCTGAAGCCGCCCTTCCTTCGACCTGAGCTCCTGGAGAGAGCTGCACCACTCAAGGTCAAGCTTAGTGACAACGGACTAAAGGCCAGCCTGGGCCGTAGCAAGGTGGGGGCCCCGGGGTGGGTAGGGGATGGGGTGTCAGACCCTTGGAGGTGGGAAACAGCTAGGTTGGAGGGGCGTAGAGAACTGGAAGGGGGGATTGGGTGGATTCTGAGGAAGGGTCTAGGTCCCAGGGCCCTAGGAAGGAGTCTCCAGTTAAGCCTTGCCCCTGGCCTGCACCCTATCCACCACTGACCATGCCCCATCCCAGTCCAAGGGCAACCTGGACCAGCTGGATGAGAAGCCACTGGACCTGGGGCCACCGCTGCCCCCCAAGGTGGAGGCTGGCACGTTCAGCAGTGACCGGCAGACCCCACGCCCGGGCAGTGCTGGTGAGGTGGGGCCAGCCAAATGGGGGAGGGACATGGGCTGACCCCAGCCTGACCATGGTCCATCTCCCTCAGAGAGCGCCTTGTCAGCACAGAGGACCAGCCCCCCAACACCCGCCATGTATAAGTTCCGGCCCACCTTTACCACGGGTCCCAAGGCGCCCTTCTGTGGGCCAGGCGAGAAGGTGAGGAAGCCTGGCCCCGCCCCAGAGACCCCACCCCCAGAGGCCTCACTGGGTTATAGAGGGTGCCAGCAGGACCCCACCCTGCAGGGACCCCAGCTGAGGGTGGTGGAGGGGAGCAGGGCCGCGTGCCCAGGGAGAGGCTGGCACAGGCAATTCAGGCCTCTTCTCCCTTGGTCAGCACTGCCCGCTGGCCCAGTAGGCGGCTGCCCCCAGGAGTAGTATGTGCCAGGATGCCTGGAATTCCACCATTAGTCACTCCATAAGGCCCATGGGAAGGCTTTAAAAGAATCCGAGATTGTTTGAGAAAGCGCATTTATTTTCCTGAGTTGTATAAGCACTCTACGCTCACTGTGAAACAATCAGAAGCCCTGGACGGCCTCATGAATTCCCAGGGATTCCCCATGTGTGCCCAGGCTGCCAACCCTCCTTCATGGCCACCCAAGAGGCAGTCCTGTGGCTGGACCAGCACACCTAGACCAGCCCCAACTCCCACCCCAGAAAGCCCCTCCCGTCAGAACCAATGCCATGCCTGACCCTGCTTGGGGCCCACTGGTCTGGGCAGTGAATCTGAGCCTCTCTGGCCAGTGTCCAGTGGCCCTTAGAGGTAGGAGGACAAGGCTTTGGGTACCTTGGCCCAGTCACCTCCTTCCTGGGATTTTCCTGGATCCCATGGAGGATCTGGGGTTTGTCAAGTGCCCTGAGGCCACGTTTCCCCAGCCATGCTCCCTCTGGGTTTTGAGGCTCTTGTCTCCAGCCCAAGCCTGTACGCCTCAAATCATGGAGACTCAAAGAGGCCCCTCTTCCCTATCATGGTGACTGTCCCCTAGGCTGGATGGGCTCCATGGATACTGCTCCGGGTGTCTGCAGCAGCCGGCTATGGCCTTGTAGCACCCTGACCCACAGGGGTGGGGTACCTGGGAGAGGGCCTGGTCACTGTGTGGTTATTATGTCTCCTCAAGGTTCAGCTCCCAAGGCTGCCCCTCTGCCCTGCCCCCCACCGGGAGTATGAGCTAGAGCATACCCTTCCTGAGGAGACACTGTTCGGGTGCCACTGCTCTGTTCTACCCTGCCCCCACTTCCTTTTGTGGTGGACAAGGAACAGGTGGTGTGGTCAGGGTATAGAGAGCTTCTGGGGACAGCTTGTTGGTTACACCTGCCACTACCTTGATGGCACCCGGACTGTGGCCTCCATGTGGGCACAGAGCACCTGGTGGCTGGGTAGGGCGTGGTGGGAGGGCAGTGGCAGACGTGTACCCTCTCCCCACAGGTTCCGGGCCCTGACTCCCTGACGCTGGGGGAGGACAGCATCCACAGCTTGGACTTCACGTCTGAGCCCAGCCTGGACCTCCCTGACTATACACCCAGTGGCCTGCACACAGCCTGCCCTCCGTCCCCACCCCTCAGCGCCTCCGACACCTTCTCAGGGGCCTTGCGCTCCCTGAGCCTCAAGGCTGCAAGCCGGCGGGGTGGGGACCACATGGCCCTGCAGCCCCTGCACTCTGAAGGTGGGCCCCCAACACCCCATCGGGGCATCTTTGCCCCCCATGCATTGCCCAACCGCAATGGCAGCCTGTCCTATGACAGCCTGCTTACCCCTGGCTTGCCCGGCGGCCACGCGTGCCCAGCCCATCCCTCGGCCAGCGTGGCCAGCTATCGCTCACCGTACCTGCACCCTGGGGCGGTGGGTGACCCACCACGGCCTCCGCCCCGGAGCTTCAGCCCTGTGCTGGGCCCCCGGCCCAGGGAGCCCTCACCCGTGCGCTATGACAACCTGTCCAGGACCATCATGGCCTCCATCCAGGAGCGCAAGGATAGGGAGGAGCGTGAGCGGCTGCTGCGCTCTCAGGCCGACTCGCTCTTTGGCGACTCAGGCGTCTATGACGCACCAAGCTCCTACAGCCTGCAGCAGGCCACCGTGCTATCCGAGGGCCCCCGTGGCCCTGTGCTACGCTACGGCTCCAGAGATGACCTGGTGGCCGGGCCTGGCTTCGGAGGCGCCCGCAACCCTGCGCTGCAGACATCTCTGTCCTCGCTGTCGAGTGTTGTTAGCCGGGTGCCTCGGACCTCCTCCTCCTCCCTCCAGGCAGACCTGGCCAACAACAACGCCCCAGGGCCCCGGCCAGGCAGTGGCTCGCACAGGTCTCCCCTGCGCCAGGGCCCACCCTCCCCCCCCAGCACGCCCCGCTCGCCCTCCTACATGGGCCCCAAGGCCATCGCCTTCATCCACACGGACCTCCCGGAACCACCGCCCTCACTGGCTTTGCAGAGGTGGGTGCTGGGGGTGCTTCGGGCTTCCCTGAGCAAGGCAGGCATCCAGCCGCCTGTTGGCCTCTTGGCTGAGCACGCGTGGGTTGTCCAGGAGGCCTATGGCCACCTGTGGGGTGGGCCTCCCCTGACTTGGAGCCTCCTGTCACTTGAAGGGTTGCCGAGCTCCAAGGATGCTGTGGCACATCTCAGGGCATGGGAGGATTTGCATATTGAGCCAAGTGCTCCACATTTTCTCCCAGCCAGCACAGACCCATGAGTGGGGGATCCCAAGGCTTCTTCCTCAGGAGATGGTACCACTGTCCCTGCCCAGGAGGCTGAGTCCAGAGGACATCACTCCACAGCACAGTGTGCTGCCCTGGTTGGGGCACACAGCCCCTGGAAGCAGGGATTTCCCTGCTCAGAGATGAGGAAACCAGGGCTGGAGGGGCAGGCTGGTCCCAGGCCCTAAGTGGGTGGATAACTGAGGATGCCATGCTGACTTACCTGGCAGGTGAGGTCCAAGTACAAGAACTGAGCACCTGCTAAATGCAGGTCTTGTGCTGGGCTCAGGAGCATCGTCAGGGCGTCACTCCAGCTACCTTGAGTGAAGGGCTCCATCAGGAGGTTGCTGCTGTGGGCAGCAGAGGCCCAGCAGATGGCAGCTACACAGAGAGGCAGGGAGGCAGCTGAGGGAGGGAGGGGCTCCTGCACTCTTGACTGTTTGGGCAGCTAGGTCATTGCTGGGCAGGCCGTGGGACAGGACGATGGTCCCTGTTTTTCATAAGAAGGAATAGGGAAGGGGCTACAGTCACCACTGGGGTCTCCAGCCTAGGGCACCAAGATGGACAGGGCTGGGGGTTCTTCTGGCTGGTGTCCACCTGGCCTCCCTGTGCTTGTGGAATGTGCTAGTGGGAGGGACCAAGGGACCTGGGGAGTTATGACAGCCATTCTGACGTCTGCCTGTCTGTCCTGTGACAGCACAGCCCTCCCCCTGCAGGCTGTGTACCAGCACCCATTTTCTGGGTGGGACCTTTTGAGCTCAAAGGAAGGGGCCATCCAGGGCTCCGTCTGTATCATCTGTCCTGTTACCTCCACTGGCCTCTGTCCTGCCATGGTCCCGTGTTCACCGTATGTGTGCATGTATGTGCTTGTTTTGATGCAGGGACCACCCTCAGCTGAAGACCCCCCCAAGTAAGCTTAACGGGCAGTCCCTGGGCCTGGCCCGCCTAGGGCCTGCCGCTGGCCCCCCAGGGCCCTCCACGAGCCCTGCCCGGCACACACTCGTTAAGAAGGTGTCCGGTGTGGGTGGGACCACGTACGAGATCTCGGTGTGAGGACTGACTGCCACCCATCCGCCATGGCACCACAGGGACCAGGACCCCCCAGCGGCTGCCCCCCTTCCCAACTACTCTGCCACAGCAGAGGAGGCCCAGGCCTGGTGTGGACGCATCAGAAGGAGAGAGAACCACGCCTCCACAAGTCAGTCTCTCATCCTCCGCCTGTCCATCCACTTATCTGATCACCAGGGCGCAGCCGGGCCAAGGGCCGCTGGCTGCAGGATGTGTCAGTGCCCCAGCTTCCACGGGTCGAGGCCTTGAGGGGGCACCCGAGGTGGTCACCAGGCCAGCCTCCACCCACTCCCCTTACAGATGGGTCACTGTGGCCCAGAGATGGACAGAGAGGCCTGGGCCCCTGGCTGTCTTCTGGACCGAGGGCCTGCTGCCTGGCTGCTCCTAACCCGCTGCCTTTCAGGGACCTGCTGGAAGCTTTTGGCTTGGCGAGGCTGATTCTTCTGCAGGGAGTCCAGCCCTGGCCCACAGGCACCCAGCACTGGGGCTGCTCTGGGTTATGACAGACAGGTGGACAGACAGACAGACAGACAGACCGCCAGCTGTGGGTGGGGTCCTGGCTCCATGTGTCCCGTCCGGCCCAGCTGGTGGGCATGTCCCTGTGTCTGCGCTGAGCTGCCATGCCATGTCCCATGTGTTAAAGCTCGGGCCCCCGCTGCCCCCACTGCCGGGAAACTCGCTGTCATTGAAGCCTTAACCTCTGCTTTATGCTCTTGTGGGAGGTGATGGGGGCAGGTGGGACAGGCACAGGCCGGACGCTGCCACAGGGGCCTCTGAGACCCGGAGTCCCTTCCCTGCCAAACGAGATTCCCCACCCCAAGGCATGCAGAGTCGGGCCTGCCAGAGCCTTGGCACCTGCATGGGAAGCACAGGGGGAGGGGTCCAAGTTCTGCCTGGCGCCAGGGACCCGAGAGTAAGCACACAGCAGCGTCCGCTTGCGTTGTGTCTGTTTTATGTTTTTATATCTACATCTATATATCTATAATTTTATTAAAAAAAGAAAAAGAATCATTTTTATCCTTTCCTTGAGCAAGGCCATGGCTGTTGCTGCAACTCAGGGGCTCTCGGGTGGGGTCAGAGCCGGTCAGGCTCGGGAGAGGTGGTGGCCAGTGGCACGAGGTCGGATGTTCCATGCAGGCAATTCCACTGACTTAGGCCGAGTTGGGGGCCTGGGAGGCAGGGGCTGGCCCACGGGTCTTTAGCTGATGATCATGCAGCTCCCTTGGGTCTGCGTCATCCCTGGCAGTAGCAGGGCGTTTGGAGAAAGGCTGGGGCTGCAGGGGCCCCCAGGAACCCAAGGACTTAGGGACCATGGAGTAGGGGGTACATTATGGGGCCACCCGCTGGCTGCGGGCCCCGTGGGGGCTGTTGCGATGTCCTGCAGCTTTACTTACTGAACCAGCCCCCTCTTCTGCCTGTTAAAAGTCGGGGGTGGAAGCATCAGGAATGCACACATTTTTTGGGCTGAGACAGCTGGATAGAGATTGGAGGACTGGGACGGGCTGGCTCCAGGGCCTTGGACCCCGCACTGGGCAGCTGCACCCCATGCTGACCTCCACCTTTCTGCTTCTCTCTCATGGGACGCTGCGGCCCGCAGGGGGCGGATCGGCACTTGCAGCCGTGGATGGGGGTGGCGTGGCCCACCCAGGGTGCCCCCCGGCCTGCACCTGTGCCACCTTGGCCTCCCTGAGGACCACCCTCCGTTGAGGGTCCCCTGGAGCTCAGCTGCTGGGGTGCCCCCCCGAGGGGCTGTGTGCCGCCTACACTTAGCGGCCTCCAGCCTTTTCCCCAGACTCTCGGGGCCTGAGCGGGACACCAAGTAGCATCTGTGGGGCCCGGGACAACCCAACCCAGGAAGACAGTCCAGGAGGCCAGGCTGCTATGAACCCTGGGGTGTGGGCTGGAGGACCCCTCTCTACCAGCCATACTTGCACTGACTCCCAGCCCACCGGGGCCTGTGATCCTGTGTCCACCCACCTCAGGAAGTCCCCATCTGCTGCAGGGAGTCCAATACCCCAAGCAGGGGCCCCAGAGCTGCTAAGACCAGCATGGCTTCCCAGGGTGTCACGCCATCACCCAACCTTCCTGCCTGACCAAGCACTTTAGATGCCACTTTCTCCCCAGGGAATCCAGGCCTCTGCGGTTGGGCTGGGATGGGAGACTCAGGTTGCCCCTGCAGGTCACTGCACTCCCCCGCTCCCCAAACCCAGCATATGAACAGATAGATGCCTTAACCTCTTGGAGCCACCAGCCCATTGAGCTGTCCAGGCCCCGCCAGGGTGGGGAGAGACCTGGCCGCCCAGAGTGGTTCGCCGGCTCTGCCCGGGCCTTGCCCAGGCAGTCTTCACTCCTTCACTCTGAGATGTCCGCTTGGGGAGCTCTAGGCCCTGCCGCCCACAGCCCTGCATTCTCCAGCCAGTTGGGCCTGGCCACCCCCAGCAGCTCTCTTTCTCCCATTTGGGGGCGAACAAGCCACAAAGCTATTCTCTATGTTCTAAAAGATATTCCTTGCCCCAATTTAATATCCTAAATAAAAGTTTTGGTGTTTACCTCCATGGCTCTGTACACCAACATGGTCCCCTCTCCTCCGAGCCTTGGGACAATGCTGGGAGGCTGGACTGGACAGGGACTCGGGATGGGGAGGGATGTGCGTGGGGCGTGAGGGTGGGGAAGGGTGGGAATGGTGGCCAGGTGGGTGTGGGGAGGGTAAGGTGGTCTGCCAGATGGAGACAGTGTGTTATGTGAGGGGTATGAGGCCAGAGGGTCAGCAGATTTGGGATGAGAACATGACCCCTGACGAGGGAAGAAGCCTGAGGATCCCGGGTTCTCACTGTCAGTGGGTACTATCCCATGACACCTGCTCAGAGCCCTCCTGCTTAGCTGGGACAGGCTGGGGGCTTTTTGTGGAGGGGCTGCCATCCAGTGGGCTGACGGGGCATGAGGGCCAAGGTGGGGTTGCCATCCCAAAGGACCCTCCCCCACCCCCACTGCGAGATCAGCCTTAGGATGCAGCAAAGACTTCTGCCCCATTTCCATGGAAACAAGCTCACACACTGTGTGTGTCACCACTATATGTCCAGCCGCAGGCCCAGCCCTCAGGATAGACCCCGCCTCCACCCTTCTCCGTGGCTCCTGGCAGGAAAGGTGCTCGGCAGTGCCGTGGATAGGGGCAGGCGCGGCCGCTGGGCACCTGGGGCCACGTTGGCCGCCTGGCTTCCTCCTCGCTGGGGCCGCTGGGCCTCCGGCCTAGAAGGGCAGGAAGTCGTCCACCTCGAGGCGCAGGAACGGGCCCAGCAGGGCCCGGAGCTTCCAGACAGCGGCGCGGCTCAGCAGGGGCGGCACCAGCCCCTCGAAGGGTGCAGGGTCCACCACGTACACGTATGCGGCGGTGCAGGCCAGCAGGGCGCCCAGCAGCAGCCTCAGGGCCAGCAGCCTGCGGGCGGTGGTGGTCAGGGGGCGGGGGTGCCCTCGGGACGGTCCCGGGGGACTGGGCTCTGCCCGCATGCTCACGCAGCCACCTACCAGAGCTGGCTTTTGAGACCCTCGGAACATTCCAGCTGTGGCCTTGCCTTCTGTGGGGGAGGGATGGGTCAGAGCCTGCCCCGGGCAGGTATCCTGGCTCTGCACGTTCCAGCTCCCCCTGCCTAGGACTGGTCACCTGGCTCCTGGTGGGGCTCCCGCCCTGGGGCCTCCTTCACTAAAGTCTGCGTCTTCCCTCCCCACGTAGGGCCTGGGAGACTGGGAGAGGGGTAGAGGCTTACCGCTTCGCATGCTGTCTGCTGCTCCTTCCTGGCCTGGGTGCGGCACTGGGCGCGATCCCTGGGGGGAGGGTGACACAGTCAGGGCCACAGGAAGGAGGTGACCAGCTCCCTGCCCCAGCCCAGCACCACTTCTGGTCTGGTGCCATGGAACTGGGGCGGGATTAGGGATTGGTATGCCCCATTTTGACCAGGACATCTGCCCCATCCCAGCTCAGCCAGCCAGACCCCCAAACCTGACCCCGAACATCACCCCAGAATCTCCAGCTGAATGTCTTCCATCTGGTCTAGCACTCCCCGTATGTCCTTCTTGAGGTTCTGGGAGGCAAAGGAGGTAAAGGGTCCTCCACCCCGACTGCCCTGCTCCCCACTCCCTAACTCCACCGAGTTCCTGCCTCCCCCTTTTCAATATTGCCCTTCTAGGACCTACCAGGAGCCCAGTGGCCTGGTTGTTCAGGGCCATGTGCACCTCGGCCACACCGTCCCACACCTGATGGGGGGAAGGCTGGGTCATGCCTAGGAAATGTGTCCCGCCACAAGGGTGCCCTAGAGGCTCCCCCACCCCGGGCAGATGGGCACCTACCTCGGTAATGGCCATCTTCTTCCTCTCGAAGGACAATCGGATCTGCTGCAGCTCGTTCTGGGAGAGGGGCAGAGTGTGGGCATGGGCAGGGCCAGGGGCTGGTCACCTCCTCCCTCCTCCATCCACCTGGGACTGCTACACGAAGGACCCCTGCCCCCCAAGCCCCGGCCTGGCTCTCAGTGCCCACCTGGGACTGCTGCACGAAGGACTCTTCCCCCTGGCACACCTCCTGCCGTAGAAGCTGCAAAGGTGCCCTGTCCTCCAGTGGCCGGGTACCGACCTGCTCAGGGGACTGCAGAAGGGCCCCTGGGTCAGTCCCAAGGTGATGGGCAGCATCGTTGGTCCTGGACTACTTGGGAGGGGGGCGTGGGGGGTGTGGTGCGTGAAGTCGCAGGGTCATTCCTGACAGCCGCCTGAGGTCTTGCTGGGGCCGGGCTGCAGCCTTGCACTTACCCAGGCCAGGGCTGTGCAGCTTGAGTGTTCCTGGCACAGGGGCAGGAACTGCTGCCCTGGCCCCAGAAGGGCCCCCAGCTGCTCCCGCAGGTCCTGGTTCTGCCTTTTCTGGGGGTGGGGGTGGGGCAGAGAGAAAGGACCGCCTGTCACAGCTGCTTCTTGGGCAAGATACTGAGGCAGCCAGGGCTGGGGCAGGGGCTTCAGGGCAGAGGAAAAGGCGGGTGGGGCTTGGGAGGTCCAGGAACAGCTGCGAGCCCATTCTACAGACTGGCGGAGAGCCTGGGCGCAGGTCCGGCAGTAGGCGCCTAACTTACCAGATTCTGGTTCTCCTGCTCTAGTTGGAGAAAGGACTGTTCTGCAGGCCCCAGGGGTACGCTCTGGAGCTGGGAGGGGGCTGCCCTGAGTGAGGTCGGGGTTCCTGCTCCTGGTGGGCACGGGCAGGGTCTGGGCCCTGAGCCGGAGGCTCCCCGCTGCCTGGGTGCCCCCTGCTCTCTTCCTGAGTGCAGGGACCAGCCCCACCCCGGGCCTGCCTCCATCTGCCCTTGTCTCACCCCTACTGGGTCTCTCTGTCTCTGTCGCTGCATTTCTCCCTCTTCGTTTGCAATAAAGCTCCCGGGTACCTCAGTTCCTACCCTGGGCCCCCCACCCCCTGCCCCCGAGGCTGGAAAAGCCCTGGTTGACTCCACTGAGTGCGTGGAGCTGAGAGGCACCAGGCAGGGCCACCTTACGAACCCCTGGCATGGTGGGTCTAGGCACCCTCCGTGGCCACCTGAAGTTGAGGGTTGGGGGCACGGGGGGTGGGAGTGGCCACAAGTTCCCAGGGTTTTTGGCCCCTCCATACCTCCCTGTAACCCCTTCCTAACCCCAGGTCCAGGCTCTGGTCTGGCCTGACCTGCCGCCCTCTTACTGAAGGCCCTTCGGGTGTCATGGTTCACAGGTCCGACTCAGGGGCTCCTGTCACAAAGGCCTGGGCACAACCGGGGAGGTCATAATGGACCCGGGTGGTGGCTGGAGCAGGGCTGGTGGGGCCCCTCTCCACCCCACCCACCTCACGCGCCTTAGCTATTTTCTTAAAATGTCAAACACATAATGCAGACACACGGTTAAAGCAAAATTAAACAACGAGATGTCCAGTGTGATCCTCCCTCCCTCGTTGGTCCTCCCCTCCCAGCTCCCCCGTTAGCTGGTCATTAAGATCCTTCTGGGATGAGCAGGGAAGGTTAGGCCTGGAGCCCAGCTTAGACATCAGCTGCCCCTTGGAACTGCCTAGCCGGCCAGAGGAGGAAGGAGCCTCCGGGCCCTCCCTTGGCCTTGGCCCAGTCATTCCTCTCTGGAATCTCATGGGTCTCAGGATGTGCTCAGCTGAGGGTACAGCTCCGGGGGGCACTCAAGGTGGGGGCCAAGGAAGGCTTCCTGGAGGATTCCGAGATGAGGCAGCCATGGGAGAGGGGTGGGGCAAAGGCCCTGGGCAGCTGGTGTAGAGAAAAGGGTAGGGTAGGGACCAGCTAACGGGGGAGCTGGGAGGGGAGGACCGACGAGGGAGG
>NW_011888911.1:3932242-3944495 GCF_000151845.1 Pteropus vampyrus | reverse complement strand
TCCCTTGCGTGCTGGAGGCTCAAGCCCAGCCCTGAAGACCCCACTTCCCTGAAACCTTCCTTCCTCACCTCCTCCCTGTGGCTCTGAGCTTGAGAATGCCCCAAAGGAGAGGGGCGCTCTCAGAGGGAGCGAGGGTGCCACCGATCCAGTCTGCTGTGGCATTTCCACGAAGGGGGACAGATAGGCTAATGTATGCAAAGCACCCTGCAAATCAGGGTTCTGCTTTGGGTCAGGTGGGTCTGCATCTATTTGAGCTCTAGGATAGGGACCTGCAGAGGCCAGAATTCCTGGCCAAGGGTGGAAGGCAGGGCTCTAAGAATAGAGTGGGAAACACCAGGCCGTGGCCCCCCGTTTGCCAAGTTGCCATGGCAGCTGCTTCCTGCCCAAGTTTCCATGACACCCAGTGGCCCCAGGCCCTCTGAGCAGAGATCAGGCTGGGAAGGGACATGAGGCCCACCCCTTCCTGCCCTGAACCAGGCATGCCTGCTTTGACTCACTGCGGCCTCAAAATTCAATGTCCCGCACTCATTTCAAAGGTTGAAAAACAGATGCAGAACAGATGGAACTCGGAGTCCCTTGGCCAGTTGCAGCCCCTCAGGAAGAGTCCTATCTCTGTGCCCCAAACCTGGGCCCCTGGCCCAAACACTCTGCTTCCAGCCCTCAGAGCCGCCTTGAAGATTGAAGTGGCTCGGGATTCTCCCCCTTACCTGGGCCTTCAGGTCATTCTTAGCCCCTCACCTCCTTGCCAGGGCCTGGGGGCTGAGTTGTCCTTTTCTCTGAGTGTGTAGCAGTCAGAGATGACCTGCAGCTGGGGCTCACGGGGCTCCGAGGGTGGTCTAGCATCTCCCTGGTGCTCTTAGACTCAGAGCTGGAAGGACAAATGTATCTGCTGGGTGTGGCTGTGTGATGGATGGGGTGGCCTGGGGAGTGACTGCCATACCCCAGGGCCAGAGGGTAGGCATGATCTTGGTGGGTGGACACATCTGCTGAGTGCTAGGTGGCTCCCCTTCCCTCCCCAGACTGTGGGGCAGCCCTGTAGGATAGAGAACTGGCCGGGGGTAGGCCTTGGGAATGGGGTGCAGGTAAAGGTCAGAGGAGGACATTGGGGGGGCTGGACCGTGAGGTCTTCCCAGGGTGATCCTATTTCAGAGGCTGAGGCTCAGATGATGGTGGGGTGTGCTCCTGTGTCTGCTTTATCCCCGGTGTGGTCTAGCAGCTCCGAGGGTATGGGTCATGCCAGGCCATTTGTCTCCCCTTCCTGGGTGACTCTGGACACCCACTGTTCACATTTTTTATTTAAGAATTGGAGAGATAATAAGAGTGTCAGGAAAATCCTCTCAGGGATGGACGGCTCCAATAAATTTCCGTCGGCTGGTATGTTGGGGACTCCAGGCTGGAAGGCGAACTTGCTGGGAACTGCTGGGGCTCCTGTATTCCAGGGTGCATGAATTAAATGTGCCTGGGCCCGAGAACCCCCCCAAGAATCCCACCCAGCTAGGCTCACCTCCATCCAGTCCCTCCATGCCCATCTGTTCCTGCTAGCCAGACAGGCGTGCCGGGGGAGCCAGCACCGCCAGAGTGCCTAATGATCAGTGCCAGGGTTAAAAGTCACCTTGCCAGGTCCTTACTGGGCACAGAATCTAGGACATCTGCCCACCTTGCTCCCTGTCCTCTGCCCTCATCCAGCTCTTGCTGGGAGTGGCCAGTGCTAGGCCATGAACACGTGGGGCTTAGGCATCTCTGTTGTAGCCAAGCAATGGGCCCAAAAGGCGTTGAATTAGAGACTAGGGTTTGCTGAGGAGCCAATACTTCGATTGGCCACAGGCCTGGCTCCCGTCCTAGTATCATTACTCTGTGCCAGGGCTCTCCTTCCCTCTGAAGGACTGCCTGCCCGCTCTTGGCAAGCCAAGATGTGGGTCCCAGGATCAACCACCAGATGGCGCCACAACCCTGCAAAAGACCCCATGCGCCTGCCGGCTTCTGAGTGGAGGAGCCAGAGGTGGGTCCAGCCGGGCTGAAATATCCTGCAAGGTAGGAGGAACAATGCTGGAAGTCTGGGAGAAGCTCCCGCCCCAGTTTGATCTGTGGTTCCGTGGGGGCCTAGGGCAGCGGCTGGCTAGCTGTGGGCGTCAGAAAGTGCCTTGTTAGTTTCACTCCTACTATTTACACTGAAATAAACTACCTACCTGCCCTGGCACCCCCTCAGGGGCCTCCTGCCTATTCCCTCCTAAGGGTCTGGGGCTCTACTCTGGGGGCCTTCCCCAGCATGGAACCCTGGAGGCAGGCCTGGGCTTGCCCATGTTGCCTCGTTTGTTAGTGGGCAGCTGGCATGAGGAGGTTTCACTATTGGGTCCTTTGTTTGAGCGTAGCCTGCAAACACAGCAAACTCAGTCCAAAGTTTGGGTCAGCTCTCTCTCCCACCCAAAGGCCACCCGCTCTCCCACCCAGCATAAGGCATGTTAACTCACCCACTAGCTGACTGTGACCACCACACCCACCAACCAACTAGCTAACAAACTTATTGACCATTCAAACAACTGGCCACCTATTCCCCCTCCCTGCAGACGTGGCAGCTGCTCTCCCCAGAGCCTCTCAGTGCCTGATCCTGAGATGCCACAAGACCTTTGAGTGCCCCGCCTGGCCTGCTGGCCACTTGGCTCCCTGGGGGTCCGCTTTGCTCGGTAGGAGAGGGACGGGTGGGTAACTCTCTCTTTCCACCTGTCTGCTCACCGCTCTCCCTCCCTCACCTTCTTTCTCCCTCTGGCCTCAGGCCTGGCTTTCTGGGGAGACAGCTGGGATGCCAGCTGGCTCCGACCCACCACCCACACCATCAGCTAACTACCCAGCAGAGGAGCCTGCCACCCACCCACGGCTGAAGTGTGGCTGACTGAGGACCCCTTGAGCCAATGCTGCCCACTCAGGGCTTCAGCGGAGCCGCCAGGCACCTCCTGAGAGGCAGCAAGGAATTCGTCTTAATAAGGCCCAAAGAAGATCAAGGACAGTGTCACCTTGCGCCCATGTGCCCTGAATGCCCACCATATGAGGGAGACAGTTAATCTCAAAACTGGGTGCAAGTTATAAAAATGGTCATTTTTTGGAGATTCGATAATGTGTTTTCACTGTTACCCTTGATGATCAAGGAAATAATTTCTAAAGAAAGGCTGTGAGACAATAAGAATCAGGAGAAGGATTAGAGCTGTGTCTGCTAGGGCCTGAGTGGCCTGGCCTCAGTCTTCCTGCCCAAGATGGGCCCAGGGGCAGGAAGTGAGTGCCTGTGGCCGCCAGAGATGCCCGCTTCCCCACCCCAGCGCCCGGGGCTGGCCACAGTCAGTCTCCTGAGGCCTCTGCAGGAAACAAGGGTGGGTTCCTTGTGAGGTTCGGATCTGATTTTTCCCCGAGCAGTGTCTTGGCTCTAAATAACGTCTCTAGGAATAACAGCGCTGGCAGACAACAGCACCGGGTGATTGGAAAAGGTTTTATGGCCCTGAGGATGAAATTGAACTGGCATCCGGATGTGAATTTCCTAGATGGGATTTTTCCTTCCTGGCAAAGGGGTACGTTTCATACTAATTACAGCAGCAGCTACTTGGAGCTCATCACTCGCAGCCATACCTGCATGCAGAGGCACTGTCTGGCCCGCAGGGCCTGGAGGTTGTGGCTGGGGTCACTGCCAGGCCCTCTTATCTTAACAGACCCTGACACTGGTCCTGGGGGGAGGTGACCCCACCCAACCAGAGGCCAGGGAGAAAGAAGAAGCCTCGAGGGAAGGAGGGGCTGTCCTGGCTAGGTCACACCAGGGCGGGGGCCTGGAAGGACACACCCCCAGGCTGAGGATGGGAAGTCTTCCTGGCACCTGTACCCACAAGGCCCCAATCAGCAGACTCAGGGGTCGAGTGTGACCTACCCTGTGGCAGAGGCTGGGGTCCTGGGCTGAGCTGAGAAGTTGGCCTTGGATCTGGTTCTCCTGCCCCTGAAAGACGTTTTCTACCCAACTCTGAGCTGCCCAGTGCACAGCCATGCTGGGCAGGAGCAGCCCCTGCCTCCAGCGGGACTATGCATGCCACCCTGCTCCAGGGGCCTTCGAGGCTCAAGGTTCTGCCTTAGAATAAGGCCAGGGAAACCCTGGAGGAAGTAGTCATGGTAGACCCCTTGGGCTGGGTTGGGGTCTGCAGAGGGAATATGATGCCCCCACTACCTACCAAAGACAGGTTGTTCTTATAGGCCAGCAGCTCCCCATCTCCCATCACAGGGACACTGACCATCAACGTGGACCCCTCTCCTTTCTGCCCACTGCTTCCCGGGGGTGGAGGCAGCTGCCTCATCACCCATTTTCCAGGTGAGGACACAAATTCAGAGAGGTGAAAGGCTTGTCTGGGGTCACACAGCAGATGAGCGACAGAGCAGGCAAGTCATGGGCCTGGGTAACTCTCTTTCCACCTGTCTGCTCACCAGAGCCATCCCTTCCTGCCAGGGGCTGGATTGTGACCATGTCCAGGCATCCAGGAGCAGTGGCCAGAACCTGGCTGACAGTTGGGGGCTGGGCCAGGGGTGAGGCGGTATTAATAGCTTTGTAGCCGTTGCCCTGGGGGACATGGGGGGGCGTCAATCCTGGGAAGAGGTAGGGCAAGCCCTCCCTGCTCTGTCCCTCCAGAACCACAGCGTGACCCCACCTATCACTCATGATCCTGACAGGAGGGGAACGATGCCCAGAATCCTTAAAGGGGACTTTTCTGAGTAATTACCTTCAATTCACTTGCAATAAATGCTAGGCTATTTTTTCCTTTTCCAATAATTAAACTTATTTATTTTTAACTAAGATTAAATGTTCTCTGTGAGGTCAAGTCTGGTTAAGACTCTCCCAGGGACAGCCCACCAGGCAGTGACGGGGCAGCAAAGACATTGCTTATCTAGGAAACTCTGGGTCCTGGAGAATCAGTTTTTATTATCACTGCTATCACCATGACCATTATTACCATCACCTCCATCATCACTACCCGCCCCCCCCCGCCTCCCACCACCAGCACCATCCCCACCTCTGTCACCTCCACCTCCACCTCCACCTCCACCATCACTACGATCACGTCTCTGGCACTGCCTGGCAGGACTTCTCCCTCATGAGTGTGTCTTGGGCCCTGGGCATGACCCAACTCTCTCTCCAGCTCCTCATATGGCCCCCAAACACTAGACCAGGAGAGCGGCCCACTCCCCAGTGTTCACATCCAATCTTATGCCTGCTGGCTTCTCCAAGGCGCACAGGTTGGGGTATGCCCTGACATTGAGGCCAACTGGGAGGACTGTACTGGGGAGACTGCAAGGTACGTACCACGTGACAGGTACCTACCGATGGCCCAGCTGTCCCTAAGTAAACCTCCAATTGCCTGCTCTAGGCCCATGTGAACCCACAGAGCTCACTGACCGCTCAGCCCTGCTGCAGTCTCCAGTGTCCCCAGGAGCTCTGGCTTCATCCTGGTGACCATCAGACGCAGGAGGATATATCAGGAGCCACTCTCCTGGTGTGCATGGGCCAGCTATGAGGACAGGACAGCAGTGCCGGTGGGTGACTAGGGCTGGGAATCCCTGGGAGGGAGACACAGCTGGCAGTGTGGGGTAACATTATGTGACACCACAGTGGGTGCAAGCTCCCTGCTCACTTCTCGCTATTTTCAGGAAGTTGACCCAGTAAGTTCACCCTGTCAACAGGAGACCCCTCTTACCTGGCAGCACTCTACGGCCCTTCCTGGGCATCATACTGCTTCGCCCTCATAGCCTGCTTTGCAGAGGGCATCTGTGTCATCCCCGCCTCACAAATGAGCAGACTGAGGCTCAGAGACAGGAGACTGGTATAGACAGGTTCTTGTCACTTTGCCCAGTGGCAAGCTCTGCATGGTTGAGGGTCACCCGGTCATTTCTGCTGAGCACATGGCCCTGACCCCAAGCCTGCAGGGTGGTCGAAGTGAGCTTGCCTTACCCCAGGCAGGAGAGAATATATAGAGATGCATTAAACTTCTCTCGTGTTTGAGAAATATTATTAACAATTAAAAATCTTAAATCTTGGTGTCATTCCCAATGGCCAGATAATTAATACAAGAGCAGATAATAGCAGATAACTTACTGATTAATAACTACACTTAGTAGTTTTCAAAGTAATTGCAATAAAGAGAGAGCGAAATGAAAACTCATCGAAATTGCTGATGCCCTGCACAGCGTAGGCATCTTGGTGTGGGGGTGAGGTGCCAGGAGCCCCGGTAGAGGTAGGATTTGGGGACCTGCTGCCATTCACATGAGTCATTTTTTTCTGATCCTGGTTCCTGGCCCCGCCTGGCCAGACCCTCAACTGACACCTCATCTTGGCTTCTGAGCTCATCATAGCTTCTAGAGCCCTCAAAGTCACCTTGTCCTCTATCTGGGGTCAGTGCTGTTCCTGTGCAGCCTGCCACAGGCAATGATGGGCCCTGGCGCCTGATCGTGGCCAGGCAGTTGGCCACTTAAATTGCTCTTCCAGCTTTTTTGAGAGTTTAAAGTTTTTCAAAGCATAAGATTTAAAAAAGATGGCAGTTGGAGAGGCAAAGGGGCGAAGGTGGCAGCTCCAGGTGTGGGCCAGGCAGGGTACCTGCGTCGCTCAGAGCACATGGTTGCCATGGGCGATGGGCGAGGGAGGTGGGGTCCCTGCCTTTGTTTCTCTGTCTCCCACTTTGAAAAGCACCACCTCCCACATCACCCCTATTCCAAGAACACATCCAGATGGGTAAACTGAGGCCCTGAGAGGGTCGGTATTGCCCAAGGTCTGGAAGGCAAGAAGTTGGCCCCTGACACACCTCCCCCAGGCCCCACAGTGCAGGTCCTCAGGTCCAGACCTTCTTGACCTCCTATCCTGGGTCACTGCTCTGGGAATGTCCCTTGGTCAGTACTCTTCAACCACCAGAGCCAGGAGCAGACAGAAACAGGCTTCCCGGGCAGCTGGAAGGGGCCTGGTCCCAGTCTCTGCTCTGTATTTGGGGCTGCCCACCCCCAAGCCTCAATTTCTTCATTTGTAAAGTGGGTTTGGCCACTGCCATTGGGTGTTGGGGTCCTCGGGGTCCAAGCCATTTCTGAGGGCCACCTCCATGTGGTCCCTGGGATTGGGGAGCTGGGTGGGTCCCCTGGCCGCTGTTTCCATCTGACCGTGCAACTCCAAGTCCCACCTTGGGGCCCAGAGTTGGAGCAGAGAAGCTGGGAAGTGCTGTGTGCTCAGCTGGCCTTGCCTCAGAAGGGGCAGCGGGGAGACAGTGAGAGACAGGGCAGAGTCTTCTTTGGGCAGAAGGCCCAGGCCATGAGCCGTCCTTATGCAAACACAGTTGCTGCAGTAAGTGACTGAGCCGTGGACCCCAACTTTCCTCTTCCGAGGCTGGGGAGGGTCCTGTCCATGACAGTCCTCTGAAGGTGGGGCAGGTAGACTCACCGGAGGCACTCAGGCTCAGCCGGGGGCTGTGGTGGAGTGGGGAGCCCTGGACCATGGCACTTACTGCCCTTCAGCCTCTGCCTAGGACACCACTGGGGTCCTCGGCACCCAGGGGCCCACCCACTTGTAGCCTGGCAGACTCTGCTGAGGGCTAGACTATTCTCCCATTAGTCCTCATGGATTCGGGGTGAGACCAGGTAGTTTATTAGTCTGCCTAATTAGGCCTCTTCATCAATAATACATTTCTGCTAATGACTTTTTCTCTTTTGTGACATTAAACCTGTCCATGGGCTGTTGGGTGGTGGGAGGCAGCTAGGGCGGCTGATGAGCCCTGGGGTCCTCAGGAATGAGGGAGTTCTGAGGGGCTGGGTGGAGAGCCTCGTGTAGGGTCCCCAGCTCCTGGCATTGTCATGAGAAGCTCTGGAGAGTGGGCAGGGGTTGTGGCCTGGTTCAGAAGACAGCTAGATGGGGACTGGGCAGGGAGACCTCACGGGCCCTTTGAGTCCTGTGGTTAGTGGGCATGGTTGGGATAGTACAGGGGTGGCCCAAGCCCTGTGGTCAGAGGCCTAGGGATGGTGGAAATGTTAGAGGACAAGGTTTGGTGGAAAGTAGCCTTCTTTGGGGTAACCCCATGAAGTGACAGAGAAGTAATGTAGCAACACTTCCTACAGGGTGGGGCCTGGGCCACTGGGGGGCGTTATTGCCCTATTTTACACATGAGGAAACTGAAGTGGGGAGGGAAGTGGCCCAGAACCATCTCAGATCCAGACCGGGAAGTGGGTACTGGGGAAGGGGCCTGTCCCCAAGCACCAGGCTCTTTCCCAAGGATCCACCTGCGTAGCCGTGTCTGGCCCCTACTCCAGCTAATCCTGCCTCATGGGCTGAGAGTCAGACCTTGTGAGGGCAGAGGACATGGTCAATTCTGGAACTGGTGGGGGAATCTCAGGCCGGGGCCCAAGGACACCCCACTTCTGGGTCAGGCAGACAAGGGTCTAGTTCCCACCGTCCCTTCTGCAGCTGGCAGAGGAGAGTCCTCCATCAGGCATGATCATAAAAACTTCTCAGACTTAATTAAAATCAGTCTCCAATTACTCAAACGCTATGATTGGGGTCTTGACCAATGGGGAAAATATGATCATCATTAAGGGAAATGCCAATATTAAGAGTGTTGAGCATCCATCTCGGCCCAGAGCAATCTATACACAGAACCCACTTCCAGACCCTTCAGGGAGGGACAGCCCTGCCACTCTGCCGGGCATCCCTGAATTGTCACCTCCTGGCTGAGTCCCAGGAGCTCACAAAAATGGGGACTGTTGGGAGGCTCTATGGTTTCTGAAAAGTGTGTGTCTCAGGTGGCCAAAGCGGATGCTCCGTGGAGGTGGCTCAAAATCATTGTGTGGCTGGGGTCCTCTCGCTGTTGCAGTGGGGACCCCTGGCTAGGTTTTCCCGGGATCCCTGGCTCTTGCACAATCAACCTGGATGATCAAATGCAGATGAGAAGGGCCCCATGGCCTCAACATAAACCCCTCTCAATCACTTGGATTTTAAGGCCTGGACTCAGCCTGGGGGTCTGTTGGGCAGCAAGTATTTGGTGAGCAGCATCAGACACCTGTACCTCTATGCCTATCGGTTCAGATCCTCGGTTCAGCCTCTGAAGGGGAGCGAGGATGGAAAGCAGGTCACATCAACAGAGGTAGAATGTCAGGGAGGAAGGAGGTGACACTGTGTGTGGACTGAGAGAAGTGGCTTAGATCAGAGAACCTTGGGTCCTGGTCTAGTCTCAGAGCCTTGAGCTTGTCCTGAGGCCAAGGGGCAGCCACACCTGTGAGGTCCCAAGGGCAGGCCTAGGGTGGAAGGAGTAACTGGGACCATGTTGCAAGCCACTTAATCTAGTTTTCTGTTTTTTCTTTAGAGAAACAAATATAAAATCCTCAAATCTCCTGCCCTTGAAAAAATCAAATAAAATGTCTCCCATAAATGCTGCCAACTCTAAACCCTCCTGTGATTCTGTCATGGCAGTGGAGAGGCCTGGGTCCCAGCACAGGCGAGAGGAGGGCGGGAGATGAGGGAGGCTCAGGGGGAGGGAAAACGGAGGGAAGGTGGGCTACGGGGTCTGGGTCCTGTTTCCTGTGTCCACTGTCCCCAGCTGCCCCCTGGGCCTGAGCCCTCGTGCCCACCCAGGGGCAGGGAGAAGCGGTGCTGAGGGTGGTCTGTGCCCACAGTAGGGATCAGGCTTCTCCAAGGTGGGGCCACACTCTGTGGGGAGCGGGTTTGGGCCAGGGCCAGGCTTCCGCTGTAACAGGTCTCCAAGGCTGCTGGGCCTGGAAAAGCAGTGGCGGGGGATCCACCTGAATTCCAACGTGTCTTCTGCCCCTCTCCTCGGGGAGTCAGCACATGAAGCCCAGAGAGGCTCAGGCCTGGGCTGTGCATGGCCAGGAGGTCAGAGTGCAAGGCCGCAGGTGACCTTCGGCAAGTGGGCCAAAGGGACGGATGGTGATAAGGGTTTTGAGGATACTCAATAATGGGCCTGCCCCCGCTGGTCATGCTCTTGGCCACCCCTCTTGCTTTCCAGCAAGGCCCGGCCTGCCTTGTGCTGAGTCTTTTGTTACTTTAATTAATGTCCAGCTTCCTGACAAATAATTAAACTGGAATAGCTCCATGTCCAATAGCTGAGTGTCCCATTAGATACAAGTTAGTGTAACTGTCACAGTGGCAGTAAAATGAGGCTGGTGCAGCCCTGGGGACAGCTGGCCACACATTGAGAGGGCACCCAGCTTGCACCCCACTGGGTGGAGGCCCTTCACTGGGCCACACACTTGGGGGCCTAGCCTGGAGCGGGTGCGACCCTCCTCTCAGCCCAGGGCCTACGGCTCCCCTGCATGCCCAAGGGGATCTCACTCTCTCCCTGCTGATGTTCCCTGTTCCAATTACATGGGAAACTCACGTCAGTGTAAGAAAAATGGGGAAATGCAGAAAAATTGGAAAATGCAGAAAAATTAGAGAAAGAAAAGTGAGGACCACTGTCCCTCCAGAAATGGGTGCTCTTTTCCTTGAGTCTTCCTCCTGTGGGCCTGCCTTGGGTTCTGCCAGGTGCCGGGGTGCTCTCGAGGCCTGTGGGTGGGGGGGCTGGGGCAGGGGTCCCTCAGTCAGGCTGTGGGCACCGAGGCCAATAGTGAGGAATCTCTTGTCTTTCAGGCCAGCAGTTCCAGGAGGAGCCCCAGTGCACAGGGCAGGGGTTGGCTAGGTGGGGTGGGCTCTTACCCTGACGGCCCCACTGTCCAGGCCAGCCCTCGGAGAAGAGCTGCCAGTGGCCAAGGAGGTCATGGCTGGTTGGCCTGTTCCCCTCGAGTCTTGGTTCTATTGCTGGAGCAGTTGGGTGGGGCCAGGAGTCGGTGGAGAGAACAGGAAGGAAGGCCGCTCTGGGAGGCTCTGTGGAGGTCGCCATGTGAGCACTGACTCCACTCTGGGCTGAGCTCCCACATGGGGCCTGGGGGGGCCCTGGGACGGGAGTGGCCCTGGCCCGAGGGTGCGGTCTGGCTGTGCGGGTGGTCAGGTGGGCTCGGCTGTGGGGGCCAGGGCAAGTCTCTGGTTGGTGGTAGTGCTGGACCTGGCACTCCCTCCACGGCTTGTATGCTGTCTGGTCCTCACTTGAGGCCAGAGCTTCATCCACCTTGCCCCCACATTGTCCCCCAGTGTCCAGGTCAGTGTCCCTGAGGGGCTGGGTAAGTGTATGTGTTAGGAGATTGCAGCGGGTCCCATGCTGTCTCCCAGTGATGCTCCATGACTTGGCATCTATGGGGAACAAGGCGCCACCTCCCATGTTCCTTCCTGGAAGGATATGGTCCCCCCACCCATGCCCTACTGTGTATTCGGTTATTCTCTGAGACCTTCATTTGCGGTGTGGCAGTTTCTGCTGTTTGCACAGAGCAAATCCAGGGCGTTTGTTTAGAGAGATCGCCTCTGCCAGAACTGCTTCCCAGAACAGGACAGGCGCAGCAGGGGAGTGTGCGCATACCGAGCATGGCCTTGGGAGTGGCGCTGTCCACTGCCAGCCGCTTTGGAGGTGACAGTGCTGCAGCCTGCCCAGAGCACTGGAGGGCACGGTCGTGAGGTGGCCACCCACAGTGGGGCGCTAGACACGCATAAATCAGGTTCTTACATATAGATCCTTACATCTCGCAGTGGCCCTTCGGCCAATCTCCTGGGGCTCAGAGCTACATGTGGGGGGCCCCACCCTGGGCCCAAGGTCAGGAGGGGCAGCCCCATTCTCTGGGGGAGGGAAGCCCAGACCGGAAGTGTGGGAAGAGTAGGTGGCGGCAAGGGTGGACAGCAGATGCAGACAGATGCAGCTCTGGGGGCCTAGCTGGGGGAGGTATGAAGTCAGTCTGTGACCAAAACATGGCCCTGGAGCCAGAGACACCAAGGTTTATATCCTCACTCTGCCATTTATAAGCTTGGGGACATTGGGCAGGGCGGTCTCCTGAGCCATTGGGTGGAGTACAAGGAGGAATCTGCCCCACAGGGAGGATGAGCAACAAGCTGGCTGCACTTGGGGGCGTCCTTGGCAAACAGCTACTGGGAACAGGTTGGGGGAGACAGTTGGGAATGGGGCATCCAGGGGGCATTGGAGGCAGTCAGCTCCACCTGCAGAGCCGGAATCCCACTTGAGCACCGAGACCCTGCCGTGGCAAGGGTCGCTGTTCAGCTCCACCTCCTGAGCATGGCCGGTCCAGGGTTTACTGCACTCCTTATCCATTCAGGAAGGGAGGGGACCGTGGGGGGTTTATCCCATCAGTATTCAAATAGGGTAGCCCA
>NW_011888911.1:3928970-3931067 GCF_000151845.1 Pteropus vampyrus | reverse complement strand
GAGGGAGGCCAGGCATCCACCCTCTGCCTCCTGTTTCAACAAGAGCTGAGGAGAAGATGAGGACTTAATGGCTGTCACAGATATTTCATACTGTGCGTTATACAGTCCACAACGGCCGCTTACACTGGGGTCCTCTGTGAGCCAGAAGATTCATAAAATGCACGTGAATTTTTATGTTTCATTATCCCAGGTAGCCACTCTCCCAGGACCCCAACCTGCCTCACGTCCCGCTCCAGCCCTGCCCACGCTCTGGGGAGAAGCGGGCCCCTCCCGCCTTCCCAGGCATTGCTTCACACACTCACCTGCTTCACCTGGGGAACAGCTGTCTCCGGCCAGGCTCTAAACGCCGTACCCCTTCTTGTCCTCTCCTACACCGCTGCCCACCTGCGAGGGCAGTAAGGGTTCCACAGTCTACCTGAGCTCGCGCCAGAAGCTCCCGTGAAGGTGAAGCCTTGTGTGAGGCACCCCACCGAGACCGGAAGGCCCTCTGCCACCAGGGCTGGGGGACCAGGGCTCCCGGGCTCCTGAGGGCCTGTGTCCCCGACAGAGCCTGTCCTCCTGAGCCTCTGTTTCTGCTCTTGGAAAATGGGCTTATGACTCACGTCGTTGCTAAGACAATGCCTGTCAAGAGGTTGGCACTTGGGCTCTGTGACCCGGGGCTGGGAGCAGGGGCTGCCCGGGGTCTAGCTGAGCAGGGAAGCTGAGCGCAGTGGGGAGCAGGCTCATCAGTTGCGGCCTCACGTCCCTTCATTACGGTGCCTGCAGTAGATGTTCTCTGATTAGTCTGCTGAATTATGAATTAGGTTCCGGGTCCCTGTGCAGCTGTTCCCGGCTTGTCATCCCCACCACTTTATTTCCCCATCTGCTTATAAAACCAGGAGCTCCGTCCTGCAATAAACACTTCAAATGCTTTTTTTAGGGGCTAATTAATTGTGTTGCATTTCTCCGAAACAGCATGCAAGCCGGACCTGCCCCGAATTCCCAGTGTGGTTCTGCCCCCGCCTGAGTGCCTGTGGGAAGGGGTGGGGAGCCAGTGGGGCCCAGAGCCCAGGACTGCATGTGGCTTCCCCCAGCCCGGTTCTGGCAGGCTCAGCTATCTCCAGGGTCTCTGTCAGCACTCTTTAGCTGCAGGGCACCACCAGGGCTACTGGATGCCCTCTCCCCACCAACTCAACTGCGACACATCCAAGGCCAAGTTCACACTCCCACAAACCACCCCACTGGCTGGCAGCACTGACCGTGTGGCTCCTGCCCCTCCTCAGCCTCCAACCTTCACCGAACTTTTCTCAGTACCTACCCTCATACCTCCTTGACTTTGCCCAGGCCATTCCCCTTGTCTGGAGCACCTTTGGCCCTCGTCTACCTGGTGGGCTTCTCCTGTCCCTGAGACCCCGTTCCCAGGTCCCCCTCAAGGAACATCCCACTGGGGTGGCACTTTTAGGGGAGCCAGTCTCTGTGGGACTACCCACCCGACTCTTCAGAGGAAGCCTTCGGAGCTCCACCTCTGTCCTGCACCCTGAGGCCTAAGCAGAGATTGTGGTGATGTTTAAAACAATGACATTAATAAGGAAACAATTACAATTATCAAGTTACAGAACAGAGAGCTCAGAAACAATTAAGTTATAGCAGCCGTTTGACTGTTCCCAATGCCTTACAAGTAGTTTTTTTGAAGTTGGTTCTTAAAGTGGGCTCTACATCAAGTCAGAAAGATTTTTTTTTTGTTTTAAACTTATGGCCAGGTGTTAGGGTCCCCATCCGGCCCCCTGTGGCAGGTGGGAGCCTGCTCGGCTGCAGACGGGAACTGGGAGGCATCTGTTGCATGGGCCTGGTGGAGCCCGAGTCCTCTGTCCCCAAGGTCAGCATGGCTCCTGGGAGCTGCCATCATGCCCGTTGGAACTGGCCAGGCTGGCCCTCTTTAATTCCTCCTGGCCTCATCTTCAGACACTGGGTTGGGACAGAGTCTCGGCCTGTCTCCTGACGGAGTCTCCAGCTCTGGTGGCACCTGGGCGCCATCTCTTCCCCCCGGCGTGCTGGGAGAGAGTCCCCCATCAAGACCACAGCCCTATCCTCGGGCACAAGGCCATGGGGAATGCTGAG
>NW_011888911.1:3899025-3926865 GCF_000151845.1 Pteropus vampyrus | reverse complement strand
CAGGTGGTGTCCTTGGCAACCTGTGGAGGGCTCTCCCCCATGAGCCTAGGCTGCCCCAGTGATCCCTGAGACCTGGCCGTGTCCCTTAACAGCGGTTTTTCACTCTCAGGCCAGCCACCTGTCAGCACAGACAGCCCTGCTCCATACCCGGCATCCGCCTGGCTTCTCTGCATCCTGATGTTCTCTTCTTGCCCCTGCCGGAAGCCCGCATCCCAAAACTTCCATCACGAAGCAGAAAAGCTAGAGGCCGCCCCCGCTGGTATCCACCCTGAGGACCTGAACTCGGCCCCTGTGAGCCTTGTTCTCTCTCTCCACCACCTGTGTGGTCAGTGTGCAGTGATTTGCCTTCGGGGCCCTGAAGTGGTGGCTGGCCCCTACCCTCCTTGCCCTGGCCTCCCGCCGGGGGTCCACCAGGCCTGTGCCTCCCTCATGGACCAAGTGCCATCCCTAGGCTGTCAGTTCTGTCAGGGCTTTGAGACCCCACCCTGGAGACGCCTGCTCACCTGGACTGATCTCTTTGTCAGTGCCCTAGGCTCACCCTCTGTGGCCACTGCAACCCAGTGGCCCATTGCTCTGGATTTCCACCCTGGTCCTGGATTTGCCCGAGCCTACAACCTGTCTGCATCGGTTACTCAGACAGAACTCATTGGTTCGGCTATTTATCTTCCTGGACTGTCAGCTGCAAAGGGTGACTACTGATGGCTGGGGTGGCGGGGGCATCAGTCACAGCCCAGTGTCACAGTGTGACCTCCTGGGGTTGGAATCTCCCAGGGGTCACAGGGTCAGGTCGTCCCAGGAGTCATGGGAGTTGGGTTCTCCTCAGAACCTGGAGCGAGTCACTCGCTTCAGTGTCCTCTCTGACAGAATCAGTTCAGCAACAGAATCTCCTACATTTTGTATTGGAATTCTTCATACTGGAAAGAAAAAGGCCGTTTTTTGTTTTCTCAGCCCTGTTATCATAGTTGAGCACTGTCATATGTTCTACTGAGTGGCGCCACTGTCCCAGGTGACCACACGGCAGCCCTTTGCAGGCTCTGACTGCACGAGGCAGCATTAGAGGCCCAGTGTCATCACAGGTTGTAGCTCCATTGCACCTCCCGGTCATTGCCAGTGTGTTAATTTACTTTCTCATGCTGGATGCTGATGCTGATGGCCCAGACCCTCTGGGTTTATTAACCTCAGGGTTTTGGGGGTACGGACCCTCCCTCATGGTTCCTTCCTCAGAGGGCGAGGGGCTGGCTGTTGTTGGTCCCTGGATACTGGCTGACCTTGCAGGCTGGGACTCAGCATCAGCATTGGGGAAACCTCTCCCAAACTGGCTGTTAAAACCTCCCTTGGTGCTTGTGGCTTAGATTCTCGGGCCACGTGGATCTCTTTAGGGGCTGCTCCGGGCTCCTTGTCTGGGCTGAGTAGGGTATATGGCCCTCACCCCTGCCCCCAGCTGTAGCCAGATATTTGCCATGGGGGAGGGTGGGGGTGACTGTGGGTTGCCCCCTCCAACTCTCAGCCAGGAGGCCAGCTGGCCCAGTCACATTCAGCAGGGATGGGACCTTGCCATCCCCAGATTGGGTGGTGCCGGAGATCAGCCCCAGGACCCACACGACACTCCTTGCTGCCCATGCCTGTCTTGGGCTGCCTGTTGCCCATGCCCGGCGGGGCTGCTTGGCCTCTCCCTGCCACGCTTGGGCAGCCACGCTGGCCTTAGGAACCTGAGGAGCTTCTGACAGCTCTTGTTATGCCAGCTGAGGAAGTGCAGCCAGCCTGTTTGGAAATGTCAGGTTGGTGGGGAGGCAGACACTGCCCCCACTCCCCTATCCCTCCACCCATCCACTCCTGCTGGGAGATGCTAGAAACAGACTTTGGCACCAGTGATGGAGACAGGCCGACACTGCTGGATGAGGAAGGGCTCCTGGGGGCACCTGGGGGCTCCTGGGGGCACCTGGGGGCTCCCGGGCCTCTTGGGGAGAGGCAGAAGAGGCCAGTCCCCAGGGGGGATGCTGATGGACAAAAGTCTGTCCAGGCTGGCTTTGCAGCCCTGGTGGGTTGGTCAGCAAGGAAAAGTGATGATGCACTTGGGACTATGGAGTGTCTGAGGGAAGTTTATTGGCATCGGTTGATTTCCCAGGGGACCTTACTAGCAGCAGCCACCACATTCCCCAAGAACTAACTGTGTCAGGATGAAAGGGCGGTGGGGAGCCCTGGTGGCATAATGGAGGGACTTTGGTGATTGAGCCTGGACCAAGCCTTATGATGGGCACACAATGGGCTGTGATGAGGTGGTTGTGGGCACCCAGGGGTTGTGGGGTAGGGGCCAGGAGGTCCGTGAAGAGTCTGTGCTGGGCGAGGGGCCAGAGAAAGGGGAAACAAACTCTAAGGGTGGGGTGCTATGGGATGAAAGATGCGGGGTGACACAGTGACAGACGACTGAGCGACCCAGGGGCAGAGATCCAGGTGGGACGAGTGGGAACATGGGTCTGGGACACTAGGAGAGGCTTCTGGCTTGGGACTCGTTCTACCCTCCTTATCCTTTGTGACCTAGCCTGGCTGTCCCCTCCTGCCTACACTGCCAAGCTCAGGTCCCCGTGCTCTTTGTGGCCACCACCTTCCTGTGTCCTGTTCACTCACATTGGAGTCCTTCCGGTGGCTTCTCTGGTCTCAACACCAGTGAGGGCCGCCAGCTGCCTTTCGCTAGGTCTTGGCTCTCACTGGGGAGAGGCCCTTCCCTTGGTGGCTCTGAAATAGGTTTTTTTCATCTCCACAGTTTAATGACAAGGAGCAGGATCTAATCCAATGTTATTACTGTATAGTCTATGCTCCCTGAAGAAATGAGTGCTCAGGGGGTCAGGAGAGGCTGCTTCCCAGCCTGTGACCTCAGGCTCCTCCTCTGTGTGATGGGGCTGTGTGGCCCTGGGTGTAGCTCCCTCCCCAAGCCCTGTCACCTGAGCTCCTCCTCTGGGTTTCACCAGCCCCACACCCCCACTCACTTCTGTCTCTTTCTTTCTGTTCCTCGTCCCCATCTTTCATTCCTCGGGGTATTACTTCTTGTTGTCACCAACCCAGGTGACAATGTCCCCTTTTCCCTGGGCTTATGTCTCCACTCTAGAGCTGGACCTGCTTCTTCTCAGCCCTTGGGCCATGTGGGATTGTCCAAACACGTGGACACTGCACCCATGCTGACCTGTGCCCAGTCCCAGCTCAGTACTCTTCCTGTGCATCCTGGCCCCATCTGTACCTCAGTTTACCTACCCACCTGCCCCGTGTGCTGAGGATGTCTACCCTGTATGTGGCAGTCAAGCTGGTCTGGCAATGTCTGACAGTGGTGCACGCTCCACTCCCTCAGGTCTGGCCACTCCAAAATACACTCAACTCGGCCCTGTCTGCCCTGTACAACCCTGGGCATGAGCCCGGTGTGCTAAGGGGGCACCCACACCTCTTGGCAGGCACCTTTCTGCATGCCCTGAGGATGCATGGGGTGCACACAGGGTCTTGGGCAATGATCACCCCTCCCACCCACCTCCCAAGCTGGTCCAGGCTTTGCTCAAAGTCAGATTCGAGGGTTCCCCAGGGCAGTGATGGTTTAGAGCTGCACTGGGTGTAGTCTAGCGTCCACAGTCGGGGCCTGACCCCTCTGTGTCGGGTTCTGGGAGGTCCCTGGCTCTAAGACGGCTCAGGGTTGGCGAGGCAGGGACAGGTGGCTGTTCTGAAGTCCTTGGCAGGGGATCCTGCCTAGGGAGCCTGGTGCACAGTGGGGACAGATGGCTCTTGGCAGGACATGTTCCTCAGACCTGTGGGACAAGCTGCCTTAAGCCAGCATGGAGCAAGGCTTACAGCAAACCCAGAGAGGCCAGGTCTGATGGCAGCCAGGGGCCAGGGGATGCTTGGGGTCTGTGGTTGGAGTCTATAGTGGGTTTGGGGCCCAAGAATGCAGGAGACAGCCTAGACTTTTCATTGTTTTTCGATATTACGAAAGGAAGCACATTTCTGTGGAAATCATAACATAATAATTTTGAAAATGACTGATAAAGAGAAACTAGAAAGGTCATCCCACCCCCTACCCATCTCGGCATGGACAATCTTTCCGTTTCTGCTGGGCCAGCCCCATAAGCCCTTCGAGCCCTGGCTGCCTTCAGGTCTGGGTCCTGCTTTTCTGGAAACACAGCCTCACACCCCCGCCTTTAGAGATCCTCCAGAAACGGTTCAGTGGCTGCCTGTGCGCCATCATTCATAGAACTGTCTTCCTCTGTCAGACATTTGGCTTGTCTACAGCTTCGTGTCATAAAGGAGCCTGGAGAGGAAGCCCCGGAACACACCTGCATTTCTGTTTTCTCCTTAGAGTCAATTCCTGGCTCAGGGAGGAGGTGCTGGTATTGAACCTTGTGTCCTTCCTCAGCTGTGGGGCCACCCATGGTTCGCTAGAGTGGCCCTTGGGACTCTCGGCTATGTCTGGTTTCATGCCCCCTGGTGTCCCAAGGCTGGGTGGGTGGGAGTTCTAGGGGCCTAGCAAGCTGAAAGGCCCTTTGGGGAACCATGAGGCTTAAGGCTGGACCCAAGGGGGTGGGAGTCCATACAGGATGCTCGAGAGGCCCAGATGGCCCATATTCTGGCTGCTCTATTACACTCTGGGCTCAACTCCAGGGAACACCCCAGATGCCACATAAGACGATTGGCAGGTTGACAATTGTGTGGTCATGTCGACATGTTTGAGTAGCATGCAGTGTCCAAGGCCAATTAGAGTCAATATTCTCAGGCTCCCATGCGCTCAGGGCTGGGGTGGTAAACATCGGCCCTAATGCCCCTGGAGGCTCTCCCTGAACCGAGGGTTTACTCTCAAGCCCTGGACCTTGGGCAGAGGAACGCCCCTGCCTTCATGGCCTCCTGGGCAGGGTGCCCTCCGTAGTCTCAGCCTGGCTGTCAGCTTAGACTGAACCCTCCCAAGGATGGAGCCCGCCACATAAGAGGTTGTCCCTTGCAGCTTCGCAGGCCTTCCAGAGGACTCGAGGAGCAGCCCTGTCTGGGCTGGCTCACTCCCTGTCACACAGGGATGGAAGCTCCATCACAGGTAAAGTCTGGGGACAGAGGTCCACTGGGGGTTAGAGTGGCCTCCCCTCCCTGACCTTGGGCGATCCTGACCTTAGTCTCTTCAGGCCTGGTGGGTCCCAGGGCAGCTCCCACCTTTCCCTCAGGCTTCCCTACCTCCCGACATCCCCTGGACTGTCCCTCTGGCCACTGGGCAGTTTCCAACACTCCCTGTGCTTTGGTCACCATGTCTGCTTCCACCCTTCTCTCCACTTGGTGTTTCCTTCCCCAAATCACTGCCCACTGATAGTTTCTCTGGCCTAAAAACCCCATCGCAAGTGGCGCCCCTTTTAGAATGAGCTGAGTATGGGCTCTGCCACCTCTGAGGCATGGTCCAGGCCTCACTGGGCAGGCAGCTTTATCCCAGGACCCTGCTGGGCAGGTTGGGCTCCAGGACTGGAAGGCAACAGCTTCTTAGAAACCTTTCAACATGCCCGATAGCTGCCCTACATGGCTCAGGTCACCCATGAGTCTCTGGGGGAGGTTTGCCTTCCTTAGCACCCCCTGGGCCCAGGAGATGCAGGGCCCAGTGGGGGAAGGGACTAGAGTCTGTGTTTTGCCTAAGAAGCCGGCTCTGAACACCTATAGTGTGCAGGAGAGCACCGTCTCTACTTTTCTTTATGGCTCAACATCAGACCTCCAGATAAAGGGATGTCAGCCAAGGTGCTGACAAGGCCTGCAGGGAGCACACAGCCAAAGGTGGATCCCAGAATGGGACCACTTCTCTCACTCAGGCCTGGGGTGGCTAGGCTGAGTGAAACTATAGCTCCAGGCCTGGATCACTGGAACCGTGGGCAGCCCTGTGTGTCCTGTGTCTTTGCTAGACACAAGAAGAACAGAAGATGTCATCTGGGTGGGAGTCATTTCACTGCTGGAGTGAAGCTAGATTCATAAGCATACTCATCAACAAGGACAGATGTGATCTGTGAGGGAGGGCCGCCTGTCTCTGTCCTCTCCAGAGACTCCTCCAGATTTAGAGGAGAAAGCGTCCCCGAGGAAACCCTACATTAAACAAGGTGAAGGGGTCCCCTGCAGGACTTCTCAGTGCCTTGAGCATCTGAGGTGTAGGGGAGTTTAACAGACAGGCAGGGAGCCTGAATGTGGATGCTATCAGTCAGGGCCATCATCTTCTTGCTCCACCCAAGGCCTTGTGCAGGCAATTGGGTTGAAGCTGGGGCTGCCCACGACCCCAGGGCCTGGGGTAAACAGTAGGAGGTGGGAGCTCCTGTCCCCAGATGTAGCCTCTGAACTGGGGTCAAGATTCAGTTATTTCATGTCCCCACTAGACAGCATTCACAGGACGTGCCCCATTAATGTTGCATTGAATAAAGGAAGAGCTTTCTTACCCTCAGGTGGGGGTATTCTCTCTGTAAGTGGGGGAGCCACATCCTCTGAGATGTGACAGGGATCATAATCAAGGGGTGAAAGGGATCAGTGTGCCTCTCAGCTCTGCTTGGAGCTGCCCAGGGAGGGCTCCAGCCTCTGCAGGTCCTGGGTCTCGTGGGATTTCGTAATATGTTTTCTTTCCATTGTTTATACGGATTCCTTCTATTTGCCACCTTCAATGCTTGTTTTCTGTTTCTAGTGGCGCCTTAAGATTTTCCATCAAAATATAATGGCTTAAGTAAAAAAAATCCGTCTGAAGAAAACCCTTTAGTAAACAATAGTTTAGCAGGTGGGCGGAACACAGGATGGAACAGAGTGTGGACCTCGAGAGGGTGGGTGTGTGGGCTGGATGCCAGCTGGGAGGAGACGGGGTGGGAAGCGGAGCAGGGAGAAGGAACCCCCTCTGCTGCTGCCCAGACTAGCTGGTCCCCCTTAGTTGCTGTCCTGAGGCTGAGGTTGCTGTTGGCCTCCCGAATACCGAAGTGGCCATGGCCATGCTCGTCTAGCCCTGGGCTCCCATGGTGCCCCTGGTCTCATGCCCACTTGTGCCCTCAAAGCTGTGCTTTTTATTTGCCTGTTAACCTTACAGCGTATTTATCCATTAAAAAGGTGTCAAGGAATGGAAGTCTGGGGAGCTATGCGCTGGCAGGGGGCTGCTCCTGAAGCCCACGTCAGTTGGGGCTTTCCGTCCACAGATGCACATAGTTGATGGCAAAGGGCAGCTGTTTTGGGCTGCCTCTTCACACACGCTCTCTTCACAGAGGGTAAACTGAGGCCCAAAGCTGCACTTCTGAGCAGGGAATAGGCCTTAAGCTCTCTACTCTCCAACAAGGACTGACGTGGCTGTGCCCGGAGCAGGTGTGTGGGTGTCTGGCTGGTGGGCATCTCAGCAGGCCGGGTCCCTCCTTCATTCAGCCTGGTGTGTTGGGATTTTATGGCAGTCATCTGTTCTTCTGATGCCTTTCCTGATGCATCATAGAGCAGGGGACTCTGTGAGTGAGGTGGGCAGACCGCCTGGGGCCTCAGTGCAGATTCTGCCTGTAGCTAGTGCTCACATTGTCTGGCTGGCAAACCCACACAGGCAAGGTCCAGAATGGACACTCTCAGGGTTCTGGACACCCCAAGTGGGCAGAGAGGAAGGGTACACATACTCACACGGAGCGGGGAACTCAGGATCCTGGGTGCCAGAGGCTGCAGGCCTGGGTTTGAGTCCTGACTTGGTTGCCCTTTGGTGAGGACAGGGCTCAGAGGCTGGGACTCTTGACTCAGTACACCCTGCTGTCACCTCCAAGGTGGACGGGGCAGTCAGAATCTAGGTGATGCAGAATCTAGGAAGTGAGCTGAGGAGCCCTGAGCTCATAGCCCCTGCTGTCACTCAGCCCTTGGCCTTCCACCGTATAGATGAGGAGACTGAGGAGAGCCCTCAAGTCACCTCCCTGGTGAAAAAGCAGGTGAACTCCCAGGCCTGTTAGCTTTCCATGTAGGGAGTCCTAGTCTAACACCCGCTTCCCTCCACCTGGGGGGTGACTCCAATTGCTATCTCTCAAGTGAGAACCCACCATCCACCCCTTCCTGCCACACCAGACCATGCCATCCCCTGCCCCGTGGCAAAGACGGTGCTGCTATTGATGTAAAACACGTGAAACACCCACATTCGTAAAAGAGAAGACAGAGGCACTTAAGCCAGTCTTGGTGGGTGTACAATGTCTTTTCATCCAGCTTTTCTGCCCACTGTGGGGAGGCCACAGCCAGTGCTCTGACCATTACCTGTAACAGCCGTCTCCTTGATACCTATTTGGCCACTTTGTCCTGTGCTAAACAAACACTGGAGGCTGGATGAGAGGGTCATTTCCAGGATTTCACAGGTATAAATGACTCGACACAGATCCTTAAACATGATGCTTGAGCAGGCATCACTTAATAGTTTAGGTTGATCCCTGGCAAGCAGACTCAGGGGACACAGGCCTTGGACCCCGTCTGCCTCCCCACTCGCTGTTGGCAGGAACCTTTCTGGAAGGTCATAGACTCCTGACTGGAGTGGGGACACTGCCTGACAAGAAGCTGCAACCCTGCGTCTGCTCCAGAGGCCTTGGAGATGCTATGGGTGGATGGGTTGGGGTGGAGGCAGGGTCAGGGGACAGGGGACAGTGTAGGCTGCCGGTAGGGGTCACCGGGGCTCCTTGTGAGCCAATCTGGGAAATGGGATGGTGTGAGGATTAATAGAGGGCGTGCATTTTAATAGAACAGGAAGCTCCTTGTGTCCCCCACTCTGTCTATGCCCCTTGGAGCCCTTAGCCAGGCTGATCTGACCTTTCTTCACAGCTGAGATCGGCACATGGCCTCTAGGTAGAGCTCCCCTAGCTCTTCACCCTGGATGTTCTGCCTCAGGCTGTGCTGGCCTCTGGGGGTCTCACTGCATTTAGTTTCTGAAGACCTAGCCCTTGCACTCTAGGACCACCCCTCCTATCTTGGGGCCTGGAAGGAAGTGAAGTATCAGGGATGTGAGGCCATGGAGCCAATGAGTACCAACTATGTGCCAGAACTTAATAAGCACATCATCTCTTGGTGAAACAAGTATGGTCATCCTGGGTGGGGCATGGGGGTCCCAGAAGTGTTGGACTATCATGATGTTGTGGGGGTGGGGGTGGGTATCCTGGGCATGAGTACCAGACCAAGGGTGCATTTTAATAAAGAACAGGAAGCTGCTTGTGTCCTCTACTCTGTCTATGTCCCTTGGGGTCAGCCTGGGCCTGGCTGTGTCTTGGCATGCTGGCCCTGAGCACCGAGTGGTTCTTGGGAAAGTTGGGCTTCCCAAGAGGCCCCACACCAGCTCTCAGCTGGATTTTAGGTAAATGTGTCCTGGCCCCATTTCATGCCACACAAAAGTCTTAGAAGTTACAGACCTGGATCGGGAGGTGATGGATCTAAAATCAGGACTGACCTTCAGGTAGCTGTTCCTGCGCTGACCGTTGCCTGCCTCCTTGCCTGTCTCCAGAGCAGCCTTCCTATTCCGGAGGACTGCGGGTACCTACTATGCACCCACCTTTCACTTAAATGTCGGGATGAGGCCCAGATGGAGGTGCAAGGGGAGGAGGCATCACCTCTGCTTGAACTCCCTGGTCGCCTATCCCCCTGCTCCTCTGCCCTTTCCCGCCTTGACGCTCTCAGCTGCCACTTGGATGTCATATCCTAGGGGTCCCCTCCCTGCCCACTGCTCCACCCCATACACATGGACACGCATGGCAGTGCCTACTGTCATCACCACATGTCCTCATATCCTGGTCAGCCCAGGGAGGGTGGGTCTGAGTGGGACCTCAGTAATGGAGATCTTGCCCAGTTGTTTATTCACTGGTTACAAGCCTGTTCCTGCAAGTGCCCCATGCCAGCTAGGCCAGCATGCCCCGGCAGGTAGGAGCCCTTGAGGGCCTCCATCAGCCTCACTCTGCCTCCTGAAAGTCTTTGGCTCTGTTCCTCTGCAGATCCCTGACATTGCCCCATCTACCTTTCCTAGGTCATTGCCACCTCTCCCACGCTGGCTTCCAGGCTGATCATGTGAGGATTACAGCCAGGAATGAAGAGCACCAAAACCAGGCTGTTCTGGGGATAAGGGGTCAGAAGACTGGTCCTGACTGACGCTTGTGGCTGTAGGCCTTGGGAGGGTCAGCATGACTCTCTATAAGCAGGGTGGTAAGGACTGTCCAGCCTCAGAGACCACGTGAGGCCCCAGAGAAATGAGGCATGTGGTATGCCGAGCTTGGCCCCTGCACATTTTCGCTCTCCATCAGCAGCATCAACCTCCCGGTGCCCTCCCAGGCTCCATTTGGCCTGGCCAGATACGCAGCCCCTTCCCCAACAGCTCTAATGGGCTCTGTTCATAAATTTGAACAAATGCACTTGGCAAGCCCTGCTCAGTGCACAGTGCAGCAGCTGCGGCAGGCATGGAGTGAGGGGGTGGGAGTAAGGGTCCTTTCTGGGGGTGGAAGGTTGCTGCTCTCAGGCCATAAGCATGAGGTACTAGTGGAGGCATTGAGGCAGTAGCCTCTGGCAGGGAAAACCCTCATGTGACTAGCTTTGAGGAGCAGCTGGGCAGCCCAAGGCAGGCCCTGCAGCCTCCGACATCTTCATGCTCCACGGCTGTTCAGTCAGGTACTGGGGCTATTGTCCAGGCTCATGGTGGGAACAGGCCTCTCAGAGGTGCAGACACCCAGCAGACAACATTGATGTTGTTTTTGCCCAAACAACTAAATGCCAGATATCAATTCCAGGCTCTGCTGGAAACACGAAAATCAATACCCATTGAATAAGAGGACAGATCTGCCTATGGCGTAGCTGGTGACCTCTCAGCAGGAAGTGATTACTGGCTGGAGGGGCTAGCAGGTAAACAAAACTCCAGGCCCTCCTTAAGGGGTGCAGACATTCTTGATCTCAGCCTACAGGGTCAGGAAGAGACGCTAGTCCACATGGTGCCATCAGCACCTTGACTCTTGACTCAGCTTCTCCCAGTGGTAGCAGCGCATCCCCCAACCCCCGTACCATTTGACACCCCTGCACGGGGTATACACAGGGAGCGTACCTTCCTGCCAGGCTCCAAGGGCTGTGAGCACCCACTCTTGCTTGCTTGGAACTGCTTGTAGGAGGTGCCCAGTACTTGCTTGGGCAGCTGCTAAGGGCCTCCTGCTGGTGTCCTGGGCAGGGGTTTTAACCTCATTAAGCCTCAGTTCCTCAGTCTACAAAACAGTTGTTGGGGGGCGGGCAGCTTCTCGGGTACATACAGCAGCACTGAGATCGCAGTGTGGCCTACCTGCCCAGCCTCTGTACTCCCGAGTTGAGTTGGAGCACTGCCGTCTCCCAGTCACCTGGGTGGCCAACCCTCTCTGTGTCCTCATGAGGCTGCTTCCTGGGGCCTGCAGGCCAATACGGCTCCATCTTCATTTGTCCAGCTCAGCCGGTGGCCCTAAAACTCAGAAATGCCCACATCTCCTACTGCTGACTCAACCAACACAGGTGCGGACTTTTCCTTTTGCCTCCAGGTTTATCCCCGCTCCCTGTCCTGGGCTCCAGGAGGCTGACTGTGTGGACTGGACCAGTGGGTTTGGCTGGGGCCATACGGGGAGGTGGAAGGAGGTGAGGGGGTGGGTGGCCCAGGCTGGCTGTGCACCCCAGAAGGCCTTGGCTCCTGGCAGCTTCTCCCTGCTGGCCCCTCCCCTGGGAGCAGCAGCCCCTTCATTCCCTCACAAGGAGTGACTTCTCACGGTCCCTTTCTCCCCAGTCTGCTGACTAGAGGATGAGGGCTCCTGTGTCTGGGCCCTGACTAGTTTTTGGGGCTCCCCATCACGTCTCCTGTGGGTACATGGCCTAATCAGTTTAACTATCAATCAGCATCCATTCACTGAGATACTGTGGCAAATCCAGAAAACCCCGGAGAGGAAGGAGCCTGCCATGACCCCCGTAGAGGTCCCACAAGGGGCCCCAGCTGGGATGGCTTTCCACAAGAGGCCCTGGGGCTGAGGAAGGCTCATGAATCGGGTGCTTGATTCGATGGATGCTGTCCTCAGCCAGGGAGCCTGAGAACCGGGGCCAAGGGCTGGAAGGGGCACTGTGGCCTTGGCTCCTCTCTGGACCCTCACCCCAGCACGTGCCCACCACCCCTGGAGACCTGGCAGCGCACCTTCCCTCCCACTTCCAGAGAGGCCCATCTTCCACTTGTCCCCTGTGTGTGGAGGCCCCTTGGGTCCCAGGCCTCCCAGTGTGCTCTGGAGTGGGGTCCAACCTCTCATGTCATCCTGGCTATGCTCCCAGTCCCTGGCAAGGGGATGTCAGAATTCATGGCTTTGGGGAGGAATTCCCTAAATGCAATTGTATTAATCTGGAAGACTGAGATGCTTGGGGCACTAGCAACAGTGTGTTAGTGATGGTAGGCCAGCAGGCAGTGGAGACAGAGATTTGCCCCCAAAAATAGCATAGGAAGAGGGATTTGGCACTGACCTGGAAGGAGGCAGGATGGGAAGGGCATGGCCTCCTGCCTTGGTTGAAATTGAACCCTGCTACAGAGCAGCCAGTCCGCCAGGCTCTGGCTTCCTTCTTAACATTCATTCTACATTAAAAATTGATCCAGGATGAGAGAAGTGCAGGGAGTGGCCACACCCTCCCAGTCCTATTAGCCATTCTCAGAGAGTGCTCCTCCTCCTCCAGGAAGCCTCCCAGAGATGGCTCTAGATCTGGACCTCCATGCTGATCTGCCCCTCACTTGCCCTGGACCCTGGGCCAGTCGGGAATCCTCCTGAGCCCAAGTCTGGACTTGGATGGGTTTGTGTTTGTACCAGCATGCAGTCTCTCTGTGGCCAGAGCTATCCTTTGCATCCTTGCCCCAGCCTCCTTCCTACCCTGCCTGGGGTCCTCTGCCAAGTGTACACCACCTCCCTGAGCCTCTCCAGGCATCTTGCAGATGAGGAAACTGAGGCTGTGAGTGCCTGCACAAGTCACACAACCGCCTAGGCCACCTTTGGGTTTGCACTAGCAGTCATGTTTTGGGAAGCTGGCTTTTCCAGGGGGTGTACCTCTGAATGGTAGAATTTTAGGCATGTGGCTAGGCCCTTCTTGACCCTGGGAAGGAGAGCAGAGAGGCTATGGGGTGGGGTGGGCGTGAATGCAGATCCTCCCCAGGGATGGGTTTGCCTGGGGAGGCCTGTGGTCTGTGCTGCTGCTGAGAACTTGGGTCACAATCCAGTGTCACCTTCAAAGGGAAGAGGTCCATCTGTCCCATCTCTCAATCATGGTGCTCAGCAGCCTCCTTGGCAGGGCCTGGGCGAAGGTCTTCTTTGGGAGCATCCGCCAATCGGGCTCTGCTCACTCACTGCCTCCCCCAGCTGCCCCTCTCCCCCCAGGGACCTCTCTCCTGTGACTAAGCTGAGCTGACCCCCAAGCCTGGACCTAAAAGATTCCTCTCTTCAAGCAAGAGGTTCATGTCCTGGCCTCCTCGGTTGTACCTGCACTTCTCAGGGCCTGGAGTCTCCTAAAATAAGTTTCTCGAGGCAGTTAGAGCCAGGGACTGCCTGCCTCTCTAATACCCTGATGGTCCAGAGCCATCTGTTCTCCTGTCTCTCTGGGCCATTGAGGGGTCTCTTCCTGTCCTTTGCCTGAGTCCCAGGCCGTGGCATTCTCAGAAGTGGCAGCAGTGCTGGGGTAGGTTTCCTCGCAGCTGTGGTGTGCTGGAGGTCTCTCCCCAACTCCAAGCGCAGTAATTGGCAAATGTTCCAAATCGGAGCCCCTTGGCCTGTCTCCACCTGGTTGTGAAGCATGCACCAGCTCCTCATGCCTTAGGGAAGCCTACCTCCCACACTGGTCAGCCTCAGGGCTCAGCAGGCACCAGGGTTATCCATGAAGGAACCTCATAGGTCACGCGCAGACCTCTGCTGGGATATTAGGGGCTCTGCGAAGTGGATGCTCCACTTACTTGCCAAGTGTGCCAACTGCTGGCCCAGAGCTAAGACAGGTGCCTGTGCAGGTGCCCTGAGTGGACAGGAAGGTGCTCCTTGCACTGGCATCTGCGGATGCTTCAGGGAGCCCAGCGGCCCCACCCACGCTGCCTCCCAGCTCCACTGAGGCTTTCACCAAAAGTGAATTCTGGGATGGAAGGGTTTCTGGTGGAGAAAATGAAGCCTGGATTGCCTTAGTTCCTGGGACGCTCACCAAAACAAGCCAACCGCCCCCAGGGCACAGGACACGTGAGATGTGAAATGTGTGGGAGGCACCCCAGGTCCTGTGTCTGCACCTGAGCCAGGTCACCCTCTGCAAGGACAGGGCAGACACTGAGGTTGGTGAGGCCAGGGTGGTGGTGGGGCTTTGCTCTCCAGCTGCTTTGCCTCCATTCATGAGCCTGCAGTTCCCCAACCCCATCCTCTGAAGCTGCAATAAATATTGATCCGAGCAAATCGATGTGTTTCCGAGGACTTCGGTCGATAGCAAAGTTACAAGGATCAGGGCAAAGTCATCCACACACCAACTCCAGTGTTGCTAAAATCTTGGTTGAAAAAGTATTGGCCACATAGCCAGGGGGCCAGCATATGAAAGGCTGGGTCCACTCAGCAGACACCAGCCCCTCCTAACCTGGCCATGACTGAGAGGGGTTGACAGGCAGCATCTAGCTGTCCACCCCTAAACCTGCTTGAGCCTGCCTCATGCCAAGCTCTCAGCTCAAACAATGCTTACCTCCTCTTACCCCATTTCTGAGCAAGTCTGTGCCTGGTGGCTGTGGGTCTGGGTCAGGGAAAAGGGCCCTGACATAAGCCTCCCTTGGATTCTTTCTGCAGACCCTGCTCTCCTTCCCCGGCTGGCATGCCCCTGAGATGGGGAGGTTAGTATCTCCTAAGCTGCCTCTCCCATCTGTGTCCCCAGCAGCATCTTACCCTGGCTCTTGTGATATAGAGGTGGCACCCTCCCCAAATGAAGACTCCAGGAGGCAGCCTCTGCCTGCTCAAGGTCACTCTGATTGTTTTCCCCAGAGGACCACTGCCACCTGGTCTGTCCTCTCCTTCTCTCTCATCACTTTCTTTCCTGATTCGGATCTGAATCCCCGACTGGCTCATGGGGTCCTCCTGGACTCTATCGCTCCTCAGCACATTTGCACATGCTGCTCCCTCTGCCTGGAGCTCTCATCTTCCCTTCTGTGTCCACCCATATAATACTCCCTTCCCCCAGTCCTTCCTCTGAGCTCCCACCTGCTGAAACTGTCCTCACTAGAGGGCGAGACAGGCCAGGGGCCCTCGGAGGATGCCCTCTGAGTCTCTCCAGGGGGAGGCTGGGCGGTAGGGGCTCCAGGGGTGGCCGTCTGGGCTGCGGGCGCCTGCTCTTCTCTGACTGTCTCACAGACATTCCTTCCCTCCCTCCACCTACCCCATCCCCGTTTGGTCTGTCCCCCTCTTCAACCTTTTCTCATGTCTCCAGCCCGCTCTGCTTCTCTCTCGTCTCCTCAAACTTTAAAGCTAGGTCTGGTGCGTTCCAGCAGGGCTGTGTTATTTATGAGAATCTGGGAAATGCAGATGTGATGTTTTCAGCTAATAGCCCCAAATCACTTGCACTGCCCCATTAGCGGGGAAACTGGCCTGTGTACATTACGCACTGCCTAAGTGGGAGCAGAGGCAGTGGTTTTATGACTTCATAAAACTTTAGGAGTTTATTGCTATTGAAAAAACATGTAATCCAATGCTTCAGGTTCAATATATGTAGCCAAAGGCATCCAGAGCTGGCTGCGGCTGTAGCTCCCATGGCTAGGCTGGACAGCCGCACAGGCTGAGCCACTGAGACATCCAGGGGCTTTGGAGCTGATTGGTGATTGACTGGCTGCAGGACGGGGGTAAGATTTATGGTGGCCATGCCAGGGCCTTTCCTTCTGCATATTGAACAACTCAGAAGGTGGGAAGAGGAGAGGAATAGCCACCTGGAAACCAGGATTCTTCACAGAGGGTTGGCTCACAGGCAGGGGCCGCAGCAAGGGGAGTGTGTGTTCCTCAGGAAAAAGGAGGCCCAGCAGAGCTCCTGGCAGAGAGGTGCGAAGGGGCAGACTAGAGGAGCGGTCAGTGGCTACAGCTTACATACCAGAAGACCCTACCCACCCCTCTATTCATCCATCTATCCACCCACTTGTCTGTCCGTCTGTCCGTCCATCCATCCATCCATCCATCCATCTATCCATCCATACATACATCTTTCTTTCCTTCCATTCATCCACCTGTCCATCCACTGCTTCACCCACCCCGCCATTCCTCCATGCACCCATTGATGCATCCATTCATCCACTCATCTATTCATCATCCATCCATCCACTTATCCATCCACACACCTGTCCATCTATCCATTCATTCATCCCTCCATTCATCCACCCATCTGTTCATCCAATCACCTGTCCACCCACCTGCTCATGTACCCATCTATTGGACCATCTACTTGTCTGTCTGTTCACCCATTCATTCGCTCTACATCCACCTGCACACCTGTCCATCCATCCTCCCCTCCCGCAAGAACTGCCCCTCATCCGGGCACAGGGCTGTCCTTCCAGTCCCTAGAGGTGACCTGAGCTTGGGAAGGCCTCAGTGACTTATATCATCGTACAAAAGATACTGACATTATTGCTTTGGCCTTTCCAGAGCACCCAAGCCCTCTTGCCCTGGGCTTTATCCTCCAGGAATCCCTTCCTTGTGTCTGTATATTTCATACATTTATTCTAAATAATGGAAACTCTTATGATTAACGGTAGATTATTTCCCTCCATTCTTGCTCTGTGCACACACTCTTTCTTCCAAGTTCATATGTGACTCTGCACTTGTCTGTTCTGCACTTTTACTTTGCATTGTTGGATATTGTAGCTGTTTCTACCTTTTCTGCAGCTGTAAGTAATGCTGTAGCCACACCTGAGTCCACACAACTGGTTCCACCTGTCTGAGTGAGATGCCATCAGCACAGATCCCAGGAAAGGTTCAGCATCTCATGACTCAGGGCACTTTTGATAGGGACTTCTGTGGTGCCTGGCTGGAGGGTCTGGAGAGTTCAATGGGGCTCTCGTGTGGCCGAGTGGATGCCACAGTTTTTGTTTCTCTTGCTGTCAGGGTGCTGCTTTGTCTGCAATTTTCTCACGTCCTTGGTGTTTTAGGCTCATGCTATGTTAATGCAATTAATTTTTTGTTACGTTCGTATCAAAAAACTCACCCAGTTCACTGTTTGCCTTTTAACTATATATATGGTTTCTTCTGAGCCACCTGAGATTTAAGCTTTCACACAAGTGTACTCATCTTTGCCTTTGTTCTTAGAAAGTCTTTCCCATGGGGAATTTGGTCAATATTTGCCTCTATTTACGTCTAGTTCTTTTCAGTGGCTTCAATTCTTTTCAGTCAGCACCGTCTCATCCTCCAGCCCACATCTGTGGGCCCCACGTTCTGATCAAGAAGATTCATTCCATGGAATCCCGCTCTCCCCACCTCCTTCTCTCTCCTCCTTTTCTTCCTTCCCATCTAAAGTTTTCTCAATAGCCTTCAGGTTGCAGCTACTGAGGAGACAGACCCAACAGCACAGATGGGCAAAGCACAGAAAGCAGGCGTGGTGTCAGGGCTGAGGCCTGGGAGGTTGGAACTGGGGGCTGCAGGAGAGGGTGGCAGAGTGAGCTGGGGACGCCAGAAAACTCTTGGAGGGATGACCGACACGCAGTGGGCAGGATACAACCAGACGGTAGAGAGGTGGACGGTGTTTTATGGAGGCCTGTTTTTGTCCCTGTGTCCCTGTGTCCCTGTGTCAGACCCCCCTCCACCCCGTGAGGACAGTGGAGTGGGGGAAGAGCAGGAGAGGGATGAGGGATGCTGCGATGCTGGCTGGACTACTCGGCTTGCACTTACCTCTGCCCACTTTCATGAAAGCCCCAGGGCTTCTCAGGAAGAGGCCCTGCCTTTGTCTGCACCCGCTGGAGGCACGACTGGGTGGGCTCCAGTCCCGAGGGTCCTGGTTAAAATCCCAACTCTGCCGCTCATGTGAGATGCCAGCTGAGCCTCGGTTTCTGCACCTTTGAAATGGGATGATCAGTCATCGGGCTCACACCCGTGACTCGCCCAGCGCAGAGCCTGGTGCATAGGAAGTACTCTGGGATGTTCCTGAAATCTTTCCTGCCACCAAGGACTTCTTGGGCCTCTTTGTCATAGGCTCTGAATGAATCCCTGGCCTCTGGCGCATGTGTCATGACCCTTCTGGGCTCCTTGGGCTAGCCGAGCTCCCTCAGGACAGTGCTGGAGTAGGCAAGGTGGGCTCCTGATGGTTAGGTCTGTGGCCTAATGTCTCATCTGGAAGCAGGTCCTCAGTCGTCCATGTGGATCTCTTGGCTTTAGGCCTTTCATGTGCACCGAGGCTTAATCTCTCTTTTTCAATCGAGTCAGAGGGGGTCAAGATAATAAAGTAGATGGAACATGCAATTGTGTTCTGGGAAGCCAGGCAGATGCTCTCTCTTCCAGGGCCCAGGACATTCTCCTGAAATGAGCCTGTCATCGGCTCATCTTTCTCTCCAAGCAGCAGAATCGTAAGGCCTTATCAGCACCTCTGTCCTCCTCCCATGTCAGAACTTACCTCGAAGAGGCTCAGCATTCAGCACTGTTGCAGCTGACCTTGTTGGACCGTGAGGGTTTCAGGAGGCAGGGCCACATGGTGGCAGAGTAGGAAAGACGCCCTGTTCCTGCCCCTGGGTGATGATATTGGCCCACGGGGGGTGCCCAGGGGTGGGGGATCGTGAGAGATAAACCAGACCCAGTGAGCTCAGCTGATGACCGTGGCCCGCTGTGCTGCCTCCGAGGACAGTGCTGCAAGAGAGAACAGCCCCCAGAGAGAACAGAACATGAGATAGGCCCCCTGAGTGAGCTCCCATCCTGGGACCTACAAAGGAGTCTTCCTGGGGACAGTGCAGAGACATTACCAAGCCAGGCGTGGCACAAGGGGCACAGGTGGGAACCAGGCCTGAGCTCCTGCTTGTGGCTGGGACAAGATGGGGCCTAACTGTGATGGACTAGCTCCATTCTTGTCCACAAAACCGGATGATTCGGGGTGAGGTGAGAGGCAAGCGTGGTTGGTCACAGAGGAAAAAGAGACTCGGAATCAGGCTGCAAAGTCCCATGAAGCTCAGATATGGCTGGACATCGGCTTGGATGCCAGCACTGGCCACATGAACAGAGGTCGAGGCCCAGAGGGAGGGAGGAGACAGGTCTGTTGAGTGGGGAGGGACCTGAAGCCGTGGCAGAAACAGGTTCCATGTGGTTAGTACCCCAAACTAGACACGGACCTGGTAGCTGCCTGGGCCACAAGGCGATGGAGGAGGAAGTTTGCAACTCTGGGTGGCCCCGTCCGGGAGGCAGCGTTGGAAGGAGGAGGCTTGACGTATCCAGGTAGAGCCTAATCAGCTGTGACACAGGACTGGGACAGCCTGCCTGTGTACTCAACCTGCAGAGTACAAGATGGCTAATTCAGGAACAGTGCCCCTGAGAGGGAGCAGGTGAGCGGAGCAGGGCAGCCACGTGGGGCTGGGTGCCAGTGGGGGTCCCTGAGGCCCCATTCTGGCTCTGTGTGTCCCTTGCCAGCCCAGCCTCTCCCCATGCAGCAGCCTCCCCCCACTTCCCATCAGCTCCTAGGCGGGGCAGGTTCCACAACTGGAGGATTAATGGTCAGAGAGGAAGGGTAGTTCTTTGTCAAGTTCTTTACTAGCTTCAATTAGCACTTGACCCATGGCCTGAACAGGGTGCCCGTCAACTCATTACTGCTAATTGCAGGGACTGGGTGGCCCCTCTGGCATTTGTCACCTGAGTCTCAGCTCCTGTTGTGTGGAAGACTGTGGGAATGGAGAAGGGGATGCAGTCGAGGGCTGGAGCCGGAGTGAGGCAGCACCTCCTTGCAGGGCCTCCATCCGGCTGCCTGCGTCTCAGCCACTGGGCCAGGCCAGGCTCCTCTGCTCTGCGTGTGTTTTGGTCCACTGGCCTGGAATCACCAGGATTCTCCAAGTTCCTGTTTTGCCATGTGCTCAAGGGTTTTAAGAATGGACCCTTGCAGATAGGGTCCATAGAGTGGACATCGTTCTGTTGAGGGTCGGGCTCTGAGAATGGGTCCCACCCTCACCTCTACTCTGCCCCTCCCCTGCCCACCTTGTCTTGCTGCTTTGCGACTGCCCCCCTCTGCCTACACTCCACTTCCTGCAGGGGCTACCTCAAGGCCTGCAGAGGTAGGGGATCATAGACTCACTCACTTGGTCAGCAGACTCCAGGCTATGCAGTGGGATGGGGATCTAACCTAAACCCTCCATGACATCATTGGCCATAGTTTTTATTGGGACAAGTGCCTTGCTGGAGGCGTGGGGCTGTGAGTGTCCCCCAGGGCAGGCTGGACAGGTACCTGTCCTCTCCAGGCTGCTCCCAGGCTCCAGAGCTCACCACAGTTGTGTGGCAGATGGCTCTGCTCTTAGAAGGCATAGCTGGGCTGCCTCTTCTGCCAGGTGTTACCAGGATCGCCTCGCTGGTCACCCTGGGTGTGGCTGAGAACATTCAGAGGGCTTCTGTGTGCCCCAGACGTCCCAGATCCTCGCTTGCTTCTGCAGGTCCTGCACCCAGCTCCTTGGCTGTCCGGCCCCACTCTGTCCTCCCAGGTTAGCAGTGGGCTCCGTGATTCACCCAGAGAGGTGCCCAGAAACCTTGCACCGGGCAGATTTAAGCGCAGCTCCTGAAACCTGACAGTCCCGAGGAAGTCTGCTCTGCCTGGAGTTTCGCCCTTGCCACAGCCATGAAGTTAAGACTGATGCGTGGACCTCTCCTCATCATGGAACCAGCATGCGTAGAGCTGGCTTCGTCTCTACTGAATTATGAGTTTAATAGCAGAGGAGCTAAGCAGGCCGCCCGGGGTGCTCCGTGCTGGCACAGGGCCAGGGGCCCGGGCCTGAGGCTGCCATTGCCTGGCACCCGCCTGCTCCCTGTCAGCCGGCAGAAGCAAGCTGAGAGATTTATCCTCCCAGACTTTACGAGGTACTAACAGAGAAGGCTGAGAGCAGAAGCTAAATAATTGATGGTCCTTGCTTGCTCGCCTCCTCGGGGATCAGCTGAAGCAGCTAGGGCTGGGGGTATGATGACCTCGGAGAGCTGGGAAACCAGTTGGAGGATGGGAGGACCCTGACTCGGGGTCCCCGGGGTTATAGACACCTCCAGCAAGTGTCCCCAGGAGCAGAGCTCAGAGGATCCCAGGGCCAACCCACCCCTACTGCCCACTTGCTCCCTGTCCACTGCCACTCCCACCCGTGTGGCTGGATGTGGTCCCTGTCAGGCCTCTGGGCCATGGGAGATGCGTGGAGGGCAGAGGGATGTGGGGGTACTCACACTTGTGTTGGACATATCTCTCCTCCCTGCTTGTGCTCTCTCTTCTCCATCTCTTCCTGCCCTCACCCCATTCAGCAGCCAGAGGACCACTCCTCTGCCCAAAGACACAAGCAGGCCAGGGACAGGAGGAGCGCCCCTGAGAAGCCAACCCAGGGGGACTGGGAGGCTGAGCTTGGCTGCCAGGACCCGGGGCAAAAGAGACAGCCGCCAGGGCAAACGGCTGCTAGGTTGGAGCCCAGACCACCCCCAGCCCCCGGGCCTGGTGTGCCTCCTTCCTGAGCCAGTTTCTTTATTGGTGAAAGGGGCTGTCAGTGACTGACAATACACTTGAGGTGGCCTTCCTCCAAGAAGGGAGGTGCTCGTAAACCCAACCCCCTCCTGTCTCTGCTCACTCTGTTCTCCCAAAGCCGGCTAGGTTCATTACAATGGAGGAATTTTATTTGCGTTTTTGTTAACTAAAAGTTTGCCGTTCTCCCTGACGGCCGGCTGGGGTTGAAAGGGTCACATACGTGGATTATTTCCTGTGGTACCCAAAGCAGGAGGCCAGGGAGGGTAAGGTAAAGAGGACTCCCCAGGGAACCACTACCAGGAAGAGCCACATGGCTCCACGGCCCACCCACCAGGCTACATGCTCAGAGTCCTGAACGCAGGCCTCTCCCATGCTTTCCCAGTTGCTGGAATGGATGTGGGAATAAAACATCCACATGTCACGCTTCCCACATGTGGGGTCTTGAGCCCTCTGAGAGGATCACAGGCATGCGACTGAATCACAGGGAGGCACGTGAAGTGACCTGAGCTACCACATGTTGGCCTCCACACTCTTCTCCCGTGGGGAGTCTGGTGACCTGACTGTGTTTGCTCCCTGTGGTCCCTGGAGCACACTCTTGAGAAGACGTTTACCGGGCGGGCAGAAGGCTGAGCAGAGATGGATCATACCCTTGAGTTTGTTTTCAATTAACACTTGTGTAGTACAGTTTTTCCTCTGTCAGATCTCCCTTCATGCAGCCAGGCACCCTCTCAGCTCTGCGTAATCTGCTATGAGCTCTTGCTCAAATATAAGCAACTTTGTCATTTACTAAACACAACTAATCCCATTTGGGTTTTGGGGATTGGAAGTGGGCAGTGCCAGCCAGTGGACCATCCTCGGAGGATCCAGCAAGGGCAGGCCCGGGGCCAGGATCATCACGAGTCCCGTCCCCATGGCAGCGCAGGCCTGACCTGGCCATAAAAGAGGGCAGCTATGAGGGTCTCATAGAGGCGGAGCAGGCCGCAACCTGGTCGTGGCTCACCCCAACCAGGGCCCAGCTCCACTCTGCTCCACTGCCCCCTTCTCCCCACTGTCCTTCCGTCTGCCTATCCTGGACGATAACTGGCAGGGCGCAACATGCAGTCCTGTAGCTGGCCACTGGGAGACCAGGTCCAAGGCATCTCATTGCCTGAAGGACCAGCAGGGACCCAGGAGTGCAGGTGGGACCTGCACTGTGGGACCTCAGCATCACTGGGGAGCCAGGGCACACCCTCCTCTGAGCCCGAGACCCCAGACAAACCCCCCACCCTGATCGTGTGTCAGCACTCCTGGAATCTTGTCTCTAGTTAACAGCTCTGACCCTGGCCCCCAGCCCACCCAGCCCACCAGGCTCCCATGGGCCTCTCGCCCCTGGGTCAGGTACAACTGGAGCCTTTGAGGGGCTCTTATGCTGGATTTTGTCTGCTGGAAGCAGAAACCACAAAACTAACCAGAACATTGTAGCTCCCAGTTCACAGATTCAATTCAGTTCCACAAATATTGATCACCATCTAATCTACTCACCCTTCAGCTCTGCTCATTTGCCCGTTTCTCTGAGATCCTCAGCATGGCAGCAGCATAAACCTGCTTAATCCGGGCCAGACAATGTCACCAGGTCATAGTAAGGGAGCTGAGGCTCAGCAGGGCCCCCAGCAGGTGGAGCTAGAGCTGGGGTCTGAATCTGCACCCAGGTTGGCCACCCATAACCATGGACTGTGCTAGGGGTGGGTGTGGGCTCAGGCCAGGTGAGGGCCTACTATGCCTGTCGCCTGTCTGGCTGGGAGCCATGCTAGGGAGGGGCTGGGGGCTCTGCCTGAACTCTGGGGGGAGCTGAGTGAACCTAGCCTATCTAGAGTCCAGTCCTGTGTGTGTCACCTCAACAGGGCCCGGTGACTGGATGGGGACCAGGACAAAGCCACTCCTTATGAGGGTCACTTACCTGGCAGCAAGACAGGCCCAGATGCCTTAGGCACACAGCAGGGGCTTGGCATCTGATCCAAACTCCTCCTGCCCCTTGTTGGTACAGCCCCTCCCTGCTCCGGGGTTTCCCTCTCCTTTATCCAGCCCCTCAGCGGCTTTGCCTGAGATCCTTGGAAACTTCTTTGTGGCTTCAGGGCCCAGGGTGGGTGGAAGGGGTCAGGGAGGGGCTGGGCACAATGTCTCCACCGGGCCATCTGTGAGCCCCTCATAGGGGCCCCAGGCCAGGACTATTGCAGAGTGGAGGCTGAATTGTATCTGCAGGGGGCCTGCAGCCCCCCGACAGGAAGGGCCTGGGCTGTGGGGTGGTCTTGCTGCAAGCCTGGACTGTACCCATGTGGGAGGAGCTGAGGACCTAGGACAGCTCCCACCACCTGGGCAGTTCTGACCTGGCAGCTAATCTCTGCTGGGTACTGCAGCTCTATGGGGACCTTGAGCACCGGGAAATTTATCAGGAGAAAAGGAACTGATGGATTAAAGTGGAACCAGGAGAATTGATTTTTCTTCTTGGGCACTTAAATGCTCCTCTCAATCAGGCAATCAACTCCTGGGCAGGGTGGCCCTGGGGACAGAAGTGGGTTTAAGCTACAGCTCAGCTTCTGGGATGAATCTCGTGTGAAGCTCCTTCTCTTCCAGCTGGTGGGGACCAAATGTTGACACCCTCCCTCATCAGCTGTGTGACATCAGTCCAGTCCTGCCTCAAGGGGCCTCAGTGGCCTTGGTGTAACCCTGGGGGAGCTGGTGACTCATCATTCATTCATTCATTCATTCATTCATGCATTTGACATGTTCTGTGTCAAAGGGATAGTGAGGAGCTGCTGCAGGATGCATGGCAACATATGTGACAGTTCAGACTGGGTATGCATGGGACCCCAACACACGCACATCTGCCTGCTGTAGTTCTCCTGTGCCCTCTGTCCTGCAGCCCCACTCGGTCAACCCACCCCTCTCCTGCTGTGGGACCAGGCATGGATTATGTTAGGCAGGGCAGAGATCCCATTGTTCTGGCTGCTTGAGACTGCGAGTGAGGCTGGGGACCCCGTGGGCACTGTAGGTGGCCCGGTGCTCCATGATACCCATGCTGGGACTCTGCACGGTGAGAGTGTAGTATCTGCTACTTGTAGTGGGCTACTTTGGGCTCAGTGGCAGTGACCGGTGATGTGGCAGGAACTGTCTGAGAGAGGGCAGGTGACTCAGTGCTGGTCCTGGTCTCGGTGCTACAGGCCCACGCCAGCCCGACCCTGAGAGAGGCCCAGGCGAGTCCTGGGGGCTTGGATGGAGCCACCTCTCTGGCAGAGAGGCACTCCAGGGCCCCTCAGCTTAGGGACTGTGGAGTGATGTTAGCACGTTCAGCTTTGGGGACTCTGAGATTAAATTTATCACTGGACACCCCAACACATATGACCTCTCTCCCCCAAAGAGGGCACAAATAAAATCTGGTGGTGGTGACCAAGACAGCCCAGGCGATGGCTGGGTTTTGTGGGCCCAGACCCAGCCCCCTCCAGGAAGTTCTGTGGTGCCTCCCTGAGTGTGCCCCCAGATGCGCTGGTGCTTGTCTGGTGTGTGTCTGAGCCTCGGTTTCCCCCTGCATTTGGCAACCTGCCCAGCAGGGTTGGTGTAGGAGTGCAGACCCTGGCCCAGGGTGAGACAGGGCTCCATGGACCACTTACCTGGTGGTCTCTGGCAACCCCTTTCAGCGGTCAGTGGGGGTGACCCAGTAAGACTATGGCCCCTGATAGTCCCATGGACTGCAGAAGAAGCACTGAGTTGGGAGAGCACAGGCATTTTGAGGGCCGGGTAACTGGTTGGCCTCTAGGAGTTGAAGGGGGGAACAGGACAGCAGGGCCGAGCAGCCTACTGCCCACCAGAACAGGCAGGAGACTGGGTGCTCATAATGCCAGTCAGTGTGAGCTGAGACTGCAGCAGGCCAGCCACATCTTCACATCCAAAGCGCCCTTCCCCGTGGCTCTGGTCTCTGAGCTCTGGGTGTCTGAACCATGGCAGGAAGCAGAGGAGGGGGTTAGACCCAGCTCCAGCCCTGACTGCACTCCCCACTTGCATGGTAGCCTCTGTCTGGGTCCCCTCCTCAGGCCAAAGTCCCTCTTCACGACCAGAGAGCCTGGTGTCATGTGACAAGCAGAAAGAAAGAATGCGGTGCGACCCCCAGCCTGGGTCCCACCACTGTGGGGACCACCATCGACTGAGTTGTGCCATCCAGCCTTGCTTTCCTTTGTCCCTGCAGCATGGCATACCCCTGTCCACCATGGAGAGCACTGTATCTCCCAGCTCCCTCAGCTTGCTCTTGGGGGCCTGGGCTTCCCCAGGTGATGAGTGCTGCTTGCCACATCAGCCAGAAACTTCACCTGCCCAATCTAGTGCTTGGAGCTGGACAGCTTCTCCCATTTGCTGCTCTGTGAACATAGGTGTGGCTGGTCCTGGAGTGCTGTCCTAGGACCCCAAATATTCTATTTTTAAAGATAGAACTTCCTGGTGGTGGTAGGTCCTGCCTGTCTAGGCTGTGCAGTGAGCCCAGTCCTCGGCCTGGGCAGGGCAGCTCCATGGACCCCTGAGTTTGCACCCGGCCCCATGAGCCAAGGCCAGGTGGAACCCAGGGCATTGGGAAAGGCCTGAAGTTGTTAGTGGGTTGCCGTGGGAGGCCCCAGGTACTGAGCAAACCTGGTGCAAACTTGATGAATAAGCCTGTAGGCTGGGTACCAGATGCTTGGGGGCCACTTAGGTATGGACAGGAGTCAGGCTGGCACGTGGGTGGTCAGAGGGCTCAGGCCTGGCAGGGGCTGTCCTCAGGCTGGCCTGCAGTAAGCATCTGACTGGTGGTACAAGAGCTGGCCCCTGCCCCAAGGCTGGACAACTCTGGATGCCACTCACACTCTATGCTCTCATGGGATTAGGCCGGCCTCGGCCTCGCTGAATGCTCGTCTCTGCTCAGCTTCCCTCCCCTGAGAAGCCCCTTCCATGGATGGCTCCTTTGGGGGACCCCAAACTAAGGCAGCCAACCGTCAGTATGCCCTCCAGCCTCCTTTTGCTCCTCTGCTTGGCCCTGCCCTTTCTGTTCCTGATCCCGCACCCCTGCTTGCCCTGTAGGCTTGGCTGCCACTTAGCTCCAGCCTGATGCATGGAGGGGCTGGGCTGCTCCTGGCTGAGGAGGAGATTCTCTAGGCCTCTGCCCTTGGTCAAGTTTGTGGCCCTATGCCTCATGAGAGCTGGTCTGACAGGTCCATCCTTCCATGCTAGCACCTGGCCCTGAGGGGCTCACATCTGCCATCACTCTCAGAGTTACACTGCAGCCAGAAGCACAGAGGGCCAGAAGGACTGTGGCTGCAGCTCTTATGATGCCACCTTTAACCAGCTTCTCCACAAACTCAGACCCTAACCCCTTGGGCTGGGCCCTCCCTAAACCTGCTGGTGCTGACTCTCCCATAGCCGGGCACCCCAAAGTGCTTCCCCAGGCCAGGAGTGGGGGTGTCTGTATGCAGCTCTTACCCTATTTTGTCATCTGATGATGCCCCTCTGTCTGGCTCCCAGTGTCTGAACCCCAGAGAATGACCTTGATCCCTGCCCTGTCTTGGCACAGGACCCCGAACCAGTGTCTCCTCTTAGCCTCTGCTGCTGGGGCCGGTGCAACCACTTATCACAAGGTCCCTCTGGATCACACATTTTCCAGGCCTTTGGAAATCTCAGGGATGAGTTTCGTGTAGGAAGGGGCTTTTGCCCCCATCTTTGCTGCCTTATTTCTGTCTCCCCTGTTCTACAGGCCCAGCCCAAGTCCTTGCCTGTCCTGTTCCCCACAGCCTGCCTGCCTGGTGCCCCAGTTCCAGGGAGGGCCCACGGTGCCCACTCTCCGTAGCCGCTGAGCAGGTGGGCAGCCGAGCAGACATGCTGGCCGGGTGCCAGTCCTTTGAAGTCATTCCTTATGGCCCACTCACTGCTCGGCCCAGGGCCTCTCTGGGTGATGAGGGCAGACCTTGTATCACTGGGGTGCAGAGAGAAGATCTGGAGCAGCTGGTGGACCTGTGCTGTTTGCTTGACATACGGGGGAGGGCGGCCACAGGTGGAACACCTGCCTCTAAATGTCAATAAGGGGTCTGTGCAAAGGGCCTGAATGAGAACCAAAAGACAAAACGTGCTCGTTGTGTGTGTGCATGTGAATCGCAAGTATGAGCATGTCAGTATATGTGTGTGTGTTCATGTTTGGGTGTGTGAGAATGTGAGTGAGTGAGC
>NW_011888911.1:3897660-3898975 GCF_000151845.1 Pteropus vampyrus | reverse complement strand
GTGGTCGGCTATCCTGCCCAGGGCCCAGAGTCCCGCCACGGCCTCCCAAGCCCCTCACACAGATGCCTCCCCACCCACCCAGCAGAGCTCTGGGCACCCTCCCAGGACCCTCATGCCCACTGGTATCAGTGCTATTCTGGGGCCGCTGGTGGTCCCTGGGAGGCTCCAGCAGCTTGAGGTGGAAGGGTGCTTTCCGCCCTTTGTACCCAGGTCCCCACAGGGCAGGGTGGAGCTTACTCAAAGGGATGGGTCTCACTGTGCCCCTGCCTACCTCTGTGCCTGAATGGTGGTGTCTCGTGAAGCCCCTGCTCTGCCCCGTGAATTTATCCCGGGCTGTCAGTTTTAAATGTAGATTTTATTGTTATTCTGGTCTGGCAAAGCCAACGAATCAGGAGCTGATTGCCATTGAGAAGATAGCTGGTTACTCACTGTTCCAAGAGGTGGGAGCAGGACGTGCCAGAGGCGGTGGCACATGGGGAAGCACCTGGGTTGGTCAGGAGGCCAAGGTGTCGGGGAGCTGTGGGCCAGTGCCTTCATTGTGGTTCCCAGGGAAGGAACAGGTGAGGCAAGGTAAACAGGCTCAGGGGTAGCTAGTTTGAATAATTTCAGGGCTCTGGGGCAGAGGGGCTTCCCTGGTTGTCCCAACTTGCCCTGGGTGATGAAGGCAGGTAGGCAGTGGCTCAGAGTGTGTGACAGCCCCATAGCGGAGGTGGTTGGGGGTAGGCTCGGGATTGGCTGATTTGTATTTGAAAAGTACACTCACAGTAAGGCGAGTCTTTTGCTATTTCTAGGGACAAGTAGACCTTGGGAGAGGTGGTCCCTCCAGGGTCAGCAAGTACCCAAGAGGTCAAAGCAGCAGAATACAGGGAGTGAAAGGTACGGGTAACACGGCACCTGCTGGGAAAGCTTAGGACAAGGGGCAGGTGCCCAGCAGGCGCTGAAGGCCCAGGACCACCCCCACCCCCACCATACACCCTCCTCATCTGCCCAGGAACACCAGGGCCCACCCTCACGGCCTGCCCCACGGAATCATCCAGGCCTGTCACTGGAAGCCCCGAGGCTCAGTGACCTGGCTGCGTGGGGGTGGGCAGAGCCCTGAGAGGACCAGCCCCCTGTCCCAGGCCTGGTCCCTCTGGGCTGCCCACTAGCTTGTCTTCACCTAGTTTCTGGTTCTTGTAGCTTTTCATTACAATTTTTGTTTGGGGTAATTTTCAAAGTATGAGAAGGAGGAGCTGTCTCCTCTGGAGAGACCTCCCTGACACGTAGCATTTTCTGCTTCTTGCTCCTGTCTGTGTTCCCTTGGGAACATCCCACT
>NW_011888911.1:3894724-3897610 GCF_000151845.1 Pteropus vampyrus | reverse complement strand
GGTGGTCCAGGTTCTACATCTGCATGACTTTGGCTTCCTGGGAATGACTTTGACAGTGGGTGAGCCTAAAAGGCATGCTCAAGCCCACTGGTAGTCTTAAGGCTGGCATGCCTGGTTTCTGGCATTGGGTGGCATGCCCAGGAGCCCAGGAGCCCTCAGAGTGGAGCCCTTGGCCAGATGGTGTTGATAGGGTGGTCATAACCAGCCTACGCCTGGGCACAGGCCCTGGGGCTGGAGGACACACTCCAACCCTCCTCTTGGCCTCATGATGATCAACAGCTTGCAGGGGAAGTGTCAGCAGAGTGGTCTCATCATGGGGTACTCCAACCATACCCTGAATAGGTGGCTGTCATATTCCCCTGCTCCCAACGGGCAAACAGAAGCTCCATTCCATAGCAGGCTATCTGGGGAGCAGAGCTCAGGGCCTGCTCCTGTGGATGCTGGCCTCCGCTGGCTAACGTCTACCATCAGCAGAGCAAATGGGCACCGCACCATGTTCTCTGTGAATCTGGGGGTGAGAACAACCGGTTGGGCGGGGGCGTTTCGCAAACACAACATAGGCTCCTGGTGCTTGTGGGTGTTTGCAGGCAGTGCTTTAGTTAGCACGAAGAAGATTTGAGACTGAGGTGCTGAGCCTGCGGCTGAGCAATGCTCGGGGCGAGGGGGCTGGGAAGGAGGGTCCTGCCTGAGAAAGTAAGTTGCTTGGACCTTTGGGGCTGTGCTGCTAGATAGGATCATCGGAGTGCCGTGTACCAGCCCGACAGTGTCTGGGGTACATGGGTCAGAGCCCCGTGCTTGGCTTGCATGTTGAGTTCTGAAGCCCCTGATAGGACCTCCTGGTGCCTCTAGGGGACCCTCCTCACTACACAAACACACTGTCAATAACCCCACCCCACACCTGGCAGCAAGTGTAGATCCCTGGCCAGCCCCGTGCCTCTGGATCCCGGGAAGCCACTCTGATTTGGATGGCCTCCCTGGACCGCGCCTCCGCATGCCCACCTCCCTCATAGCTATCCCAGAGGCCCCAGCAGGTGCTAACAGCCGGATGTGCTGGCTCAGTTGGCGTTTTTGGAAAATGGCCACTCGAGGTAGAAAGGGCCTGGCCTGTGTTCCCAGCAGGGTTGTCTGGCTGGGGAGTGTGTGCCTTGCTCCTGCACCCCCAGGTTCTTGGCTCTCCCTACGCAGTTCTTCTTTCCTGGTGGCCCCCTGGCCACCGCTCGCCTGTCTCAGGGTGCGAGATTTCACAGTGACGTTCTCCCTGCCAGCTTGTGTTTCACGTAGGGGATGTTTCCATTTTTACAGCAGAAAGCAGCAGATTCCAAGAGCCTCAGCCACAGCCAGAGTGTGGCAGCCCCCGGGGAGCTGCTACCACGTCAAGTGCTTTGGGGGGAACGACTGCTCTGCCAGCCACAGCCCTAATTGCTGTCACTCAGGAAGCCAGCTCTATCTTGGGGTGGCACGGATGACAGGGATGGCACTGGTGGGCAGGAGCCGCGAGGAAGCGTGTCTGGGGCAGGCACGGCTCCTGGGACTCGGCCAGTGTCCACATCTGCTGGCAGCACTATGCCCAGAGACCCAGTGGTGGTTCTGAGGCTGGGCTTTTGCCTGCAGGACACTTTTATCAGCTGGGGTGTCTGACAGTTTCAGGCCGAGAGGGTGTTAGCCCAGGTGAGTTAGGATCCTGGCACCGCTCCTGTCAGCCACATGGCCCTGGGTCAGGTTCCCATCCTAGCAGCCTGTCCCTTGGCTGCTGCAAGAAGTGACCAAAGCCACTCATGATGGCTCTGCTGTCATTGCCATTACCTGACTCTATTCTATTGCCAAATGTCACCTGAAGACTCTATCTTTGTTTCTAGGGGTGAAAGAAACAGTGTCCTCCGTCTGTCCCTTTCCAACATTGCTTGAGGTTGTCTCCCAGGATGCACGACCCCTCAGAACACTGCAAGGGACATTAGGAAGAGTGGATCAGAAAGAAATATTTGCTGCCAATGACATAGCACGTCCACGAGCTTGCCATTCAAAGGTTGCACAAACCAGCGTGAACTCCGTTCTGCTCCTGGGGCTTACACACTTGGCAATTTACAAACAAAATGATAAGAATTTTTAGGAAACAAGAGGAGGATTCAGCTTTACTATCATCAAAGTTATGCACCTGGGAAGAATAGTGCTATGTGGCTCATTGCATTGGTGGCTGGGGGAATTGCTGACCCTGCAGCCCCAGGGCCCATTGCCAGCACCGCAGTCCTGCTGGGAATGTGGCATGAGCCAGGGGCAAGGCCTGCAGAGGACCCTGGCCCCCACGAGAGAGGGTGGGATGCTGGACTGTGCCTCTACCCTGCCCCGTAGCTGACCACCAGAATTCGTCCACAGGCTCCAGACAAGGAGGAGACTGTAGACTGAGGTGTGGAGGGCCCAAGGTTGGCACGGGCTGCGGGTCGGCATGAAGGAGAGTGGCCAGCCTGGCCCTTCGGCTCCCGTCTCTCTATAGGGCATGATAGGGACTCAGAACTCCTTGGCTTTGGCTGGCCCCAGGCGCCCTCCTGTCAGCCGGAACTACAATTACCTGTACAGCACCTGTGAGCTCTCACACAGGCATCCGTACACACAGGACTGGGGTCTGAGGAGGTAGTGCTGGCCCCGGGTCCCCGAGTGCCCATGATGGCCCTGGAACTGAGTCTGAGGTAGCTGGGTATAAATCCTGCCTCGTCTATGGAGCAACTTTGCTACCCGGGGCCACACTGCCCTCCCAGCCTCAGTTTCCTCCCAGTACCTGCTTCTCCTGGGCCCAGCTCCGCTACCCCACTGAGGTCATATGTGTGCAGTTTCTGGATTCCCCGTCATTAAACCCACCTGTAGCCACCCTTGTCTTCAGAGGGAAGGGAGCCT
>NW_011888911.1:3887426-3889919 GCF_000151845.1 Pteropus vampyrus | reverse complement strand
GGGCTCTGCACTCCTTCGCCCTGTCCCCTGAGCTATTAGACCATCAACGTTGACGCCATGGCCATGCGCTGTCATGGGCCTGAGAGCACCCAGGCTCTGATGTGACCCGCCCCCCACAAGGGGTCAGGAAAGTGTTTCAGGACAGTGTAGGTGGAGACTTCCTGGGCTCTTAGGGTGGCCTTGGGACCACAGGGACTAGTTGGTCCTGGGACATTGGTCTCTTCCCAGCTCTGTTGTCACTTCCTTCCATGGTCAGCCATAGCTCGTCTTCATGCTGGACCTGTGGCCCCAGCAGTGCCAGGTTTGTACTTCTAGACTTTCTTTCAGGGAGAAAGGAGCTCCATCTCTTGCTTCAGTTTGAAAAATTCCAGGAAAGTGTCTTGACTGACCTGGCTTGGGTCACATGATTCTCCCTCTACCCAATCACCGTGATGTGGCCAGGAGGAGGAGGTACTGTGATTGGCCCAGCCTGGGCTATGAGCCCACCCCTGATGCCTGAGGCATCAGTGATCCCAACAGCATTATCTCCTGCAGAGGCATCAGCTCCACTTTGCAGAAGAGTTGGGCCCTGAAATGAGAGTGGCCAGCCTGGCTGCGTGACCTCATAGGGACGGGAACCCAGGCTCTGTGATTCCAGGTAGAAAAACTGAGGTCCAGAGCAGAGGCAGACTTGCTGGGGTCTGCCTCAGTGAGCTAGTGGCACAACTGGATGCTCCAGCCCACACTGCACCTCCTCCTCCATGAAGCCTTCCAGCCTTGGCCAAGCTGAGCCAGGGATGGTCAAAACCAGATGTCATGCTCTGATGGGGAGGCAGGGCTCCCCTTATGCACCTGTCCCCAGTGTCCAGTATAGGACAGGTGCTTGGTTGGCTTCCCTGGGTGAGTTGGGTGACCTGTACCCAGGAGATTTGTGGAGTTAATGGTTGTGGGTGCTGGTCCCACTTTCTCCCCTGTCTGTCATCCACTCCTTGGCCCTCACTGCCAACTTTCCTAGTACTTGCTGATCTCTCGGCACAGATACCCCTCTGCCTTCTTCCCCAGTTTCTAAGCCACTAAGCGGTCTTGGATATGCTTCCTCAGCTGAGAACTGCTTATGTGTGGGATGTACCTGGCCTCGCCTTTGCCCCTCAGTGACCAGGCCACGTACCCTGAACCACTGAGCCTGAGGGAAGTCAGCAGGACAGGGCCAGGCACTGTGCCTCCTGCCGCCATGGATCTTATACCACCTCATTACAGGCAATGCAGCATCTATTTTGTAAATGATGAACATTTGTAAGTGTTTATGGAGCTCTGGCGTGATTTCGGCATGTACAGTGATGATTCAGGGGGGACATGTGGAAATGACAAGCCTTATAAATGAGAACCTGCTGGATGAAACTCCCCATTACTGAGATTTACATCTATCCTTAAATATTGGAGATTAATTTTTTGAAAACATCTATAAAATAAGAGATTTATGCCTAAAACAATATCGTACACCATGACAAGAAGGGATTAAAGTCAATTTATTCGTGTATTAGTCAAAAACTCAATTTCATATATTGTGCAGAAAAATTAAAACCCTTTCTGCATCTTATTACAAATTATGCATTCTCCATATATGGAGATAAATAATTGATAGTGTTACAAATACTTAATCTGGAAAATATTTGTTGGGAACAGACAATTCATTTTTCACATGTTTTGTTGAAGAGAATATTGCACACTTTAAAAAATTAATGATGAGTCTTTGCAAGAAGAAATGTTTTCCTCCTAATTCTTTTGTTTAACATCACAATCTAGCCAAGGAAATGCAGCTGGGAAGCAGGACTCTGTGTGGGGCCAGGATGTCACATCCTGGACACTGGTCGTGGACGAGCCAAGGGTCTTAGGCATCCTGGCATTTGGCCAACCCTGTGCCTCTAGTCTGGGAAGGTGCATTTGGAGAGTCAACATGTTGTTTTTCTTCTGCTGTCCGCACTCTCCTTGGCTTGTAATTTAAAAATAAGTGCTTGACTTAATCTCTGAGAAAGCACCAAATAATGGGATTTGAGAATGGACTCAGAGCCAGGAAATCAAGGCTCCCCAGCTCTCGGCCCAGAAAAATCACAGAGCTGAATAATCCAGGCCTCTAGCTCGGGTCCCAGGTCAGTGCATGAAGGAAGATGGGTCTCATGGATGGTGTCAAGCGGGGAGAGGCCTCACACTCCACGGCCGGCTCAGCCTGCCTTTCTAGGACAGGTGACCCCCAGGCCTACCCACCAGGTGCTATCCCTGTGAGGGGGACTCCTAGCCTTTGCCTGGGGCCCACCTAACCCTGGGCTCCTCCCCACCCTAACTCAGAGCTGGCACCACCCACCCATCACCCATCCCAGGCCTGCAGCAGGAGAGGGGAAGAGATGAGATGAACCAGACAGGGTGCTTAGGAACGGTGCATCAGTGCTACAGCCTGGACCACTGACCAGGCCTTGCCCGCAACCTCTTCCCTCTGCCCTCTGCCCCTGCCGTGTGCTC
>NW_011888911.1:3885659-3887376 GCF_000151845.1 Pteropus vampyrus | reverse complement strand
GAGGTACAGAGGAGGCCTGAAGGGTGTCATGTCCAGTGCTGTGGGCCACCCCCTTGTACCATGGGCATGTGCTGGCCGGAGACCCATGAATCCAGAAGGATCAGTGTCTGTGGACGAGTTTGGCCTGAGTAGGAGCGAGAACGTGCCCAGCAGTGCCAAGGGCCTGAGGCCCCTGAGTGCTACAGAGTACAGAGAGCACTCTCAAGGGCAGACCCGCCATGACTCCAGGCCCTTCTGTTGTCCACCTAGCCACTCAGTCAGTGGCGCTTTGCCTGTGCCCACCAGGCCCGTGGACATGCCCCAGATGCTGGAGGGCCGCCCAACAACCTGAGGAGGCTGTGTCCCCTACTCCTGTCCAGCTTCCTCGCACTGTGCTAGCTATGGTACAGGAGCCCCTTCCACTGTCCCTAAGACCCCACATGGAGACTGACCACCAAGACCACAGCTCTGAGAGATTCCAGGGGTGGGGTTGGGTGTCCTGTACAGGCAGTAGCAGCCCGACTCTCAATTATTCCCTGGCCTGGCCTGCCCGCTCACACCTCAAACTTGTGGCTCACAGTGACGCTCCCGGCCATCCCAGCTCTGGCTCATACCCACTCTGTCCCTGACCCTGGGCCCTGGGGGTCCCTTATATCCTCAGTCTCAGCCCACTGGGGCTTCAGGCCTGCCAGTCTGGTGCAGGGTCCCTCGCTGTCGATCATGAGTTCCCACTCAGCATTCTGGGATGGAGGCAGGGGCGAGGCAGGCAGCAGACATCCACATTTGCTTCTGCCTCCCTGCATGAAGACATGTGGGACCTTCACTACCATCCCCAGCCCTGTCCTGCACTGTTCTACACCCACCCCACACCCCAGCCTTCAGCCCCTCCTGGCACCCCGAGAGCACTCCAGGTTGTGCGTCCTTGAACCTCCAGTCAGCCCCTCAGCTTCTCTGATGATGTGACTTTCTGGGAGAAACTTGCCCGCTGTGCTGTGGCCGCTCCATTCTACCTGTCGCCATCGCTGAGATGGATTCTCTCGCCTACAGAGCCCAGGATGGGAGGGCTCCCAGGGAAATCCAGCCTGTGTAGTCTTGCTAGTAATCACTTTCCTCAGCCCTCTGTATCCTTGGTCTCAGAGACACCATCCATGCCATACAGACGGGCCTGGGCACCGGGTGGAAAGACCGAACCTGATAGGGCTGTCGGGTCTTCCCGGGGTGGTCGGCTATCCTGCCCAGGGCCCAGAGTCCCGCCACGGCCTCCCAAGCCCCTCACACAGATGCCTCCCCACCCACCCAGCAGAGCTCTGGGCACCCTCCCAGGACCCTCATGCCCACTGGTATCAGTGCTATTCTGGGGCCGCTGGTGGTCCCTGGGAGGCTCCAGCAGCTTGAGGTGGAAGGGTGCTTTCCGCCCTTTGTACCCAGGTCCCCACAGGGCAGGGTGGAGCTTACTCAAAGGGATGGGTCCCACTGTGCCCCTGCCTACCTCTGTGCCTGAATGGTGGTGTCTCGTGAAGCCCCTGCTCTGCCCCGTGAATTTATCCTGGGCTGTCAGTTTTAAATGTAGATTTTATTGTTATTCTGGTCTGGCAAAGCCAACGAATCAGGAGCTGATTGCCATTGAGAAGATAGCTGGTTACTCACTGTTCCAAGAGGTGGGAGCAGGACGTGCCAGAGGCGGTGGCACATGGGGAAGCACCTGGGTTGGTCAGGAGGCCAAGGTGTCGGGGAGCTG
>NW_011888911.1:3872878-3879564 GCF_000151845.1 Pteropus vampyrus | reverse complement strand
TGGCCCACCAGCTTAGACATCTGGCCAGGAGCGGCTTTCCACATTCAACTACCCAGGCTGATAGGCAGCCACCATCTGGGTCCTCGCTGGATCCTACAGGCCTTCCACCAAGCCCAGATGTGTCCCGCCCCACTCCTGCCCACAGCCCATTGGCCAGAACTGGCCACGTGGCCACCACACGAGAAGTGCTAGCCTTCTGGGTCTGATAAGGCCAATAGGAAACACTTGGGGAGTAAAGACAGGAACCTCCCCCTCCAGCCTCTACCTCCCCACCTTGTATGGCAGGGGAGTGGTGCCAGGAGGCTAGGTTGTTCTGCAATGGCCCAAGGACACTGACAGGAACCTCTATCAAAGATGGGTCCAGGGCCCCAAGCTCTGTCTGTCTTCTCGGAGCGTCAGACCTCCACATAAATCTTTAGTGCGGGATCCAAGGACCGAGCTCCTGACTCCCACAATGCCGATACCCGATTGCCAATAATAGAACTCTTGGCTCCTGCCATCACCGGGGGCAACTCCAGCTCTGTGGGGACACTGGGGCATTTATTCTTTTGTTCATTCATTCATTCACTCATTTATTTATTCATTCATTCACAAAGACCTCCGAGTACCCCCAGGGCCAGGCAACTGGGCTCATATTTGGTGTGTGGGTCTCTTGGGGGAAAGAGGACACTGATCCCATCAGTCACCTCCTAAGGTGTCTGGAGGGCCCAGAGAAGCCTCTCCAAGCTGCCCCGACAGCCCTGGGTGGGGTCAGGCTGTTAGAGATGAGCTATGCCCTTGAGCAGCAGTGGATAGACTCAGCAGGGCCTGTGAAGCTTTCTAGCCTGTGGGGTGGGCCAGGGAGGGATAAAGGTCTGTAAGAGGGGGCCGCGTGGGTTCTGTCCTGATCAGCAAGCTATTCTTGCCCTGGCTGCCTCCTGTGCTGGGGCAGACAGTGACATGGTCCCTGCATCCCAGCTGCTATGTGTAAACATCTGGCCTGAGGGTTCCTGTGTTAGGTGCTCCCAAGGGCGGACAGGGCCGGGTGGGGCCAGGGCCTGGGATGGCCCAACTCCTCTTACAGAAGGCACGTGGAGAGTTAGCCCAAACACCTTGGCCTGCTTTCAGCCAGTGAGTGGGTGAGGGGAGGCGGGCTGGCCCAATTCCCCTACTTGCCTTCCAATCCCCCGCCCCACAACTTGTCTGACCTTGATGGAAGCATTACTTGGCCCAGTATGGATTTTCTGTCTTAGTGGAGGCCACTGGGCGGCCAGAGCAAGAGCTGAGCTGATGGCGGGCCAGAGGACGTTTTTCTGTTGTGGTGGGGGTAGTGCCGAGTGAGTCTGAGCTGCCCAGAACCAAGGCTCCCTTCCCGCCCGTGGTTCGGGGGCTCCTCACCTTGCCCTGTGATGCGGGAAGCTCTCCAGCCCAGACCCCTCCCCAGGACTAGGACCCTCTGCCCATCTCCCAGGGCCACATCCCATAGCCTTTTCCAGAGCTGTAATGACAGGGAGAGATTGCTGAGCTTGGTTCACATGTGATCTCATGTGAGAGACAGCATGGCAGCAGAGAGCTAAGACTGGGGTCATTGGCCACCTGAACTCACACAGCCAGGCCCCTGGGAGAAGCGCACACTCTGGTCCTTGATCCCCCACTACACTGAGTGGAGACCTAGGGCCAGGGTGCCAACATAGGGATCCCCAGGTGAGGAAGGGGAAGGCGCTGGATGGAAACAGGCAGGGTGAGAGCGAGCCCAGGAGGGCCGACGCTGTGACCTAACAGGAACACGTGCATGCCCACTCACATAGCATGGTCACAGACATGGGTCCGCATACACACATGTGCCCCCCACACCAGCGTGCTCACAGACACACATAGAACTTGCTGTGGGGCCTGTGGCAAAGATAGCAGGGGCCCCAGGCAGACAAGGCCGACTGTGGCAGTGATAATTGGTCCCTGGTAGCCAGGCCTGGCTCGCTCTCTCCAATGTCAAAGAACTGCCATAATCCCAGCTCTGGGAGGGGGCTCTGAGGCTCCACCCCCACCCGAAATGCTCCTGGGAGCTGCCCAGAGCTCCTCCCTCCAGGAGCCTTGTGAAGTATGGTCTCCTGAGGCTGGGCATGCCCAGGCCCCTGCAAGCCTATCACGTCCCCAGATCCTCTAGCACAGCATTGGTGGGTGGTGTGAAGATGGAGAAGGCGGGAGTGGGAGATGTGGCCAGGAGCCCCATTTTTGGTGGAAGACAGGAATAAGACGCAAGGCCTAGTTTGGGGCCCAGGTCTGGGCAGGATCCATCACTCACTGGACAGGCCGACCCAACGTCCCAAGGGCAACTGGGCCTCTACACTGTTCGGTGCGGGTCCAGATGAGGGCCAACTACGGAGGTGTGGGACTCCTGGGTGCTCAGCCCCAGCAGCATAGAGAATAATTGTTCTGCTGCTAAAACAATTTATTTTGCGCTCCAAGATACTAACAGCTGTTTACAGTCAGCGCATCTGAGCCACTCCCTGGGTGGCAATTCTGCTGGATCCAGCCTTCTCTCAGCTTCTTGCATGAAAAAAGACCCTGCCAGGACTAGGGTCAGGATGGGCAGAGGTTGCCATCGAGGGCAGGGCCTGTCCTTCTGGCTACTTCCTTGACTCTGAGGTGTCTCTGACCCTCCAGATCACGTTCTCCTCTTGTCTGCTGTCATGGGTGGTCACCAAGGCTTCTGGGCACCATCCTGGGAGAGTGCAGCCTTAATGGAGACAGGGCAGCACTCTGTAGGGCCTATGTGGGGCACACGTGGTAAACATGATGGGGAGACTGCTGGAGGGAGGGTATGGGGGTCAGGAAATCGAGGAGGCTCTGCTAAGGTGTGTTGTGAGCACAGGCTGAGTGGATGGAGTGTGCCTGGAGAGAATGCACAGAGAGTGGCGGGACCAGCAAGCAGAAAGGCCTGGCGTGCGTCTGCAGACCTGTGCCCTGAGAGGCACACGAGCCTTAGAGCACGACTGCCTCACGAGGGTCTGAAAGGAGCAGACCCTCTGTGACTATCTCTGCCCAGCACCTGCGGGACATTCCCAGTGACTACAATTGGGCCTTTGACTCCCTGGCTGGACAGCTCCCGGGACCCAGGCAGGTGCTGCAGTCCCACGATACCTTAGCAAGGCTGGTTCAGGCACTTGACTGGTCTCTGGTCCTTTCTTCACCTTGCTGTGGGGCCACCTGCCCGCTATGCTCACCTTTGGGCTGTCAGGAGACTTCAGGCTAGAACTCGGCCAGGTGTGGACTCTTGTAGCTGGGTCCCTTCCCCAGTCCAGGCCAACCCCTCCTGCCATGTCCTATGGCTCACAGAAGTGACTGGCCTTTGGGGCCAGAATTTGCTGGAGTTTCAGCAGCACTTCTAATTTTAATGTCAAGTGAACTGTGAATAACATGCCACGTAGCAAGGAAAAGTGTGTGAGAATCTAGAGTGGGGATGGGGCTTCAGGGCCTTGTTCCTGGAGCCTTCTCGAAACAGAACTCTTCAGGGCAGCAATGCCAAGGAGGTGGTGGTGCTGTAGACCCCATCGGAGGCTGAGGGCTGCCTTCTTGGATCAGTCCAGATTGGGACTGAGGTGGGGCCCTCAGACCCACCTCTGTGCTCCAGCACTGAATGCCAGCAAGTGCCTGAAAGTGACGGCACACCAGGTATGGCCACGAGTGGTGTTTCTCAAGGCTGGCTGCTCAGAAGAAGTCCATTCTTGGGCAGCTTGGTGGCCATGGCAGGAGCCCAAGTCCCATGGGGTCCCTCCATGCATCTCTGCTGGCTGTGGCTGTGGTCTGCATGGTGACAGGAAGAAGCCTTATGGAAAGGGACACAGGCTGTGGGCAGGCAGCCACAGACACACGAACCCCAGAAGAGAACGAATCTGCCAAAATCCTAGCCCCGAGAGCTGACAGGTTGGGTTGACGTGCACTGTGCACACGCGTGCATGCATGAGAGTCTGTGTGCGCATGAAGTATGTGCACGTGCAGTTGGCTCCCGCTGGTGTAGCCCACGTTACAGATTCCTTGGCTAGTGTGCACAGTTGGGCCGAGGAGGGCGGCTCGGGACCTTGTCATGATTCCCTGCAGACATTGCGATGAGTCTCACCATTACCCCACTTGACAGAAGAAGAAACTGACCCCCAGGTAAGGTGAACCCCCGGGTCCCCCATCAGCAGGAGGCCAGCCTGACAGCCCTGTTCAATCTCGTTGGCCCTCTATGCTCCCTCTGGAGCCTTTGTCTGTAGTTTCTGTGGTTACAAAATCATGATGTTAATTCTTGGCTGTTTTTGTTTAAGTCTCTCCTTTTGAGAGCAGCATTTTGGGCTCTACGTCCCAAATGTGCCCAATCATAGGAGTCAGCCAGGGAGATAGTTCAGCCCCAGAGCCCCCAGACTCGCAGAACCACTCTCTAGCGAGGGGCCTGGTCTTGCATTTTTAACAGGAACCAGGGGATTCCGTGGTCATGCTGGTCGGATAAAGGTGATTTGTGGAGGGAGAAGTGCTCTAGAGTCTTATGCAGGCTCCACCCCAGCTCTCGCAGAGGTGACAGTTGATCCTGGGTCCCTTCATGTCCTGTCGCCCAGGCTGGGTCCCCCACCCGATGTTAATGGTACACTTGGCTTGGCCCAGTGCTGACCTGTCCTGAATCTCGTAGAAGTATGTGGGCCTGGACCAAGCCCTGACCTGATCAGGAGAAGTCTAGGCAGCCTTGGTGGCCCCAGGCTGTCCCCACCACACCTAGGAGCTGCCTCCCTTCCTGCTTCTGCTGTGTGGCTCCCAGGAGCCTGGAGCTATTTTGGCTGCAGTGGCCTCTCCTTTCTGCCAGGCTTCAGTGAGCAAAGATTGTGCCGACGTTGACAGAAATGGCAGGAGGCCTGTGTGGCACTTTGTCAGGGAGAAGGCCCAATTAGGAGGAAAAGTATGAAGGTGGGGCAGGCCAGGTAGAGTGCAGGGGAGCCCTCAGGCCCAGCCCACCCCCTTGGCCACATGTAGCCTTGGGCCATTAGCACCAGCAGGTGAACTGTACCTCGGTGCTGTGACAACGCTAGGCGCTGAAGAGGGAGCCTTTCTCCCTAGATGCCACTTGGTGTCTAGCCTGCCAGACTTCTGAGCCTGTGTTTCTGGTTGCAGTCTGGGTGCAGAACTTAGGTGCACAGACACCAGCCAGGTGCAGAGGAGTGGGGCACAGTGCCCTTAGGCAGGACACAGGAGCATAAGGACCTGCTGTGGGTAACTGGGGCTAGGAGTTGGAGACCCCTGCTACTTACTCAGCCAGGCTAGCTGTTCTCTGGAAAATTGCCTCATGGGCACAAATCTCTCTCAGGTGCTTCATGCCTCCTTGTTTTGTTCCCTCCTACTCTGGTTCAGCTTCTCTTCCAGATGATGCCAGCACACAACCAGCACGCAGCCAGCATGCAGCCAACACACCAGCCAGCTTCAGCAACACAGCTGTAATTGGGGAATTTCCTGGCTAAATGAACAGCTGGCCACAGAGTCTAGCCTGGGTTATGCCCGCACCCGTGTCTTAGGGTACCCTCCCTGGTGCCAAGGGCAGACACACAGCTCAACAGCTCAGTGGGGTCCCTGGCCAGCCCCTCCTCACTCTCTCCATCTCCCTAATACAGGCCCAGGCCCCCTCTCCCAGCACAGATCTCATATGGAAAGAGTCCATCAAGGATTACCTCATAGCCTGTGGACTCCCAAAGTGCCGAGGCCTGCCTCAGTCTTCAGAGGGCCCAGGGAGGGGTCCTTACCCCTGACCTCAGCCACGTGGCCGTGCCCTATCTCATGGAGACACCCCACCCCCAATATAGCACCTTTCCCCACTGTCATCCTCAGGCCACTCCATTCATGTGCCCAGCTCAGCCCCTGCTGAGGGTGCTCAGCTCCTTGTCCCCTGCCTGGCTCACTCTGTCAGCCCCCAAGTTCTGATGGGGGACCCAGGAGGAGGGGGAATGAGCTGCTGTTATCAGGACTGTGGACTGCGCATTCTTGAAACCACAGCAGAGGCGGTCCCAGTTGGGGTAGGAGGGGTATGTGAGGCCCCCAGAGCCATGATCCTATGTGGGAAGGGCCAGGCAAGCTCCCTCCCCACAGCCACCTCCCCGCAAGGGCTCAGGGAAGGGTGGGGGTGCCACATGCCATAGGCTGGGTCTCCCCACCCTGGCCCCAACTTAAGGTTCTGGAACTGGCAGTTGGGGGGCTTCATCTCCCCATTCGAGCTTCCTACCTGTTCACAGCACTCTATCCTTTGGCCCTGAGTGGGGGCAGGGGCCAGCACGACAGGCCTAGGGTCCCCTGAGCCCCCTATTCCATGCTAGACCTGGGTGAAGTCCATTGGTGTCCTCCTTGCCCCGATGCCTGGATTTCAGGTCCCCACCCCCGACCCCCCACCCCCATATGAGTATGTCCTCTTACTAGCACTGCTTCGCACTGACTTTGTAAGTCAGAGCCTGCACCACTGAGCATCCGCTTGATGTGTAGCCAGCTGACCTGGAGGCCAGCTGGGAGCAAGGGAGGCTCTGGGTCTTATGGCAGTGGCCACCCAGCAAGAGGACCTGGGTACTCCAGAGGCAGGTGGGGCCGACCCTACAGCCTTGTCTTTCCACAAGCATCTATTCAGTCCCCTCTTCACCCTAAGCTTTGTCCTGGTCTGGCCCAGCACCCCTCACTGGGTTCTCCTGGAAGAACCCTCC
>NW_011888911.1:3843077-3871623 GCF_000151845.1 Pteropus vampyrus | reverse complement strand
GGTGGGGAAATGGATGAACAAGCAGACGAACGCATGGACTGGATGCAGATTCCGACTGTGGCCTGGGTGGCAGAAGGGAGATGGGAGAGGAATCCAGGGGTGGAGGGGGAGGGCTGGAGGGTGAGAACCTCGAGGTGGGCCGATGTGGCTGCTGCTGCTCCTGGTTGGCAAAAGGGCCTCAGGGAGGGTCTGGTTACAAAGCTCCCTGGTGAGGGAGCTTTGGCTCTCAGAAGTCCAGTGTCCCTCTGCTGAGCACCCGAGCTCTGGAGGCCCTGAGACCCTCATCCGCCATCTGATTCAGTGATGGCCCCCAAGAAGTGCCCCCTCCTCCTGCTCCGGAGGGCACTCCTCGTCCCTGCTTTTGCTCCCTCTTTGGTCCATCATTTTTCAAAATTAATTGTGTGGCATCAGGCCGTCTCCATGCCACATCCCTGGCACCCTGGCTGGCCTTGCTGCACTGTGTGCGTCAAGGTGTTTTCTCCTGCAAAGTTGTCATCATTCTTTAATTGTTCACATTAATTTTTCTCCCTCCCTGGTGAGTGTTCCCTGAAACCTCGTCCATGCCTCCCGCTAGCTGCTTCAGAATTCTGCGGCTGTGCTCCTTGGCTGGGGGCTGCCTCCCACCCCGGCCCACCCCCAGTCCTCCTACTCCTCTGCCTGCTCCAAGATGGATGTTTCTTTATTGCCCATAAATCTCTGCATAGCCTTTGTGAAGACAGATCAGAAGCTTCCTGCTCCCCAGTGTTTGTTGGTAGTAGGTTTAATTAGCTCTCTCCACAGAGGAGTGGGGTGGGGAAGGGGCCCTTCTCTGCCCACCTGCTTTGTCTAGGGGGGACAGTGGCTAGAGTGCCCAAAGACAATGAACCCCTCCCCCCTCATGCATCCATATGTATGGATTCAACACGCCAGATCACCTAACTGGCCTTCCCATGCCCAGTCCCAGGCAGGCCCCTTTCTTGCCCAGGTGGCCCAGGGGGTGATACCTAAAGCACTGCCACTGGACCCTAAGAAGGAGGCCCATTAGTTCTACCCAGTATACAGTAGGTCGGTGTTTAAAAAGTTCATGGTGAACTGGTAGATGCCAGCATGAGAGCATGAGTGGGACCTGACCCTTCCCCACCTGGGCGAGAGTGTGAAGACCCCTCCATCCAGCCCAGCCATGCAGCTCGAGAACGCTCCTTAGCAAAGAGGGCAGGACATCCCGGAGCTGGATGTCCCTGCCAATCGCCATGGTGGCTGGCTGTGAGCCCCATCCTCCCGGTGGTCAGCCCTTGACAGGGCCTATGTAGCTGGCTGCAAGAATGAAGGAAATGCTATGGGTGGAATGCTCAGCACAGTGGATGGTAGGGTGAGCGGTCCCTTAGGACAACTCCAGTGGCCCCAGGGTAAGGTGGCCCAGCCTGGCCCCACTTCTTGCTGCATAGCCTTGGAGACTCCCTTTACCTGCTGGGACTGGGAATCCAAGTGTGTGCTCAGCGAGGAGGTCTGAGGTCCCGGAGCCAAGAATACAAGCCTGCTGGACGTGGGTCGAATGGAGGGAGGGATGGCCTTGGGATGGTGTAACAGGAAGCCCCGTCCGGCCTCTCTCCTGGGGGCTTGACTGTCTCAGCAGTCTGCAAGCCCCTTCAGCACTGGTCCCAAGCCGGGCCCCTCTCACAGTGGCTTTGTGAGCTGTAGGGACCCCTTCCATGAGAGTTCACCATGAGAGTTCTCTCATTCTTCCTGACAGGCAGGAAAGCCTGCCCTGGCCACGACCCGACTCCAGACTTTCCCGAGCCCTGGCCATCCCACGTATGGTGCTTCAGATCCATTCCATCATTGCCTGGCTAGGTGGGGATAAGTCTGGGGAGATCAGGGAGGGTTTCCCGCAGGAGGGGGCCAGGTTAGAGTTGAATATTGAAGTGGAGAGTCCTGAGCAGAGGATCCTGAGGTGTTATTTGGCTGGGAGCTCAGATGGGCAGTACTGGGAGTAATGGAGTGGGATCCCTGAATCCCCCCAGGATTCCAGCCTGGCCACATGGGGAAGGCCACGTCCAGAATGTTGGTGGCTAGTGGCCTGGCCTCTATATTCCCCCCCTGGGGCTGCCCAGGCTTCAGGTGGGGACCCCGCCAAGCTTATGGGCTGTGATGTGCATGGAGCCTGTCATCCAGGGCTCCAGGGCAGCCTTGGCCCCATGCAGGGTGGGAAAGGAGCAGGGGTGGGCAAGGCAGGACCAAGAGCAAGGCTGCCAGGGGAGCTGGGGCACAGTGAGACAAGTTGTGCCAGTGTGGTCACATGTCTACCGCAGCTCGAACGACATCCCTGGGCCAAGGGACACCCTCAGGCTGACTGGCACAAGGGAGAGAAATCAATGCCCAGGATCCTGTGATGTCCTGGAGCTGGTGTGAGGAAGCTGAGGCATGGCTAGGGAGCCATGTGCCAGCCACAGCACTCTGGGTAGAACCATGTTGGTTGCCATACGTCTGAACTAGTGTGGCCTCAGGTGGGTCTACTCCTGCCCAGAGACATCAATTCAAGCCTCTGGGCCTGTGTCCTTGTCTGCACACTAGGGACTTCAGCAGCCTCTTCTTGCGAGGGCATGAATGGAATGAGGTGTGTGAGGCACTCACCCTATTCTGGGGTGGCTGAGAGCTGGGGTAGGGCTCAGATGCCCTGGCTATGAGAGTGGCCTCTGCCTGGCTGCCCCGGGCTCCAGCTCATCCAACAAATAAACCCCTATTTCCCTATCAACATGTTTTTGGCGTGTTCTTAGTCTCACTGGACATTATTCTACCATCGGCTGCTGAACATTCCACTGCTTCTATTATTTCAGGACTAATATAAGGACTGAAAAATAATTCTTCCAATTACTGTGCAAAGCCCTGGGCAGCCAGATAAATGGAGCAGGTGCTCCCACAGGAGGACCTGGGACAACCCTGCAGCCTCCAAATGGACGGAAGCTCAGGGTAGCCCTGTGACCCCTCATACTTCAGAGGCCTGCTGTTGTGTCCCAGGGTCAGGGCTAAAAGAGAAATGACTCTTGGGAGCAGCCCAGCCCCGATTCCAGCACTGTGAGAAGACCCTTCACTCGCCCCGTTCACCCACTTTGAGCCCCAGCCCCAAGTGTCACCCTCCATTGATTTCAATCAGCAGCCTTAACCTGGCCAGGACCTGGAACACAAGGACAGGCTCATGAGCTGTGAAGGGTTCTGTCCACAGTCTGCCCTGTGGTTGGCCTGGCATCCTCGGATGGGGGTCAGGAGCGTGTACAGTAAACCAGCAGCTGGAGAGGGAGGTCGACATGCTCAACACCACTTCTTCTGGCTTTAGTCAGCTTCCTGCGCAGTCTCAGGGTCTGGGAGACCCAGGCTAGACACAGCTGCTTGCCCACCCATCGGCCTAGGTCCAGAGGGTGTGATGTCAAGGAGTCAACGGGACCAGCGAGGTGTTGGGGTTGGGGTCTCGATCATAGTTGGGTGGAGGCAGGTAGGAACTAAACCCGCTGCCTGCGCCCAGCGTTCCCACCCCTCCTGCCTGGCCTCTCGCTAGCGCTGGCTGGTGATCTCATCTCTTCCTGGGCTGTAAATATCACCCAAACGCTTCAGGCTCCAGAATCCCAAATTGTCCTCCAGCCCAGGCCCCTCTCCTGAGCTCAGCCTGCACAGCCCACACAACACCCCCACCCAGATGTCTCCTGGGCCTTGACAACAATGGCAGCTGCTCCTCCCGGCGCCCCCACCTCAGGGACAGGGCACCCCATGTTGGCTGCTCAGGGCAGACACCAGGAGGCCTGCCCACTGCCTCTGCCTTCTGCTGGGTCTAACTCAAACCTGGCCACATCCTTCCTGATCCCCACACCACCCTCCTCCAGCCTGGCCAGACCGTGTACCTCCCTTGCCCCCACTGCATAAGCCCTCGCTGTGCACAAAGCAGCCATAGGGAATGCCTCAGGAAATAAGACCCCACCCTGGCCCTGTCAGACAGAGTCCCCAAAGCCTGTAGGACCCCAAGCACATGCTCCAGGTCTACCTGGGCTCACCCACCCCCCTGCTTTACCCTCAGCAAAACTGGTCAGCCCCCTGTCCTCACTCCCCACCTTGCCCTCAGTTTCTCCCTCCCGGGGGAAGGGAGGGTACATCCCAAGGGAAGAGCTGGGGAGGACATGTGGCTGTGGAGGCAGGGCCTGGGGAGGGCATCTGGAGAAGTCAGCCAGTCACCGCTCAGTGTGGGCCCTGCAGACTCCTGAGGTTCCAGCTGGCAGTGACAGGTACAGTCAGCCTGAAAGTGTCCCGAGGGCAGACAGGTGCTTTTCAGTGAAGATCGGGCTAAACAGAGGTAGTGAACTCCCCATCCTGGGAGGCATGCAAGCTGAGGAGCTCAGGTGGGCATCAAAGCTTTTTGCAAATAGGTGTCTGTAGTTTCCTGGCTGCCAGTAAGGTGGTGGGAGACCAGGGGCTGCCATGCCATGCAAGAGCCCCACAGCCTCAGCTTGGAGCCCTGCCCCCTTCCCATACCTTGTATTTTGGCTGTGTTTTCTTGGGCATGGCAGGGGCTTCTCAGGAGAAAACTAGATAAAGAAACTCCTGCCCACACTCTCTCTGCCCACCAACGCCCAGGCACAGGCTGGCAGACTCCTGGCTGCGCAGTCACGGGGACGAGGTGCCAGGGAGTGCTGATGGTGGGCCTTCAGGCACAAGCCCGAGACTGCCGACACTTTGACATCAGAGGAGGCTGTCCAGGGAGGCACTGGAGTTTCCTGGGCCCGGAGGAGTGGGGGCAGAAACCTGTGTAAGGCTTGCCTGAGCTGCCCTCTCCAAGCCCAGGGGCAAGGTGGCCCGGTCTTGGAGCTGGAATGTGCTGGTGTCCACCGTGCAGAGGGACAGACTGCCAGGGCCATGCAGAGGCAGGCGCTGCCAGTCACCCAGGCCCAAAGGTCTCCTGGAAGAAGAGTTAGGGCATGTGGGAAGGGGTAAGGGCCAGACAGGGGAGGTCAGGGGTGCCTCCCCGCACAGTGCCCTGGGCAGGGGAGGGAGAGTCTGAGCTCCTCCAGGGCTAGTGGAGCCAGAGACCTGGTTGCTGAGCATGTCCTCCCCTCCCACTCCTCCCTCAGGTGGGCTCCTGGAGCCCCTGCGGCCCTCAACGGCCATCTGGCTCCACCAGCAATACTCCCGTCACTCCCTCCCCCAATCGATGTTTTCCTCCCTCTCCCTGTGCCCTCAGGATGCTCCCCCAGGCCCCTGCTCGAGGAGGATGGGGGGAGCCTCAGCCACGTGGCCGCTTTCCCTTTTGTTTCTGAGTCCTCATTGCCTAGGCCTTGAGGAAACGTGCGTGTGCATATTTCTGCCTGTGCTGTGCGTGGATGCCATGTGTGTATACACGTGCCGTCCCTGCCCTGCCTGTGTGCCTGTTGTGTGCACGTGTGTACAGGGGCTTGCAGATCCACATTGGCCTGTGTCTGGGTTTGCCATGGAGTAAGTGTGGGTGTCCTGGGCACGTGCCTGTGCAGGTGTGGCTGTAGGTATAGAATGCGACCACGGGCAGTAGTATGAGGGCACACACGGCCCCTGCCAGGCCTCACTCCCCAGCTCTCCTGCAGGGCCATCCCAGCCCACCCGCACAGGGTCCTCCTGGGACCACCCCAAGCCACATGGGAGCTTGGTGGTGGTGGTGGGGAACTGGAGCTGGGCTGGCTGGGGTGGAAGACTGGGACCTCCAGGGATCCCATGTGGCACCAGAGCAAATGTCCCCACAAAGGCAGCCACATCCAGCTCCCATGGGCTGGGTATGTGATCTGGGCTGGACATACACCTCTCCTCCAATGCTGCTGCCAGTCTAGATGGCTGGTGAGGCTCACCGTCATCAGTTTTTGTGGCCAGGAGATAGGCTGAGGCACCACGTGTTCTTAGTGGCCGCCATGGTTGCTGGGCTGAGGTGTTCAGAACTGCCTGCAGCCCGGGCTGCACCACCCGTGTGGCCTGCAACTCCCTTCCATCTTGGGGCCTCTGTATGTCCGAGACGGGGGCAGGGCTGCACTTCTGGGGCCCACCCCACCCCCAACCTGAGAGGCCACAGTTTAAGAAAAGAGCTCTTTATTCCACATCGTTCAATATTTTTACACAAGTAAAATAAAATGCATATCTCTATATACCGCGGTCCGGGTGGGAGGCGGTGTTCTGGAACAAACACTGCCACTGCTCCCTGTAAACATGATGGGGCAGAGATGGGGTGGGCGGGTGGGAGGCATCCGTCAGGGAGGGTCTGGCTGCCCCTTGGGGCCTGCCGCCCAGTGCTGGCTGGAGGCGTGGAGGGGACCCCGTATATACACACGCCTGGCTACTGAAAAAGGCCTTGCTTGCAATTGGGGGCTGATCAGCAGGGCCCGAGCACGGTCCAGAGCACCAGCACGAGGCCCAGGGGGGCCAGGCTGCAGCTGAGACTGGGCAGGACGCCTGAGCTCTCCGAGTCACTAGCCCCGCTGCCCCCACTGCCCGCCTGGCCCAGACGGCACTGGCTGCGGGTACGGTTCTTTCGGGAACAACCCGGCCTCCGGCGAGGGACGATGGTGGGGGGCCCTGGTAGCTCGGAGCCCCGGGGCCGCAGTGCAGTCAGTGGGGGCTCAGCTGAGCCAGGCAGGGTCCCAAAGGGGGAGTCGTTGATGTGCCGCGGGCCAGAGCCGTTGCCTGGAGGGTTGTCACCGGATGGCACACGTCCCTTGAGCGCGTTGCCGGCTGAGGCCGGACTTCCAGCCTCCAGGACTGAGGCCTTGTCTGCGGCGTCCGGCTGGCAGCACTTGGGAAGCCCCAGCAGGTCCTCGTCGGCGTGCCTGTCAGTCCAGATGGGACGGGAAGGCCCAGCAGCTACGGCGCAGCCTTCTAGGTCGGTGGCTGCCAGGCGCTTGAGGTCGCGACCAGCCAGGCGTCGGGGCCGGCTGCAGGGCAGCTCGGACGAGGAGCCACGGAACTGCTGCAGCCAGGCCCAGAGTGGGCGGGCCCGGCAGTCGCACACCCAGGGGTTGTCATTGAGCCGCAGGTACTGCAGGGCTCGCAGGGGCATGAGGGCCTCCGCGGGCAGCGCGGAGAGGTTGTTGGCGAACAGGTAGAGTGTCATGAGGCGGCCAAGGTCACGGAAGGCGTGTGGGTGCACACGGGCCACACGGTTCTGGTGCAGCAGGAGGCGGTCGAGGCTGTGCAGGCCGCGGAAGGCGTGCTCAGGCACGCTGGGGATTCGGTTGCCATGCAGGAAGAGGTGAGTGAGATTGCCCAGGTCTTGGAAGATGTCATCAGGCAGCGCCTGCAGCCCATTGTCCTGCAGGTAGAGGTACTGCAGGGCGGCCAGGCCACGGAACAGGCCAGGGCCCAGCTCCCGCAGACCACAGCGGTCCAGGTGCAGTGTGTGTAGGCGGCCCAGGCCATGGAATGTGGTGGGGTCCACAGCACGCAGTTGTGCGTTGTCGCTGAGGTCCAGCTGTTCCAGGAGGGCCAGGCCAGAGAAGGCGGCTGCGTCAATGTGGGCCAGTGCATTGGAGTGCAGCCACAGGATAGTGAGGTTGCGGCAGGCGCGGAAGCTGGCGGCTGGCACGTGCGCAATGAGGTTGCCATGCAGGAAGACGCGCTGGCTGGCCGCTGGGATGTCAGTGGGCACAGCCTGGAGGCCCTGCTGCGGGCAGCTTGTTGTCACCTTGGGCTCGTTGTAGCATACGCAGGCACCTGGGCACGGAGCCGCCACTCGCCACGCCTGCAGCCACAGCACCCAGGCCAGCAGCCGACTCCCTGTGGGGGGAGGAGAGGGTAGTTAGCGGGCAGCGGGCTCTGTGAGGCTGGGGCTTGTGCTGGAGCCAGATCGGCCCCAGGTCGTGCTGTCACCCCTGAGAACTCAGGTGCTGTGACCCCTGCTCTTTCTGTCACGTGGAAGCTGCTGCACCAAAACCTGCTAGGGGAGTTACATGCCAGGAAACTTCGCCTGTAGAAGCCCCATGCCGTCCTGCCCAGAGCTGAAACACGAGAGCCAACATGCCCACACCCCCCACCACTCGGGGTTAGCCAGGTCCCAGCTGAGGCCCACTCGAAAGCCTGCAGAAAACTTCCTGACACTCCAGCGAGCACAGAGCCTGCTGTCTGCTAACCCAGTGCTATCCTTGGCCTGTCCCCTGCCCCGCCAGCCCACAGGCCAGACTGGGAGACAGGCTCTTAAACACTCAAGGAGCAAGCTGGAGAGCTCCCGCAGGAGTCCCGAGATGAAGCTCATGCCCAGGCCCTTTAAGTAGTCAGCTGCTGGGCCCTCACAGGTGATAGGAGGGGTGGGGCTGTGGCTCAGACCCGGTGCCCGGCCCAGGCCCCTGGGGACCCTGAGGCCCCAGGGTGGCCCCGATTCTGAGGAGGCCTCATCACCACAGGGAGCTGCGCTTTAATGAGGAAACTACGGGCACCCCAGTGGAGCTGTGAGTCACAGTTCCCAGCGGCCCTCCTGCAGTGGTCATGGGTCCTGCCACCAGGGCCCAGGAAACTGCCATGGCAGCTCCAGAGCAGCTCTACTATCAAGATCAGCAGGCTGAGTGCCTGAGGGCAGGTGGCTCCAAGGCTCTGAAGGGCGAGCCCCCTCCAGGCAGGCTGCTCCCTCCTCCACGCGTCCTCACAGCCGCTTTGAGAGCTTCCTGCCTTGGCGTGGAACACCTGCAGCTTCCTCCCCTCAGCCTCATTCTCTGCTTGATCTCCTCCCCAAACGAGGAGCTTACTCCTTCCTAGCCCATCGACGCACAATCCCAGCTGCCCTCAATCCCACCCAGACATTCTCAGTGGGTTCTGCTCCAGCCCCAGGGGGATGCACACCTCCCTATTCTCTCTTCCCCACCTAGGGGCCAGACATACCCAGGACCTCACCAGTGTGACCTATGCCAAACAGGAGACCACTTCTGGGGTGATGTATCCAGCATGTATCCAAACATCAGCAGTGCCAAACAAATACTAAGCTCAGCACCTAACATCCCATTAGAACCTCCCTCTTTGAATACTGAAGGTTCTTTCCGCCTTCAGGAGTGAGTCTATTAAAATGTGAATCCCCCTGGGAGGGTTAAGGCTTATCAGCTAACACTTGAGTTATCAGCTAACACCTGCGTTGACAGCTAACACCTTCCTTGGCAGCTAGCTAAGAGCGAGATTCTGCAGACATGATCTGGCTAAGTGCTGGGGCTGGAGCCAGGAGGAAGGAGAGGACCACAGGCCAGCTCCCTCCATCCAAAACTGTGACCTTGGGGCCCCCCACCCATGCTGGGTCCTCTCTGCCTGGGCTGGTCCAGATGCTTGCCCAAGCCCAGAGCCCTCGCAAGCAGGCATGTGCAGCGGTCACAGCAGTGTGCCCTCCTGCACTCTGGTCCCCAGGTCCTGGGTGCCCCCTCCCCATAGACTGGAGACCTCTTCTGTCCCCTGTCAGCTGCCAGGGACATGACAGCCCCAAGATGGGGTTCAGAGAGGCAGGCCCAGCCCAGGACTCCTCAAGCCCTGAGCAAACCTCCTAGGCTGGCCAAGTGCTGGAGGCTGTGGGGGGCATCTAGGCCTGCTGTTCTATTTACACTGCTGACTTCCTCTCTGGGTCTCTCATGAGACCTCCTTGGGAATTCAGGCCTCATTATGCCAGTTCCCACCAGCGTCTCACCTGCTGTCACGGGATGTAACTGCTATGAAAAGAGCACTTTCTGTCCCCGAGATCTTGGCTTCAGGGGAAGACCTGGGGTGGGGTGGAATGGGGCGCCCTGGCACTCACCGGGCCAGGCTTTGAACCTCACCACCATGAGCAGGCCACATCATGACCGTGCCACAGACCAGGGCATGCCACTGACCGGTTATGTCACCAGCCAATCATCATGACTGTGCCTGCCACATCGCCGACCGAACTGTGTCACTGTTGCATCCTGTCCTGTGGCTCCCAGGCCTGCAGCTGTGGTTTGTGAGCTCTGCTGGTATTGGGTTCAACTGGCTTCACCAGAGGCGGGGGGTCGGCTGCTCTGGTCTTCAGCTGGTCATAGCCTGTGCCCTAAGGAAGCGATGAGTGTGGGGCCACACCCATCTAAGTATGCCCCAAACAAGGCTCCAGGGCTGAGCTGCACCAAAGTGGGGGTGGGTGGCAGAGTGGCTGCGTGTCTCAGCCCTGCTGGGAAGTGGGCATCAGACGTAAAGACACAGCTCTGTTCCTGCTGAACCAACTGCTTTTCGGAAACCAACTTCTGAGGATCAGTCCCTCTGCACTGGCCCTGCTGTTAGCGGCCAGTGGTGGGCTCTCTCCCCTCTCCAGCCACAGTAATTGGCTCTAGCCCGGCCCCCCTTGGGGTCTGCCCGCTGGTCTCCATGGCAACTCTACCGCTGAGCAAGCGTTGGGGGGTATCTTTTTATGAGATAATCAAACACGACTTTGCAGTATGGGTTCATATTCACAGCAGGGGCCCTGGATCACAGGAGACCCCACCAGGTAGTGGGAGGGCATTCCCTCACCCCACCCCAGGGGCTGGACCCAGTCACTCGCCTGACCCCTCCCAATGCCCACCATGAACTGCAGCCCCTCCCAACCCAAAAAGGCTTCCTCCATCCTGTCTTTTCATCCTATCCTCCCACCTGTTCCCTGAGCCTGTCCCTTCATCTTGTCTTCTGTCCTCCCTGGCCTCTGCAGCACCTTGAAACAGCCTTCTCTGGCCTCTAGGTCTCCACCCTTGCTGGTCCAACCCTCCCATCAGAGGCCCCAGGCTACACTCTCTGCCCGCCTGTTCACTGGCTGCAGCCTAGCTACCTGCCTGCCCTCAGCCCCAGTTCCCACTCATGCCCAGCCTCACTGGGTCCTGGTCCTCAGTGAGCACCCAGGGCCAGCCCACCTCCAGGCACGTGTGGTGAAAAAGTAGCCCTGCTACAGCTTCGGTTTGCACTCTCAGAAACCATGGTACACACAGGAAACCAGAGTACGATGTGCCCCCTAAAGCCCCTGCAGCCATCATGGCCCCACACCAGGCCACCAGGCCACCTGAGCTATGCATAAACTCTAACCTGTCCCTCTCCTGCCATCCCCGAAGCCTATGTTCACCTTGTTTTTCCTCAAGCCTCAATGCAGAATGGTTGGGTTGGGGGTCTCCCCCAGTGCCCTCCCCATGGAGTGGCTCTTGCCTTAGCCCAGGTCTGGCTCAGAAGCAGTGGTGGGGGCAGGAGGGTGGGGGAGGACTGGCCACTCCAGCCTAGGATGAGAGTAGGACAGTGACCGGATTCTACTTGGGGCCTCTCTCCCATCCAGGCAGCCAGATGGGGGCAGGAATGACAGCTGAAGAGCCCACAGAGTCAAAGGCCTAGGAAGCTGGGGTACATCAGGTCTGGGCGTGCACTGCTCATCCTACCCCAGCTCCTGGGCAGCAAAGGATCCAGGTTCCCCTTCCCAGTCACTGTGTTGGGATAGGGGCAGAGAAGGACCTGGAAAAGGGAGTTGGGAGTGGGGAGAGGAGGAAAGGGGAGAAGGGAGGGGCGCCAGGAGGGACAGGAGGTTTCGGGACTCACCAGCAGCCACAGGAGTGTGAGCGGGTAGTGCGCTGAGGTCAGCAGCTCAGGAGGAGGGGTTGCACGCACAGGGCGTCTTTGGCATGTACCTGGCCCCTGCCACTCCTGGAGCCCCCTAGCCTGGGCTGAGGTATGCAGGGATGCAGCTTCTCCGAGGTGCTATGGGGACACCTCTGCCCCAACCCAGCGAGGCCACAGAGAGAGCACAGGGCTGACAGCCTTGGAGTTCAAGAACACTGGCTCAGTGCCCTTGGGCCTTAATGTCTCCCATTTGCAATGGGGTGGCAGAAACGCACCTCAGGGGTTGTTATGAGGGTCCACCAGCTGATATAAAAGGCATGAGTCAGAGCTGCATAACAGTCAATTTTCTTTTCAGTATCATGAGCCCATTTTACAGATTAGGAAACTGAGGCAGTGAGTGGTTAAGCCCTGACCTGCTCCCACTGGAGAAGGTCCATGAGGAAAAGTGGGAGAGAGAAGGAGCCCCAGTGAGTCCAGCCCAAGCCTGAAGAGTAGCCACTGTGTGACTTTGACAGGAATGGGACCCAGGCAGGTGCCAGGAGCACATGGCTCCCTCCTGTACCTTCAATGGCTATGTCCAGGGAGGCTCTGAGCTCTATCTGCCTCCTCACTCCCCAAGAGGCTGGGGTCAGTAGGCTGTGGAGAGGCTGGGCAGCTATAGCACAGCTAGGACATCGGTTAGCTCAAGACCCTCTCAAACATCAAGAACATCCTCACGAAGGATCATGTCACAGACTGCAGCTAAAAGGCAGAACAGGAGGCCACAGCTCAGCACACCAAGGCCAGAAATAGCTCCAGGCAGGGGTGGGGCCGGTGGTGTCCACATGCCGCAGAAGGTCAGGGCACCCTGGCAGTGCTGTGCTTACACTCCTCCCCTGTGCTTGCTCCCCCCCGCCGCCGGCCCTCTACCAGCGACTGGCTCGGCCGCCCACCCCATCATCTGTTCCCCCTAGGTCTTCACTCGATTCGCACGCTCACCGCCCACTTTCGGTCTGTCCTGGGGTCTAGAGACATGAGCTGGGGCAGTGTGCATGTTACGGCATTTCCTGGGCTGCTCACCCAGGTGCTGAGAGAGAATGGCAGCAGCTCTGTCAGGGGCAGCCCACCCTTGAGAGGGCCCTGTTATCTCCTGGAGGTGCGGCTGCCGCTCCTCCTGCCTGCCTGTGCCCCTCAAGGCCGGCTCCTTATTGATCTCAGGGCAGCAGTTGCAGGGGAAGGCTGGGCAGGCTAGGTCTATAAATGGGCCAGGTTACCACCATGGCAGGAGTGCTGGACCCAGGGCTGAGCAGTTCCAGGCCAAGCTGCGTGCAGTGAGGGAAACTGATGCCAGCTTGGGCCGAGCCTGTCTGATGTTGCACTGAGACCCAGGCCGAGCTGGCAGGACCAGCCTCCTGACTGCACTCAGTGCACAGATGGACCCAGGGCTAATGGGCCAGGCCCAGGCTGGGCCCCTCTGTCCGCTAACTCTCCTAGGGGGTCTAGCTTATTTGCCCATTTTACCGGTGGGGAAAATTAGGTTTGGTGTGGGGAGCAGGGGTGGGGAAAGCCACTTGCTCATAGCCCCAGGGCTAGTAGGATTCCTAACATCATGGCACCTGGTCCCTGAAAGGACTTGCTGGGTTAAAGTTCCCTCATCCTCACCTTACCCATCACCCTTACCTTACATGCAAGCTCCATTCTTCCTCAAAATTTCCAGAGAACGCATCACATGAGAGGGCAGCCCAGGGCCCCTTTCAAGTCAAGGAAACTGAGGCTGGCAGAGGTGGGGCCTGGCCTATCTGAGAGCTAGAGGCCTAAGGGGGTGCCCTGTGGTTGGGGCTGCACTCACTCACTTAGCAAATTACATCAGGTGCTGAGCTGGGTGCTATAGGACTGAGACCAGGATGCTGACCCCGGCTTGTGACACTTGTGATCCAGGAGTGGGCTGACCATAGGCAGTCACCCTGCCATGTGGCATGTGCCACCTGGGGAATTTTAAGTGCCACGGAGCCCTGAAACCCACTGCCAGGGTTAGGGTCCAGGCAGACTGCTTGATGGTCAGGATTCTTGGCCCTGAGACTAAGCCTTGGGAATTCATCCTTTGCCAAGGCTGAACTGCTGGTCTAGAGGGCTCTGCAATCTTGCCCCGTCCAGCCCACATGTCTCCACCTGATGCCCAACTCCCTTGGTGCCCACCCCAGGGAGCTCCCCACTATGGCCTGATGATGCCAGCATCCAGAGGTTCTGTCCAGCTGAAGCCTCGTCCAGTGCCAGGGACTTAGCTAGAATTCCTTTCCACTCCATCAGGCCACCAACACCTTCTGCCTGATTACCTGGAGAATTCTATCTCCACAACCAATCCATCAGTCTCTTGGCTGATTCCAAAGGCTGGCATGGGCTCGAGCCCCCAGAGGATGCTATGAGGAGCTTGCCGAAATGCCCCTGCCCTGGGGGTCTCAGGAAGGGGGCACTTCTGATGTTGGGACCTAGGACCTGTCTTGATCTCTTCTCTCCACCAGCTCTTGTCCAGAACTGGGTGCCCGGCCTGGCAGGGCCAACAGTGCTGGGTCCTACACTCCTCCCCCATCCATCATCCCTCTTCCCAGGACCCTGCATCTGCCACCTACATAAAGCTGACCATTCTTATGAGGCCCAGAGTACCAGCCGCCTACAGGGCAAAGTGCAGGAGCACACACTCGGGATGTACGCTATAGGGGTACACAACAGGAGTGTACTCTCATGCTTTTGGCTGCGGGGGCCTGGGTGGGTCAGGGCACAGGGAGTGAGTCAGCAAACAGCAGAGGGGTTGCTGTAGCGAGGCCAGGCAGACATGGGAGCCTCTCCCAGGAACCAGGGCTGGCAGAGGGTCTGCTCTCCTCTGCAGTAGGACAAGACGTGTGGGCATATCCCTGCGTGCTCTTGAGCCCTCAGCACTTGTCAAACATCACCGACAAGGCGGGAGGACTGCCTCTGCTAGAGGAGGATTTATTCCACTACAAAAAGACAAGTGCCGGTTTTGGGAGGCCCTTGTCTACTCGCCCTCTGGGATCATCCATCTTGTCTCTCGGCCACCTGGGATCAGTCCCAGTTTGGAGGGAGCAGCTGGACTACAGCCCACCTGAGTTGTCCCAAGGTAGCTGAGCTCTCAAAAACGCCCCTGACCAGGGAGGCTTGCGCCTCTGCTAAGGGTTGAACATCTGGAGGGTGCTCAGGGGCTTTGAAACTGAGGCTGGGGTGGTGAGGGTCAGGGCAGCACCTGTTGAGACTGTGGAATAGCCAAGTGTGGATTGGTGAGCACCATGGGATCCAGCATTTTCCAGGGGATGAAGGTTTCGAGAGGCAGTGAATGACCCTCCTTAGCCTGAGATGCTCCTATTCGAGTCATCACCAGCCACGGCCCGGGTACCATGTCCAAGTGGCCAGAGTGAAACTCTCATCGGAGCCAACGGGCCCTTGTGCCTCCTGTTCTACTGCCATCTTGTGAACCAGCCTACTGGCTATCGCCTGTCTTTATAAATAACGTGTTGTAGGCATACAGCCCCACCTGTGCATTCCTTATGGCTACTTTAGTGCTACCTAGGCTGAGTGGAGTGGTTCTGGCACACCACATGGCCCACAAAGCTGAAATTATTTAGTATCTGGCCCTTTAGAGAAATTTGCCGACTTTGCTCAGGATGGGAACATAGTGAGTGCCTGCTGCGTGTGGGTGTTGCCACCTTCACCCTCACAACAGCCCCACAGAGGTCACTCGAACCCCCACCTAATGAAAAGGAAACCAGGGCTCAGAGAAGGCCACTGCCCTGCTGAGGCCAGATGGCTGGGATGAACAGAACCTAGTGACATCTCACAGGGATGGAGGGTGATGAGGAGAGAGGTGACCCTGAAATGGCATGCAGGTCAAAAGAAAAACAAGTATTGTGCTAAAGAGGCTGTCTGGAGTCTGGCAATCAAACATGCATAGAAGAGGACAACTTAAAACACAGACAGAAGAAAACTGGCTGTGAGGAGCAGAAGGAGGATGTCCCCAGGCACAAAGAGGCACTGATCCACACATCCCTGCTTGGGAAGACAATGAGGATGCTTCGGGAGATGCATCTATAGGGAAGTGGTTTGGGATGGATGGGTGGGGGTCTCTAGGGCCACGGCTACCCCAGGATACTATGCCCTCCTCTAGGGACTCTGCATCCAAGCTACCCCAAGGGCGGCTCGCTGACCCAGTAGCATCACACTGTCCACTTGGGCTGGGAGGAGGGGAAGTGGCAGGTCAGTTTTGATGCACTTCCCAGGACATCAGGATTCAGGCCTTGGTTGATGGGATCTTCCTATTTAAGAACAAAGATAGGATGACTCAGTCTAGGAAAGGTGAGATGCACCGAAGTTAGTTCAGGGCCTCTTTGCAATCAGGCTTCCTGGACCCATTCTGCAAACTCACGACCAGGATACTGGATGAAAAGTGAGTGGTGGAAGCTTTGTTACCATCACACCAGCCTTGTGCAAGGCCCTGGGATCACAGGCAGCCAGGAGCTGACCTGGGCCCACCTGGGACCCATTTGAAGTACGGCCAGCCTCACATAAGGTCAGGGAACCCCAGGTGAGTGAGAGGTGGACCAGTGCTGGGTGGCCACCAGACATTCCTGAGCAGGGCCCTGGCCTGAGGAAGCCTTATTCGGCATCCATGCCTGATGCTGCACTGGGAATTCTTGGATGGGCATGTCTCCTGTTAGTCCACCACCACGTCCCCAGCCTCATACAGTGACCACCACTGGGGGCATGGCCAGGGTGGGGAGGAGGGGTGGGATGGGGCCCTTGGGAATGGGATGGCCCAAGGTGCAGACTTCCCTCATTCCTGGAGGCTTCACCACGTCCCACAGCACAGTGAGGGGGTGACTGCCAAACTCCACGCCTCAAACAAGGGCACTCAGAGAGGTGAGGTGGCCATAGGGTACCAGCGAGGCCAGGGACAGGGTCAAAAACCCCACCCCACTACGCCAGGAGACCAGAGCAGGCCCTAGGCCTCAGAGACCCACACGGCAGGGAGGAGCAGCCATCTCCCCAACCCAGGCAACAGACCAGTATGCTCTGGGCTCCCTGACCCCCGCAGAACCTCATCCTCAGCCCAAAACTTCTGCTCCCTGGAGCCTGGCAGCTCCAGGCTGATATGGGCTCTGCACCTCCTCCCCAAGTAGCAGGGGAAGCTAACGGCCCACTTGCAGTCTGTCTGCAACCAGTAACATGAGGATGATGATGGGCCAGCACCTCCTTCCTAGGGCCCTGAGGCACATCCAGCCTGGAAACCATACTGAGCACCCCCACCAGGACCCCTGCTCTATGGCCAGCATCCTACCTCCCTGGAGGCTGGTGTAGGGCCTCTTCTCATCTAATCAGGTCAACCTCAGGTGAGGAGCTTAGGGAAGTTAGGCCCAGGCTCAGAGGTGGCATCCTGGAGCCATGCTGATCATCTATATCCAGCAGTCCTGAGGCTGCTCCAGCAAGGCCTGACAGCTCTGCTTCATCCAGGAGAGGCTGTGTCTGGGTGGGAGGAGGGCACAGTGGCTCAGCTGTGCTGCAAGTATGCCTAGAGCCACTTTCCCCACCTCCGACAAGCTCACCCTCAGCAGAGAGAGCAGACTCAGGCCTGGAGCCCAGCACAGACCAGCTTGCCTCACAGGAGACCCCTGCCCACACTCAGCATGGAGTAAGGTTGCTGCTGCTTCTCAGGCAACACCAACACACTTGGTGGTCCCCTTCCATGTCCACCCACCACCTGTGTGAGACATACGTTTATCCCCGAGACTCATGATGCTGGGGATGAGGTACGTGATGAGAAGGGCAAGGAGCAGGGTGATAGGGCTACTGCCCTGAAGAAACACCCAGAGAAAGTGTCTCCCCCATGGTGGTTCTCATCTGGTTGCCCAACTCCTGCCAGTCAACAAACCTCACTCTCAGAGAAGCATCTGACCGCTTTCAGTGCTTCCCTAGTAAAATGTGACCATAGAATCAGGTATCCAGAAAAAGCATCGACAAAAGAAAAAAAGGCTTTAGAGGACGCAGAGACAGCGTGGGGGATAGATACAAGTTGGGAAAAATCTAATTAGTGTTCCAGTAGGGATAGAAGAGGATTTAAAACAAGAACAGGGTGCTATGAATAAGGAATCATCAGAAAACAAGAAGAGAGCCTGGAAGCTAAACACAGAATGGCAGAAATTAAAAAAAAAAAAAAAAATCATACAAGGGTTGGAAAACAAGATCAAAGAAGTCTGAACAAAAAGAAAAAGAGAAAGGGGGAGAAATGATGAGATTCAGAAGACAAAGGTCCAACATCTGTCTTATGGGAGTTTCAGAAAGAGAAAACAAAGAAAATAGAGGAGAAAAAAGTCACCAAAGAAATAATACAAGAAAATCTCCTGGAGCAGAAGACCTGGCCCTCCAGTGGGCAAGTGCCTAATACAACAGATGACATTTGCAATGTGATTTCAGGCCACTGAGGGTCAAGAGAGGCCTGAAATGTCCAGAGGAAAAGCAAAGTGGCATCAGGCACGATGTATGCCAGAGACAACAAAAGCGAAATGGCTTCAAAACTCTGAGGGGAAACTATTTTCCACATGAAATTCTGGACTGAGCTTGAATAGATTTGCTAACATTTGAGGACTCATAGAATGATTCTTCACTGTGCCTTCCTTAGAGAGTTAGTTGGGGATGTGCTTCAGCTAAAACAGGACAAACGCAGGAGGAAAACATAGAGCCCAAGAAACATTGGGTGACAAAGGGAAGTCCTGGGCAGCTGTGATGGGTCCACAGCAAGCATGGCCCAGGTGAGGACAGCAGGACAAAGGCCTGGGGTGAGACCTTCCTGGGATAAAACAAGAGACCCAGTAGAATATCTGATGTGGAGAAGAGTAAGCACATGAGGGTGGCAGATAAGACAAGAGAAAAAAGACAAAGTCAACTGTAAACTCCAGGAAAAGCAGAAGACCATAGAAGAGCTGGAAGGTTACCAAAGTACCCTACTGTGGCCAGGCAGCAAAGAGCATTTATGTGGCCTGGGCTGGGAAACACGAGTTATGAATGTAACTGAGAGTAGCAAGACAGCCATGCTGGGGAGTGTGCTGGAGAAGAGGGGCCTAGGGTAGGAGCCACAGAAATGTGAAGCAGCCACTTGGAAAGATGAGGAACAGGGCGACAGTGACGGTGTTCCAGGACAACAAACCGATTCTCCAGACTAGCCTCCCAGGGCTGGGTGCAGGTTTTAACTTTGAGCAAGACATGGTTGACTACAGTGTTACCTTTTTTAAAAGACTGCATGTTTGGCACTGAAATCTCAAAGACAGAGATAAATAAACAGAAGAAAATAAAGGGTATCTGCCAGAAGGTGGAGTCGAACATGGGTTAGAAATAAGTGCCTCCAAGGTACAGGAGGAGAAATGGGGCTGTGAGAGCTATCACAGCATTGTGGTGCTTGGCCAGGTGTCTGGTGCAGGCATGAGGCCCTGTGCACTGCTCTTCAGCCCCTGTTCAGCCAAGGGTGGCCGAGGACACCCCTGGTCCCCAAGGACAGTCCAGGCTCTTGGCACCAAAAGCCTCTGAAATCTAGACAATTAAAGAAACAGCTTCCAGCCTGAAAATCCATCTGTGTGTTCTAGCCTTCGACAGTTCCAGCACCACCAGGCAGCTACTTCCCTGGCCCCTCCTCACCTCTGCCCTGCTCCTAGCTCACAGATCTGAGCCTCCCCACCCCAGACTACAGACCCTCAGGAGCAGGGAGTCCAGCAGATAAACACGGCAGGAGGCTGTCTGCACTTGTGGCCCCCTGAAGAAGGCTCACCCTGGCCTTGGCCGAGTGCACACAGGCTCCCTGTGGCTTTTATGACAGCCCCAATTGAATCTCTGCATCTGAACCTGCGGCATGCAGGCAGGGGCAACGTGAATAAGTAATTGCTCTTTTATTAACGAGTGATAAATTATTCCTATATGATTGTGTGTGATAACTCTTCCTTATTTGAAATCAATTTAGGATGGAAATTGTTGGCGGCTTCTCACCAGCGAGAGTGGGAGAAGCAGGTGCCACTGCCTCCTGGAAAACAGGTCAGTGTATTTCGGCTACTTCTTGAGGCTGATGCGCCTGGTGTTCCTGGCTGCAGAAGGGGGTCGGCTGCCCTGGGGGCAGGGCCAGGGAGGGTGGCCTCATTTTCTCAGTGTCAGCCCTGGGAATGGATGAGGGATCAGTGCAAGTATCCCAGCATGGCTTCTCCTCACCCCCAACACCTGCCAGCAGCTCTAAAAGAAGCCTGGCCCACCCCACTCCACCCCCACCTCCATCTACTGCTAGGGAGCCTACTTCACCCCACACCTCACTGATCCACTTACCAAGCACCTGCGCTGCTTGTTTCTGTCTGTTGCCCCCTAGGTTATGGGTTCCATGGAGGCAAGATCATGGCTGGTGACCAGCACACAGTAGGTGTTCCATAAATGCTTGTCACATGAATGCAAGAAATACACACCACTTATGGGCAAGTTGCAGGCTTTTTGAGGCTGTGCAGATAGCATTTCCCGAGGATGTCCAGGCCCAGGAGAGTCCCTGGGGCACTGATCAGGTGATTAGGTTTAATGAGGTCCTGAGGGTGGGGCCCTGGGATGAGATTGGAGCCCTCATAAGAAGAGATGCTAGAGAGCTGGTTTTCACTTTCTGCATGTCAGGACCCATTGAGAAGGTGGCTATCTGCACGCCAGTTAGAGAGCCCTCGCCAGAACCTGACCCTGCCACATCCTGATCTCAGACTTCCGGCCTCCAGAACTATGAGAAAAAAAAGTTTCTGTTATTTAGGCCATCTCATCTTGGTATTTTGTTATGACAGTCTGAGCTGATTAATAGAACTTCTTTTTAAAAACTCTGTTATATTTTTCCAGATTTTCTACAATGCACACAGATAAAATCAGAAGTGTTTTAGTTTGTTCTGTTTGGTCTCATGTGCCGACTGGACGGGGCAGCCCTGTCCTGGAAAGGGTGGGTAAGGCCACCTCGGGAAGCAGGGTCCCCTTCCAAGAGCTCAGCGCCATGGGGTCCCTCTTTGCCCAGGGCTTTGGGCATTGGCTCTGCCTCGGTGGGGCCTCAGGCAAGTCTCCTAACCTCTTGGACAGGCCCCTCACCTGGAAAATGGAGATAATAAGGCCCACCTCACAGGGTGCAGAGAAGCCACATAGCTCACGAGGGCAGGAGCACAACAGGTGCATAGGAAATGCCCAACCCGCCTGTGCTGTGGGAGTTAATCAGGAGTGCCTCATGTCATCCCCAGCAGGGACCACTATCCCCATTTGACAGAAGGGAGGTCAAGTCACAGCTAGAAAGGGCATGCTGGCACCTGACCTCGCCTTACCCCAGGCCCTGACTCTGGCATGCGCACTGGGCCCGGCCTTTGTTCCGGTAGCCACCCTCTGGAATGCCTGCCCTGTTCCCAGATGTACTCCTTGAAAGGGCTCTTCTCTCCAGAGCCCCACCACGCCACCCTTCAGAGGCTGGACCCTTCCCAACCCCTTCTCCTCCCACACCACAGTCTTGCCAGAGACGTCCATCCTCAAACCCACCCCTAACCCTGGACTCAGCCCTGATGGGGCCACTGAGGGAACAGGTGCAGAAGCAGAGCCCAAAGAGCTTGGCTGGTGTCATGGCTCATGGGCTCCCGCCACGGGGTACTCAGCAGGAAAGGACATCAGTGCGGCCCAAGGAGTCCTGCCTGAGTGATATGCCAAGCAGGTCATCTTGACCCCACCTGGGCCTCAGAGCAATGTGGGGATAGTAGACACACTTTTGGTGTGAAGGCTGCTGCCTTTCCCTCCCTAATTCCCACTGCCTGATGGAAGAACATACCGTCCCCTCCCCCAGGCCCCTTGTCACTGATAAAGATGGTCATGCCTATATTAGGCTTCCTGTGATCTGGGGGTGTGGGGGACAGGCAGCCACAGCATCAGGGAAGGCTCCATAGGAGCACTGACACGCAAACACACACACACATGCACGCGCACACATACACGTGTGTGTGCGCGCACACACACACACCCACCCACACACGCGCACACACCGCCACCCCCACCTTGGGCCACCCAGGGGCCAGGCCAAGGTTCAGGTAGCAGGTGAAGAATGGAATCCATTCGGGCCACCATCTGTCTCAGCCACGACAGGTCCTCTTGGTGACATGCAGAAGGTAGGTAGATAGAATATCTTTATGGGGAGTTTTTCTTTTGCCAGTTTTCAAATTGGAAGCCAAACACTGTCACACCTGTCCCCGTGTCAGCCTCTGCCTGACATAAATTGGGGCTGAGGCAGGGGGATGAAAGACAGCCTGGACACGGCTGGTGTACAGGGGCCACGTGTCACACAGACAAGAGCACACAGAGCAGTGGGCTGGCCTCCAGCTGGGGTTGGGCGGGGGCAGCCTCCACCCCATCCTTCTGGCCCAAGATCCCCAACCCCTCCCTCTGCTCTCCTCTTGGCCCCCAAAAGCTTTTCACCTGACCCCCATCGCTCTCCTTCCTCTGTGCAGGGCCAACCTGGGCCCACCCTAGAGGCCCCATCTGCCTAGCCCCATGCAGTGGGCTGACCCAGAGTCTTCAAGCTTCTACTCCTTCCAGGAGCCCCTCCCGCTCAGCCAGCAGCTCTAGCATTTCTTTAACACCTAGGGCCAGTGTGGTCTCGATGGGGATCCAGTGGGGGGCACCCAGGCCTCAGGGTCCTCACTACCCTGCTGGTACCCACATAGCACTTCTCTCCAAGGAGGCTTAGTAGCCTGGTCCCTACCAGGCTCAGTGGACACTGCCTTATAGGTCCTCATCCCACGGGAGCCCCAGTGGCTGGGCAGGGGCATGACCAGCCAGTTCTATGCTTTCTGAGGACGAGCGTTGAGGCTGGATGTGTTCTGGGAGAGCAGGGAGGCCTCAACCAGGGTGGACAGAGGGAAGCGGCCAGTAGAGAGCGTGGGGGAGGGAACCTGGCACGGCTCTGGGAAGGGTGGAGTAGGCTCTAGGGCCACTCCCAGCTTTCTGGCTGGGGTTCGCTGTGGAGGGAGGTGGGAGAGCTGGGTGCGAAGCATCCTCTGTGACCTTGGGTCCCTCAGCTCTCCCAAGGTTGCTCTGATGTGACACTCAGCAAGCATGTCCTGGTGGCTGGCCAGGATCGGCCTTTCTCTGGAATTCTGCTTCCAGCTATATCTTTGGGGATGGGAGGTGTTTCTAGGCTGGAGACCACACCCACGGGGTAAGTGGCCCACTCTCTTGCTGCCCAGACCCCACCCTGCCCAAGGACCACCCATCCCACCACAGCGTGAGGCTGATGCAGAGAACTGTGGGACAGCAGTCTCCACACAGTCTGGCTCCCTGAACCTTGGTGCACTGCCTGGGCTAAAAAGACCTACTGTGTGCTTGAAGCTACTGCAGAATGCCATAAGCCAGCTACCCATCCCCCATGGCCCTGCACACAGCTCCTAATCACCTCCCCCAGAGCCCAGTACCCCAAATGCTTCAGACTCGGAGTGTTTTCCCACTCATAAAGGCACTGAGCTAGGAACACTACCTCTGGTCAACAGTCACAGATTATGGATGTGGCCGCTGCTGACTAGGAAAGGGCAGGTGCTGCCCAAGGTCACACAGCAAGCCAGCACTGCACAGACTGATCAAAATGCTGCCCAGACTTGTAGGGAAGACTGCTGGCAGGTCCCTGAGCCTGCCCCATCTGGGCCCTGGCAGCAGTCGAATAAAGGCAACATTTCAACAAGGTCACTATGGCTGGCTAGGACAGACTGAGGACACAGCATTGGGCCCAGGCAAGCAAGGGGCAATCCGAGAGGGCTCCAGGGAGGAGGTGAGGATCCCAGAGCTCAGCCTTGCCCTGAGCTCCTCGTTACTGCACCCGCTTCCTCGATGGGCCCCTCACCAGCTTCAGCCTCAGCCTGACATTTCCCGTGACATTTGCTGCAAAGAAATAGAGTCATAAACCCAAAGGTTAAATTTGCACATTGCCTCACACTGCTAGAACAGTCCCTCCACCCACTAGGTGCCGTGGCTACAGGGTTTGCGTAAGATGTCTCATCCATCCCTGGTGTCCTTGCTGGAGGCCCAACAGTCCTCCTCCCAGTCCCTTCAAGGGACTGTAGTCACCGTCTCCTGAAACAAATTTCTGGGCACATCAGGCCCTGAAGTATGTTGCACAGGGGTCACAGAGGGGCCCTGCCCGGCCCTGCCTGCCCGGCCCTGCCCACCCTGCTCACAAACCTGAGGCACTGAGACACCCTGTGGAAAAGGAGGTGCATCAGTTTCACGTAACCCTGCTGGTCCCAAATCCCTGCCGACATTCCATGGAACTTCAATTCCATGGAGTATGATCTGTGACGGCTAGTTAGGAATGCCTCGGTGCTGACCTGAGAGCTGAGGAGCACCCCTGGGGTACTGGGCAGGCTGCCTGAAAAAAGCTGGGTCAGCTCGTGACACCCCAGCCCCTCCACCCAGGCTGTCTGTATCACCACTGGCCCAGTTCTATGTACCAGGGCCCGGATGGGGCTCACCGCCTGCCAGGCCCACCTGGGCCAAACCAACACCCAGGTCTCTGCCCAAGCAACTCCTTTCCACAGCCCTTCTGTGAGGTCTGCCCACAGCCCTGCCTTTCAGCTCTACCTCCTGGGCCTGGCTGCCCTGTTCTGAAGGTGTGAGCCTATGTTAGAAGGTGTTTCATGGTCCCTCCTCCACCCTCCTCCAGCAGGGCAAGGCAGCGGGCCCACATGGAGACAGGACTTTCAGGATGCTGCAGGGTGAAGGCAGAGACTGTGTGAAGAGGGCAGGGAAGAGGTGGCTCAAAGTGCCAGAGCTCGAATCCTGATCAACAATTGGAAGCAATATTCACTCACTACCAGTAAGAAATGCAGAGCCCACTCATAAAAGGTTGGGAGGGGTTGGAATCAGGGGAAGGTCACACCTTGGGAGGACCCGATGGGGCCTGCACGTGCGGAGTGGACTTCCTTGTGTCCAGCTACACAATCAGGGGCAGTGTGAGAGGCCGAGGCAGGTTTGGAAAAATAAATTATGGCACATCCTCAGGAAGGGTTTCTACATACACCAGTAAACCCATGATGCACAAGAATAGTTCCCGATGTGCAAAATGTTTAAAATACAGTGACAAAAGAAGAAACTGCAGCACAAAACACCCGTATGGTGGGACCCGGCCAGGCCCACGCGCTCCTGTGATGGCGCAGGGAGATGCAGAGGGTGTGGACAGCATGCCCACCCTTTGGCTGGGCTTCCATTTGCAGCTCTGCTACCACCTGTCCCTTAAAGTATTTAGTCCTACAAACTCAGGAGGCCAAGGATCACATCTCTTTATTTGCCAGGCTCAGAGTAGGGTGTGACAGGCCAGGAACTAATGAATGAATGAATGAATGAATGAGTGAGTGAGTGAGTGAGTGAATGAGTGAATGAGAGAATGAATGGGTGTCCAAGTGAACAAACACAGTGCCTGGGATTGGGCTGCTGAAGAGGACAGGAGCAGCCAGGCCACAGGGCTGGGGACACTGAGGGATGCAGAGGTTGGGCCCTAAGAGGACATGTTGGGGGCATGGCTGGGGGTGGGACAGCCAGGCAGGCTCCTATGGACCTTGCGGCCAGGCTCTGGGTAGCCACAGAAGGTCTGGCATCCCTGCCCCAGGGTCAGTGGTCAGGGCCCACCAGGCTGGGGATGGGGAAGCATGAACGGTATTGACCAGGCATAGCCAAGGACCCCTAAGACCCCCACGAGGGCCCAGTGGCAGGGGGGTCGCTCACACACTCCCTCCTTCCCATAGTCACTGACATACTCATTCTCTTACACACCATTCACTCATTCAGTCAATTCACTCATTCATCATGGAACTCTTTTCCTCAGCCCGTTCTCCTGATCTTTTCTGGATGCACAGACTGAGGCTCTGTGGAGACTTTCTGGCCACAGGCCCAGGAGAGTAGGAACCAAGGCCCTAGCGGGTGGGCTCTTTCCACCTTCACCAGCTAGCACCCTCCTGGTGCTTCACCAGCTGCTAGAGGTATCCGTGCTACAAAGCCATGAATTCAAGGCCTGGGCCTGGAGTAAGGAGGGGACCTCACCCTCTGTGAGTGAGCATGAGTTCCTTGGCCTGGAGGCAGCTGAAGGACGGTGAGGTGGGAGCCAGAGATCCTGGGGGAGGCATGGCAGCACAGGCCTCAGGCCTACCCTCGGCCACCTAGGACAACAGGACTTCCAGAGCCCCAGCACATCCTGTGCTGGGCGATCTTCCACAGACCACCCCACCACAAACCCTCTTGCCTGATGAGCCCCACTGGGCTAGGCTCTCCTTCCTCAGCCCTCTCCCCTATCTCTCATCCAGACCACAGGGAGAGAGGGTCAGTGCTGACTGCAGGATCCCAGCTGGCCATTAATCTTCACATAGCACAAGAAACTGAGGCTCTGAGGTTCTGCAGGTTTCCCATTGGTGACAGGCAGAGCACAGATGTTGCCCCAGCTTGGGAAATATGTAGGTGGCCACCTCCCACAGTGCTCTCTCTCCATCCCTCCTCCCCCATCTACCCATCCCCCTCTCCCTTGTCACTTCTAGGGGCCTTAATTTCCCCATCTACAAATGGGTAGGAGGGAGGGATCTGGTTGGCAGCGCAAGGGTTCGGGACTTCCTTATGTGGGAAATGCCGGAGGGGGGAGTCTTTCGGGTATTTTGAAGGTAGAAACACTGGGGGCAAAATTCTATGTGGACCTTGGCCTTGAAGTGCCCCTAACAACCCTTGAAGGATGCCTGATTACTGGCTCATGTCACAGGTGAGAAGACTAAGGCATGGAGAGGTGAACTGTCACACCCAAGGTCATACCCCAGATGAGTGGCTGAGCCAAGACCCAAATCTAGGCTGTTGTTCTCCTGCCACCCAACACCCAGGAGCCAGGAACCACAACCTGGCTCGGGCTCTCAAGTGGGAGCTTTCTTCTTCCTCATCTGGACGAGAGGAGGATGCGGGCTGTTACCTGATTTACAGATGGAAAGACAGGCTTACACAAAGGGCAGTGGCCTGCCTACCCCATCATGGGACCCACTCCTCTGTTTCATCCCCATATACCCTATAAGGATGACCCGCTTGTCCCCATTCCACGAACAAGGACACTGATGGTGGCAGGGGAGTAGGCAGTATAGCCCTACTTTCTGAACCCTGGCCAGGGGTCTTCCTCACTACAGCAAGAATGGGTCATCAACACCCTTACCTCAGAGCCCCACAAAGCACTTAAGACAGGTGACATACCATAGAACCCCTCACCTTAGAGAGACTGAGTCACTACTGTCAAAGCCTTTCTGAGGTCACCCTGGGTCAGCTGTGGGGTGGGCACATAACTGCCCTCCACCCCACTGGACTGAGCAGCAGTGTCTGGCCTATTTGTCAAGATGTTGACCTCCAGATTTGAAATGGGCCGTCCCTGCCCAGGTAGGTCCCAGCCCCCATTGGTCATTATGGCTTTAACACAGGGGAGGGGGAAGAGTGTCTGGGAAACCCTTCACCTCACTCCTTGGGCTCAGGCACTGAACTAGCCCCCAACACACATTTCCAGGGCCTCTGCTACAGATCTGGGCAGAACTCAGTCACAGACCACCTGGGCACACAGGGGCACCCACACCCGGAGACAAAGAGACACATGCTGACGTGTTCACAGGCACATACAGTCATGCATGCAGACACACATGTGCAGGTGTATACCACGTTACACACATACACACACACAGGCCTGAGGGGCTGCAAAGCGGATACTCCCAGGACATGGGAGTAGGTGGACAGAGGTGGGGCCAGGCTCCTGTCACTGGTTCTTCGCCTCCTCTATCTGTGAGCTCTAGCTGCCCAGAGCCACCCCCTCAACACATGTGCCTGTAAGCACGGAGTGGGTTCTGCTGAGGGGCCTCAGCATGTGCCAAACATGGAGATCACAGCAGGCATGTTATGTACATGCATGTGTACCACAGGCATGTAGGCGGGGGTGAGGATGCGAGAGTGCACCCACGGCATGTGTGCACGTGCACACTGGGGCAGCCAGGCACAGTGTGTGCACAAGTGGTGTGCAAGTGTGCAGCCCTTACAGACACATGCACGTGCAAGGAAACGTGTGGGCAGCCTGCGGCATGGTGGACATCAGCAGGGCAGCCGGTGGGGGCACCAGGGCGGCACTCTCCAGGCAAGGCATGCAGTTGGGCCCCCAGCCTCGACTCTCTGGATCTCGCACCGGGTAGGGGGAGGGGCCCCAAGAAGTCCGCCAGGGAGTGGGTGCTGTGAGCCCCTCAGCGAGTCCTGCAGGGGCCCTCAGGCTGCGGATGTAGGGCGCTTAGCCGCCTTCTCTCATTGCCCTCCCCCTGGGGTTTGCAACACAGGGCTAGCCCCGCACCCCACGCCCTTCGTTGTCGCCAACGCCCCCATTCATCCCGCTTCAGCCTGACCCCAAAAGACAGGAGAGGTTTCTAGCCGGGTCTGCCCGGCAAGGGTGAAGGAGGCCAATACCCCCACCCTTGTTCGTACTCACGTTTCTGCAAACCTGATCATTAACCCCTTCGCAGCCGGGGTTTTCCGAGGCTGGACTCCGCCCATCCAGCCAGCAGCACCCACCCGGGCCCCGGCCGGGCGTCGAGGACCATTCCGACCCGCCGCCCCCGGCTCCGCCGCCGCCGCCAACTTTCCCAGGAAGGAGCAACTTTTCCTGCTGCCGCGGGCTCCGCCCTCCTGGGGCCGGGCACCAGTCGGCACAGCACTGCGGTGGCCCTCGCCGCCCGCCCGGTGACCCTGCCGCTTGCCTGGGCAGCCCGGACCCGCCCTGCGGCTCCAGGAGCCCCCTTCCCCCCACCCCCCAGCTCCACAGCGCCCCACCCCGCGGCCAGCCGGGGCGCGGCACTCACCTCCGCCGGACGCCCTCTTCATCGTCGGGGTCGGGCGGGGCGCGTCAGGGACGGAAAGTCGCTTCGGGGCCGACGCCCGTCTCCCCGCGGCCGGGTCCGCATCCAGGCACCGCCGCTCCGGCCCG
>NW_011888911.1:3840350-3842697 GCF_000151845.1 Pteropus vampyrus | reverse complement strand
GGGTGCTCGAGTCCCTAAAGTGGTCAGTCTGCGATAAGGGCTTTGTCCGGAGGCCTAAGGATGAGGAGTCAGGGTGGGCCGGGGGGATGCCTCTGCTTGGCTCACTCCCTTTCTCACCTCACTAAATTCCGGAGCCCCCATGCCCAGCAACCCTTTGCTGGAGTAGGATTGCTCCACTTTTCAGTTTGAAAACAGGCTTAAAGCTCCTAAGACTTCTAAAGCCTGCCACTCATCTTTGTGGCCCTCTCTGCACCACCCCAGGGAGGGGACACAGGTACAGTCCTGCCTCTATCCCTGAAGGTGCCCTCACCTGTTCCTTTCTGTGGAAGAGGGCTCTAAGCCCAAGACACTCCCTTCAAGCCCACCTGCTAGTACCCCCCACCCTCCTCCAGAAAGCCAGCCAAGGCTCTAGGGCCAGAGAACCCAATGACCCCACCCTCTCCCACTGCACACCTGCACTGCTCCCATCTCCCTCTCCTTCTCAGGAGATATACTTGCCCTCACAGATAAGCTCCTGAGTGCTTCCTGGAGCTGCCAGGCTAGTGTGGAATGCTGGGAGGTGATCAAGCCCACCCTGCAGGTAAGAGGACCACACGGATGGAGGACTGGCTGGCCAACTCAAAGTCGGTTTCATTTTGCAGGGCTCTGTGCCCATTGCAAGCCCCAGACCCCTCCCTGTGACTGGAACTCCTGGCTGAGGGCTTGGTGCCCTAGCCAGTGTCATCTGGTGATACGAAGGTAACAGACCTAATGACTGGGAAGCCCAGTGCACTCTGCCTCTCCACCAGAGCAAAACTCCTGACCTTGGAGGTGGCATTGGGAGAGGTCAGCAGAGCACAGGGCTCATGGCGCCCTGGCCTTGCCAAGGGAAAATGGTCCCTCTTTGAGCCCACTATTTCCATCTGAGCATAGGGTCCCAGGCAACCCCGTGAGGTAAGACCAGTGTTACCGTTGCTGGGCTGGTGTTCTGGCCAGATGTGAAAACCATACTGCCCAAACCCCTCTGGCTGTTGCTCTGTGGCCCTGACCACACTTTTGCCTGCGTGGTCCTCGTCCCGTCGTAGGTTTTCCAGGTCTTGTGGAGTGCATTCCCAGACATATAGTAGATGAAGTAGAGCCCAGACACACCCAGCTTCTGTGTGCCTATTCCTGCCCCTGGCATCCTAAAAGGGCAGGATGTGTACCTGTGGCCTCCTACCCAGTGGGTGATAGCTGCTGAATGCCATCAGTGAATTCTCCCCACAACCATGTGGGAGGTGTATCCCCCATTGTACAGCTGGGGAACCGAGACCAAAGCTCACAGAGCCATTAGGAGACTGATACTCGTCCCCTACACCAGCACCTTTCCTTCAGGGTCCTTGTACACAGCAGCTCCCAGACCAGGAAGAGGTCTTCCTGCAGGGCCATCTCAAACCAAACAACAAGTCATGTGGCACTGGCTATCAATCTGAGGTCAGAGACAGTATGGATCAGCCTCTCAGGGCTGCTCTGTGCTTTCAGGGCCGCCCTATGCTTGCAAAGGGGCCTTGAGAGGATATTTGCCTGCTGATTGCTTCTGGGTATTTATAATGATACAACACCCAGGGCTGGCCCACCAAGGGTGACGACTATAACCCCACCTCCCTGTAGGTTCAAAGCTCCCTGTGGCAGCTGGGAACAGACATTCTGGGGCACAGGCACACGAGGAAGGGAATGGGGAGCCAGTGTTGCTTGCAGCATGGAGGTTTCTGGCACCACGACCCTCTCTAGCTGCCAAGCCTGGATGTTCCTGGCTGTTCTGGGCTGGGGCCTGGGCCTCCCACGTGCCACAGGTCTGTGCATGGGACATGGGCACTGCGGGCTGTGGGACAGGGGTCCTTTGCTTTCTTGGTCAGCACGGTGGCCAGCGCCCTCCTCACTGGAAACCTATTGAATGATTCCTAGGTGTTGGAGAGGTGTGGGCCTGCTCTGAAGGGGCTTATGGCAGACAGAGGGGAAGCTGAGCAGGGCTGGGTGGCAGGTCAGTTTGCCTCTAGCAGGACACAGCTCTCTGCTCAGACTGGAGAAGAGGGGAGGGTTGGGTAAGGCACATTTATTAGGGTGTGGGCAGGTACAGGACAGCATGGGGGATAGTGCCCTCCCTGGGTAGGCAGCTCTGTAGCCATCACTACCCAAGGCCCAAAGGTTTGAGAGAGGAGGGCATATGACAACTGCTGAGGGGCCAGTGGGGATGGCTTGACAGAGGCTGTAGCCTCTGGTCAAGGGGCACAGCCAGACCTAGGGGTCAACCCCATGGGAGGAGCCAGAGACCCCATGGAAAGAGGCTGGTTGCATATTGCTCTTGTAATGCAGTCTACATCCATCAGTT
>NW_011888911.1:3836706-3838950 GCF_000151845.1 Pteropus vampyrus | reverse complement strand
TACATCACCTCATTCTGTCTTGTGTAGATTCCACACTACCCATTTTACAGATCAGAAAATTGAGGTCAAGGGAGATTAGGTAGACCCACATCCTGACAACCCCTCCCAGGACCACCTTTGCCCATAGCCACTGCTTCCTCTGGAAGCCCCCCACCGCCTCTAACCTCGGGGTTGCAGGGGATGTCTTGGCCTTCTGTCATCAGCCCTGCAAAGTTTTGCCCAACTTTGGTGCACATTAAGACATAATTAATCTGATTCCTTATCTCTTATCCATCAAAGCCACACACAGCAGCAATGCTGGGACACTGCAGGGAAGGGACCGAAAGCCTGACCCCTGGCAGCATCCCCAAGAATCCTGCCCAGACTGCCCATCTCTATATGCCTCCAACCTCCATGCTAAGCGGGGGCCTCCGCTCACAGGATGGCATCCTGAATTCTGCTGTGCTGGGCGCATCCCAGGCTAGTGCACCTCCCATCTCTGAGGGGCTGCTGGCAAATAGGGGAGTGTGCATTGCATAGTGGTGGCCCTCCCCACACCACTCTCTGGTCCTGGAGCCCCCATGTTTGGTCTCTAAGGTGAGGAGAAGAGAGTAGACTCAGGCCGAGTGGACATGCAGTGCTGATTCTTGGCTTTCAAGGCCGGATCTGCCCTTTTTCCTTGCTCCCAGAGAGAGGGATGAGTGTCTAGGGCTCCCTAGTGGTCACCAGTAGATGGGCTCAGAGTCCTCTCCCAGTGGGTACAGCAAGATTGGTAGCCTCTGTCTGAGCACCAGCCTGCACCGGCGATGAATAGGATGCTTCCGGTCCCTGAGAGCCCAAAGTCTGGTGCAGAGACAGAGTTCAGGAAGATGGGGTCCCCAGGATGTGCCTGAGGCATCAGCACTTGATTCATTCCCCTTCCCTACCCCTGCAAGGAATGCAGATCCTTGTAGAGCCACCCACCTGACAGTGACAGCTAAATTGGGAGCCGCTGTTCACACCAGGAGCCCAGCAGACAGTCAAAACCAGGTCTGGGGGGCGGCGGGGTTGGGGGGGGGAAGGAGGGCGAGGAGGCACCTGGTAAGGGATCTGCAAGCACCCAGTAGGGCAAGGAAGGCAGGCCTAGGCACAGCTGGAGTGGACAAGAGTGGAGGCCAGACCCATCCTGGGGTCACAGTGAGGGGGATCCTGCTGGGCCAACTCAGACTTAGTGCCCAGGCCTGCTTTTCCCTGAGCCCCTTTCTGAGCTACCATGACCCACAGGGCATGTAGATTTGCTCCATTTCCCAGATGGAGAGGCCAAGGGCTCATCCTTGATTGCCTGCTGAGGGCAGAGAAGGACTGTGGAGGCCAGAGATCCGACCCAAAAAGCACTGTGGAAGAGGCCCTTGCCTTCTTTCCCTCAATGCTTTTATCTGCTCTCTTGCTCAGTTATTTAGTCACTCAACAAACTCTCTGGGAGGCTGATTCCAGATACCATCATACTTCTGCGGACTTCCATGTTTTTCATCCCCACAGGGCGCAAGCTGGGAAACTGAACCCAGGGAATAAGGTCTTGTCTTAGGCCACTCAGCTAGTGAGCCCAAAACAAAGTGGGTATCTATGCCACATGGTCACCTGGAAGCCCACAGAGACAGATGGCCAGGCAACTGGGACAGAGCCCACCGGGCACTCGCCTGCTGTTCCACATTCTACTGGGTTGGCCCAGCTCAAGCCCTCATGATTCTGCCCCCAGCAAGTGTCTCTGCATCCCAAGAGCCATGAAACAGAGACCCAGGCAGAGTGGGGTCTGGCAGAGCCTTCATCACATGCTGAGCTTATTCTGGACTGAGCCTTGCCCTGAACCCTGCCAAGGGTCTCAGGCAAGGAGCAGGGAAGGGGCCAAATCTGACCTTGACGTGAGACAGAAGGCTCTGTGCCCAGTCCTGGAGATTGGGGCCCTGGGCTGGGACTTACTGGGTGCAGAACCTCTTTTGTTCAATGGGCCTTGTTGCTGCCCTCTTGCATGGAGGTTGAAGGGCCTGTTTGCAGTGCCTACCATGAGGAGGGGGCTCTGAAGAAGCTACAGCAGCAGGCAGGCCTCTAAGGCTGGGGTATTTTTAGCCAGGATTTCTGCTGACAGTTCAGGATGACTGAGGTTTTCTGTCAGCCTCAGAGGTACTTCTCTCAGCCTGTAAGGACACTCAGGGTCTGCCCATGCCACCCCAGCTCTGCTTGGTGCCCCCACCCCACCAGCCCAGGCAGCTTCAGCATTTCAACCAGGTG
>NW_011888911.1:3830190-3835406 GCF_000151845.1 Pteropus vampyrus | reverse complement strand
GGGGCAGTTGAAATCCAGGAGGGAAAAATGGATTATTTAATAAATAACTCAAAATATATAATAAATACACGGTCTTAGGACAACTAAACAGATATGGGGGAAACTTTTGGATTCCTACCTCGCTCCTTGAGGTTAAAATAAGTTCCAAATGAACCAAAATTTTAAAAAGTAAAAAACAAAAGCATAAAACTACTAGAAGAATAATCTATAAACTTGAGTCATTCTAAGAATTATACAAAACCAAGAAACCATTAAATAATAGATGGGCATTTAACCTCATAAAAATAAAAGGCAGATGCCTGGGAGGGAAACAAACAAACAAAGCAACAAACTGTGGGAATATCGGAAACTCATCTCACAAAGGGCCGTTTCTTGTTATGTATATAAATTCTTACAAATTAGTAAGAAAAAGACCGATAACACAGGAAATAGATGGGCCAAGACATGAAATGAGCCCATCAAAACAGGCTCAACTTCGCTTAAAATGAGAAAGATACAAATTTAAATTACAGTGAGATGCAGTATCCCCACCCCGACAGGATGGCAAAGTTCAAGGTGAAGGATTCACTCTGTTGGGGTGGGCAACTGCAGGAGCTGCTGGGAGTGACAGAGGGGACACCTATATATATGGTTAGAAGGTGGAGAGGGGGCACCTGCAGGTATGGCTAGGGGTGTCAGGTGACTGGAGGTGAGGTGGGAGGGAGCCACTTCTTCATGCTCCTTTATTCCATATCACTGTCCAGGAGATCCAGTCTAAATAGAAAATAAAGCGTTATTTTAAAATAAAACAAATGACACCATCCTTTTCTGGCTGCCACCACCTACAAAGCAGCGGGTAGAGGCTCTGCTGACAGTCCCACCTGCGCATAGCTGCCGACAAGCACCTGTAAGCACCTGTTCCCCCTCGTCTTCACTGGCACTGTGCTTGCAGAGGCCTGCTTTAATTACTCTCTTGTGTGCTTCTTGGGAGCAGTGCCAAATTCGACAGGGGCACACAGAGGCCCTGCTCGGCCCCCAGTCCTTGCTGCAGCCCCTGGCCACGAGTTCCACTGCCCTTCCTCATCAGGTCCAGTCTACCTCACCCAGATTGTTTTCTCACACCCCAGCTGTCCCAATGTGTCACAGGTGGCCAGCAAATCCAGGGCCTCCTATGGACGAGCCACATGTCCCTGGGAAGTCCCCTCCCCTCCCAACCTCAGTTTCCCTGATGGTGAATTCGGGTGAGACCTACTTCATAGGAGGAAGAATGAACAGAACTGGGGAGAATAGGAGGCGTGGGACATGGAGGGAGCGTAGTCCATGGGGGTCCTAGAGCAGGTCAGGCGTCCCTGAGTTTCCAGGGGGCCTGCCTGGAAACAACCATCTTGGAGGTGAAGAAATGTCAGTTGATTGGAAAAGAGGAGGGTGAGGCAGGAGGGCTGCCTGAAGGAGCCTAACTGCTGGTCCCCGAGTACGCGTGTCCAAGGCCACCTGTCCACTCTGCAGGAACGCGCCTGCCCACCTCTGCCTGCCCACTCCTCATCTACCCACATCTGAAGAGGGCTGCCGGATAGGCCTGAGCTCAGAGCCGCCCCTAGTGCTAAGCTTCCAGGAGCAGAGTGAGGCAGAAGCTGTTCTCACCCAAGCAGAGCATTTGGGTCTCCTCTGTCCCATAGCTTACCAGCTTGTCTTGCCTGACAGCTTTCTGGGGAAAAGGTCACCTTTTCAGCTGAGGCTGAGTTGGAGGTGGAGGATGGTGGGCTGGGGGGTGGGGGGAAGGGGAGTGAGTACTGGGGGATGAGAGCTGAGGGGTATGAGGACGGGGAGAGGCCCCTCCAAAAACCACTCTACATGCCAGGTCAGGAGATACCTCCTGTGCCCGCTGGCTCTGTCCCAACCAGGCCCTAGGATATAGAGACCCTGTCTAGTGGAGCCAGGCTCCTGGAGTAGGCTGGGGGAAGTCTAGCTCCAAGAGTATCAGGCCACAGTTAAAAGTGGGAGAAAGGCTCTGCCACATGACTGTTGGGTGTCAAGCATGGTGTGACTATGGCAGCAGCCTGGGCCCATGTCACAGAGGAGGAAACTGAGGCTCAGGAAGCTCTCCATGGTATACAGGGAGTAAGGAGTGGGGAAGGGTGACGACAAGATGTGTGGTGGGTCACTTTCTCCACCTTGTCCATGGAGGCCCCCTGGATGTCTCGGGGGAGGGAGAGGCTGAGACTAAGGGGCAGGGGAGGTCACAGCTAGAAGCCCTGCCAGCTAACCACACTCTGTGTCCCCTTGTACTTGGGAGTCTCAGCGACTAAAAGTCAGGCAGATACTCAAACAGAAAAAGAACATCAGGCAAAAACTAAGGAAATAGGAACAAAACATGCTTTAGTTGGTGATAATGTATTAATATTGGTTCATCACTTATACATACTAATGTAAGTTGTTAACGATGGGGGAAACCGGGTGTGTGGTATATGGGAACTCCCTGGACTAGCCTCTCAATTTCTTTCTAAATATAAAATTATTCTAAAATTAAAAGTTTATTTTTTTTAAAAAAAGATGGATTTGTCAGCAAAAAGCAGTAGGACCACCCTGCCTCCAGTGGTGACCTGGGCCATGGCTCAGGCAGTTTGTATGATCCCGTTTTTCACCTGGTCGGGCCCAGTACCAAACCACCTTCTTCTTCCCTCCTCACCAACACCTGCCCCAGCCTGGAACCTCTTAACTGTTCTTCCTGGCAGCAGGAAGCCCAATGGGGATAATCCATCCATCCTGCTCTGTAGGATGTAGCAGTGGGTCCTGAGTTAGGCTGGCTCTTACTCTGCAGAGGCCACCTAGGACCCGGCCCAGCCCCCTTTCCCATGGGCTGAGGTCGACCTCACCCCCATGGGCTACCCCATGTGCAGCCAGCAGATGGAGGGAGTAGCTCCAACTGTGCTCCCAGAAGGTGGGAGCAGTGAGCTCAGACACAGCTAGCCCTGTTCTTCAAAGCTGTGGCTGAGTCTCCCTTCCATTTCTTTTGCAGAAAGCAGAGAGTGGTAGGGTACGCCCAGGCCTGAGTGACAGATAGACTATGTTCAAACCCCCTCACTATAGCCCTAACCTTTCCTGGCTGAGGGAATTCACTGCTCTGGGCCAGGGGTTCCCCTAATAGAACAGGTGCCATTTAGCTCCCTCAAATCACAGGGGAGGTGGCCTGTGGACAGTAGTGCTCAGCCAACCATAACCACCCAAGGGGGGGCCAAGTGGGGCTCTGCTCGTTGCAGGGCTTACTGGGCTGGGAGCTCTGGTGACATCTGTGAGCTCATTGGGAGCAACGAGAAATAGGGGTGGGGGCAAGGGTGGGTTTGGCTCTGTTAATGACTTGCTGTGTGCCCGGCCCCAGGACTGACCATGCCAGAGACTCCCAAAGTCAGTCACAGCCTATTTCTTTCCACAAATGTCCTGGGCCCAGGGCAGGCCCACAGTCTCGTGCAGTGGAGAAAAGGCACCGAGCCTCTCAGTCCATTTGGGCCACTGTAACAATACCAGAGGCTGGGTAGCTTATAAACAGCCTAAATGAATTCCTTACAGTTCTGGAGGCTGGAAGTCTGAGGTCAGGTGCCAGCAGGTCTGGGTCACAGACTTCTTGTATCCTCACATGGCAGAAGGGGTGAGGGAGCTGTCTGGAGCCTCCTTTATAAGAGCATTAATCCTGTTCATGAAGACTCCACCTTCTTGGTTTAAGCGCCTCCCACAAACCTCACCTACTGATGCCATCATCTTTGGGAGTTTGGATTTCGACATATGAATTTTGCGAGGATGCATTCAGATCATAGTGGAGCCTGATGGGCAGGGGTTCTGAACAAGGGAGGCCCAGGATTGGCCTTAGACTGGGGAGTCAGTGGCTAATGCACTCTTTCTCCTTACACCACCTGGAGGATTGGCCACTCTTGCCCAGGACTCACCTGGAACCCTAACACAGCCCTGAGGCACACCTGTCCACTAAAATCACCTGTTTTCAGACTCAAGACACTAGGGGGCATGGCCTAGAAGTGGCTATGGTCTCCTCTCTGCTAGGATTGAGCCTGGCTGTGTCATTGGATACCTTGAACTTGTGTTTCAAAGCTTTTCATGGGATGTAACAACACTACCTGGTCATGGGGGACATCAGGTCACGCCCAGCATCCTTCCAGAAGGGGGAATTTGCTCCTGGGAAGTTAACGAAAAACATCAAGGGCCTCCTAGATGCTGTGCTGGGCAACAGCTAGAGAAGCTGCCTAGCTCCTGCTGTGCCCTGTCACACGGCCCTGACCTTCACAATCTTTCTTTATTGTCCATGCCCCTTGCCTACTCCTGAGACCAGGACCATGGTGCCATCTGAGCCGTCTTTGAGGGTGAGGGCTACCCTGGGCCAAGCTGCTCAAGTGGGATGGGGGTCCAGGCCAGGGAAGGCAGCTACGAAGCCCGGGCCCCTGGAGCCAGCCCAGAGTGCAGCCAGCTCTGCTGCCTCTCCCTGTTTTCTTTCCTCTATTTGTAAACTCCCAGGGAAGTCCCTGATGGGCCCGGGCTGACTGGGACAGGGGTAAGTGGGAGGGTCTGTGATTGGCCATTCTTACCAGAGTTCCTGGACTTGAGCAAGAAGGGCAGGATCTTCCCCAAAGAAATGAGATGTCCTGTTCCTGGGCCCGGTATGGAGCCCAGTCCCCCAGATGTCCGTGGACATTTGTTACAGTGTGGACGACCGCTTTCATTTCACAGGGGAGCAAACCGAGACTTGAAGTGGCCCCAGACCTGCCTGAGTGCCACAATGAGTGGGTGACGAATTCCCAAAGGGCCACCTCTCCCTCTACCACACCAGAGTGAGTGGAAGGAAAATGGCTGCAACCAGAAAATTCCGCTGTAGATTTTTCTAGTTGTGTGAGTCAGAGGAGATGATTAAAGTGCGGATTATGGAGAGATGAAAAGTATGAGTGGTGCACAGGATGTAGAGAAAGCGCAAGAGCCTCAAAGACCCTGCGACACTCTGGATGGGGTGACTCAGAGAAAAACTCCCCACAGGGAACATGGAGGCGCAGAGGGGTCGGTTTGGATCCTGCATCAGGAGCCCCACACAGCCCACCTTGCTGGCCATCCCTGGAGGCATGGAGGAGGGGACAACATCTCCCCAGGCCTGTAGCCTCGGAGCCTCAGGGACCCGACCCTGCTGGTGCCCAGGTAAGAACAGCTTACTGTACAGATGGCAGATTGGGCTGGAGGAAGGACAC
>NW_011888911.1:3780183-3829430 GCF_000151845.1 Pteropus vampyrus | reverse complement strand
GAGAAGTGACCCATTCCAGCCACAGCCACTGCCCAGCGCTGACAAGCCCCAACTCTTGATGCTGAGAAAGGCTTGCAGCTGCCATGGGCTTCCACCAGTTTCCGTTGACTCTCTTTGACCCCCACCGAGGGCTTTTTCTTCCCAGACATGTCTCATCCTCTCATTTCATTCCACATCAGCTCCACCGTAGAGATGAGAAAACCGAGCTAGCAGCAGGAAAATGAATTTTGGGATCAAACAGCTGGAATGGGGGAGACAGAGCTCAGGCCATGCTGGCTTGACTGTGGAGCTTTCACAGGACCACCGGGAGGCTGAGACCCTGACCACCCACAGATATGGTCCAGGTAAGGGGGCACCCCCAATGCCACTGCCGGCCACTGCGTGGTCAGACTCTCCCCTGGCACGGCCACAGGCCCCCACGTGCATCCTACCCTAAGCTGCCGCTGACAGGTGCGGGGTGGGCACTCTGCCTCCTCTGCACCCTCCCCGAGGCGGCTCTGCGCCGGCATGCTCCCAATGGCTGGGAGCAGTGATCACTGTCCTGCATCTTGATGAGAAGGGCATGAAGCTGTGCCAGCTGGAGGCTTCAATGCCATCTTAGCAGCCCAGATCACTGGGGGCCCCTCATGGGGACCCAGTGATAGGACAGGTGGCTCAAGGCCAGTACTGAGGGTGGAGGGGGACACAAGCCAGCTGGGGGGACATCCTGAAAGCAGGGCCAGGTAGAAGGCCTCTGCTCTACATGCTGTGGCCTGTGGCAGAGGCTCTGTTCAGTTTTTCGAAAGTGGAAAGTTACTTCTATTAACCATCACACCCTTTCATTACAAAATGCTCTGTCCTTGAAAACACGGCTTTGGGAGGAGCAAAGCGGGGTGGGCCTGAGACACCTACCCTGCCAGCTCTCGTCCATGGGCTGTCTCCTCTGAAAGGCTCCCAGAATCAGGAAGCCCCACTGGCTTTTGGGTGTGCCCTGTGTGCGGTAGGGGGCTGCAGTTGATTGGTGTGGGCTCGTAGAGGCTGGACAAAGGATGCTGAGGGGCTGCAGGCCCCTAGAGATGAGGGCATGGAACCAGGTTGGGCAGTGGGCAGGGCCGAGCCTGCTGGAGCCCCTGTGCTTGGACTTGGTGTGGGGCTACCTGGTCTGGGAGTGAAGAAGTAGAGCGGGAGGACAGTGGGGGTGCCCCCAAAGTCCAGACCTAAGGGTCTGGGTGGAAAGCATTCTCCTCCTGGGTAAGATGGCCTCCAGGGAACTCCTCCGGGGAAGTATTCCCTCCACCAGTCTGCCCCTCCTAAGGGCATCCCTGAAGGCTAGCACTGGGCCTTTGGGGGCCATCGGGAGTCTCAGGCTGGTCGTGGGCCAATATGATGGTTCCAGGGGCAACACTGCACAGTCCACTCCTTGCCTGCTTCCTCCAGAGGCAGAGGGACAGCAAGGAGCTTCAGGGAGCCAATTATCCCCAAGGCAAGCCGACTGCAGATAATTGGAAAGACAGGCTTTTAACAAGCCCAGTGCTAGGGTGCGTTCACCCGCACTGAGACTTGGGGATTTGGTGGCTCAGAAGCTCTTTGTGTCCCATGGCTAATTGGGAGCCCCTGTGCACCATCGTTGGTTTGAGAGGTAGCATTTTCTTAGTAAATGAAATGTGGCTGAGCAAATGCCTTGGGACCATGGAAGTGAAATTGGTGCCCCCCCCAATCTCCTTCTTACCTCCCAGAAGCCTCCCCTCTTTCCTTTTTCAGAAAACCAGAGCCTACTGGGCATAGAATAGCCCCATCTCAGCAGAGGGGATACAGGCATACCTCGGAGACATTGCGTTGGGTTTTGTTCTAGATCACTGTAATTAAGCGAGTGTCACAATAAAGCAAGTCATAATCTTTTTGCTGGTGGAGGGTGTTGCCTTCAATTTGTAAAAATCACAACACCTGTGAGGTACAATAACGCAAAGCACAATAAAGTGAGCTCTGCCTGCACTTGCATTCCATCCTGCAGGCCATGGGGCGGCGGTCACACTCCCTCCCAGGCCTCCTCACTCCTAACCAGGCAATGGAAAAAGAAAAACCAAAGGCTGAGTTTCCTATTAGAATAAGTGGAACCCACCTATCCTGGTCCCTGACATGATCCCCCTGAATTGCCACAACCCCCCATGCCCGACAAGGGGACCAGCATGGATGAACCCCCATGTCGCAGAGCTGGCCAGCCTGGCGCTGACCGATGGGTGTGGGCGGGAGAACAGGAAACATGTGAATTCTGGGGCCGCAGGTAGGGAGTGTGGTACCCCAGTCCAGCCTCCCTCCTGTGGGGCATAGCCATCTCTGGGCAGCTAGGGCCTCCTTCTCAGAATCCCCTTGGGGGCAAAGCTGTGGGTCAGGTAGACCCAGCTTATTTCACCACCCCAGTTGGCCACATTGAGCACTAAAAGGTGACAAGGCTGGGCATAGGGGTGGGTTCCTGGAATGGCTGGGCTGGAGAGAGGAACGTGGGCCTCACTCATGATAGCACTAAAAGGTGACAAGGAGGGAATACATCCCCGGAGGAGTTCCCTGGAGGCCATCTTACCCACACCAATTCAAGGCAGGTATGAGGGATAAATCATGAGTGACCAGCACTCAACAAAGAGCCTGACCAGGGCAGTGGGGGAGGTGCATGAGACCAGCCATGGTGCGATCTTCCAGCATACTCCAGGCAGGGGCAGGAAGGCCGAAGGTGGTACAATAGGAGCTTACTCAGCACACTGACTTGGGCTGGGGAGATGGTGAGATGGGGTAGGTGGAGACGATACACTGACAGTGAGCCTTTGGCTTTAAGGAATAGAAAATCCACTGCAACCTGGGTGGGATGGTGAAGAAAACTTGTGGGCTCATGTAACTGAGAAGATACACAGCAGGGTGGGCTTCAGGTGCTGCTTGATCAGGGCTCAGCTCTGTTCTTTGGGGTTTGCTTGACCATGCTGCCCTGTGGGCCTGCCTCATCTTCTGGGTAGCCCCCAGTCTGCACCTCTCACTCTAGCCACCCAGCAGCCACCCTTGGCTCCACCCTCATTGCACAAACTTGGACCATCACTGTGCCCAGGGCAGGCCAGAGCAACCCAGCTGGCCTGGATTCTGCTCGCTTCGGATCAGCCTCTGTGGCAGGAACAAGTCTGTGCTGATGAGCTGAGCCAGCCAGGCCCCAGTCCTCACCGTGGGAGAGTTCCAGGTCCTGCCAGGTCACAACCACTGCAGGCAGGGTGGGATTCTTGCCTGTATGATAGGGTCAAGGGACAGTGAGTGGGGAACTGGGGCTAATTCTAAGTGCAACAGGTGGCCCTGGTGTGGGTGGGGAAAGGAGGTCACTTAGGAGCTTCTGTCCAGGATGGATGCTGGTGCCAGCCAAGTTGGGTGGGGAAGAAAGGAAGAGGGAGATAGAGGTGGAACAAGTGAAAGCGATGGGGAGGGGGCGATGTCCCTAGGGCCAGTGGTGCCATTTGGTGGATGGTGAGGACGGGGCCAGGGACAGTTTAAGATAAGTCAGGTGTGTGTAGCTGACAGTGGGAGCTGGGCATGGGGTGGGTTCCTGGAATGGCTGGGCTGGAGAGAGGAACGTGGGCCTCACTCATGATAGCAGTGAACTCTAGTTACAGCCAAGACACTGGTTGCATTCACCAGAGAAAGAAGGTGGATGGTGAAGGGAAGGGCCGAGGGCAAAGAATGGGGCCAGCAGTGGGAAGGGGGAGGAGGAGGGCTTGAAGGTCTCGACAAATTTGTAATACACTCCTGAGGCTGAGGGAGCTGACAGAGATGAGCATGAGCTGATGGGGAAAAGCTATGGAAGGTTCTGGAACCAGTAGCCTTGAAGGGATGAGCTCCCCGTCACCAGAGGACAGAAAGGGACTGACTATTAGCTAGGGTGATGAGGCTCTATAACCTTCTAGATGCGGGACACTAGGGAGCCTTGCATGGTCACCTCTGTCGGGACCCCCACTGAGAGAAGTTGTACCTTGAAGATGTCTGACCAAGCCCTGGAGCCTGAGTCTTGCTCTGTGAACTTGCTCCCTTGGGAAGTGTTCGTCATATTGCCGAGAACATTCTGAAGCCTCGTCCCACCCTCTGGGGACTGGGAGTGCAGGAGACAGACCCTCAGCTGGGCTCTGGGATGGACCAGGACAGTGTCCAGGAGGGTGACTCCTGTGTGTGTGTGGGGGTGGGGACAGTGGAGGAAGGGTGCTGAGAGCTCTGTGCTGGGGGCAGGCAGCAGACTTGAAAGGGAGATGCCCCTTCCCCCCAGTCCAGCAGCTGGCTTACAGCGGGGAGTTGGAAGGGTAAAGCTTGACCTACCCCTGTAGCGGTAAGTTAGGGTCTGTGAGTCCCAGAGGTGGGACAAGGCCCCAGGAGGCAGGAGAATCAGCCAAAGAAGCCCTAGGGCCCTCTGCTGCCCTCTGTTGACCAGCTCTGTCACTGCAGGCCTGGTCCCTCTACTCTGCCTTCCTCCTACCTCCTGGACTCTCCAAGCCCATGCCAAGTGGTGCCAGGAGCAAGCACAGGGATGAATTGCTGAGATATTAGGGGGCCAGAAGCCTGTGTCAACCCCTATGGCCAGTTTCATCCCAGCAAGGAGCTCCGGGTAGACTCTCTCTGGTGGATAGCCTGGGGGCTGCCACCGCTGACCTCAGTGGCTGAAGAGGAAAGAGCTCAGAGAGGCTGGGCTGCCACCCAAAGTCTCAAGGCAGCAGGGTTGACCTGGCATGTGTCTCCTGAGGCAGGAGCCAGGAAAACCCACCCTAAGTGCTCTGCACTGTGACTCTTCATTCTTGGCCCTTGGGTGGGGGCTAAGGACAAGGACTCCACAGCTTTCTGTCCCAACCGTACTTGGAATGAGGGCCAGGCTCCCCCAACCCCCTTCCAGAATGGGGCTCACCCCTAGAACTCCTTCATGAAGAGCAGCGTGTCAAGGTGGGGAAGTACCCTTACGGTGAACATTTCTGTGGGCGCCCCAGCGCTCTGTACATGAAAAAGCGAATTCCATCAATCTTAATGGCATTTTATATATAATTAAAACAGGCCCATGGATGTCCATTGACTTTGATGCTGACCCTAGTGCCAGGCCTTGAGAACACTCAGTGGTGGTGGCTGCTGTCACAAGGTAATGACGGCTATTCTGCATCCATGTCTGTGGGGCTTGAAGGATGGGGGCCTCTTCCAAGTATGCACTGCCATGCCGAGGCTGTCTTCCTACCCCTGGGCTCCCTGGTGCCCACATTGCAAATGAAAGGATGGACAGATGAACAGATGGGCCTACCGTATGCAGGGAGCGGTAGCTGGAGGCTGAGCTGAGGCTGATCTTCACCAGAAAGCACAGGGACGGGGGCTGTGAAGGGCTCAGGGTAAGAGCACTGTGACTCGGATAGATCCCATTTCATGAGAAGCCTTTGGTGCCCAGGGCCTCCCTCCTGACCTCCTCTGGCACCTCAAGGCTCCTGCCCCTCCAGGGCATCACCCAGCATCTGCCCTGCTCTTTGAGGAGAGGAGTGTCCTGTGTCCCCCATTGCTGATGTTCCTGATCCCGTCTATCCTTGTTGGGTGCAAGACCACTCCCCTCGAGAGCCGCTGGTGGGAAGGTGCTGAAGGCATCTCTCGGCTTCCCTGAGGCTTCCACACTCACTGAGCAGCGTGAGCACGGGGCTGTCTGGCTGAGAACTTGCCTTGCCACTGGGCTTATGGCAGTTCAGGCCCTTGTGAGGACACCACAGATGCTATGAGGGAGCACCAGGAGCACAGGAACCTGGAGCCAAGAGGGATGGAAAGTTCCAGAAAGGAGGGAGCACATGGTTGGTGATAGGTGTGAGGCCTGGTACAAATACAACATGGAGAATTTTTAGTGAAATGGGAACATGTCTCACAGGTAATGCATAGGGGTCTGCTATACAGTAGAGTGGCCTTGAGTGTGAAGTGGGTATGTACACGAATCTGTGCACCTACACACACGATGTGTGTATACACATGTGTGTCCCACCTGCAAAGAAAAGAGAGAGGGATACACCTAAATTTCAGCTCTGGCTTCCTGCCCTGGGTGCTGGGATCTCAGATGATGTTGTTCTGTCCATCACCCTTCCCTGTATTTATCAGGTTGTCTACTAAAGTCATGTGTTGGCTTTATAATCAGAAAGGAAAGGAGATTGTCAAAACATCAGGTGGTGTTCAAAGCATGCAAAGCTCTCTGAGAGGCTTAGGATGAGGCCTGGGTATTCCAGAGCAAGGTTCCTGGAAACTGGGAGGGGGCTAAGGAGGAAGTGGAGGGCTACACTGGGGCCAAGGGGAACCCCACAGGGCTCTGCTTTAGAACTGTGCGCTTCTTTGTTACATTCTCTACCAGCCTCCCCATAGCCTCTGGATGGCCTATGACCCCAGGACCCCTGCTGACATCCTCATGGCCTGGAGGTGGGACTGTTCCACTGTGCCCCACGTGTGCACCCTCAATCCCCAGGCTCAGCCCCCAGAGGGCATGGGGTGTCCTGCTTTCCCTTTAGCCCTACCAGCTGGCAACATCTGGGCATACAGGGAACATAGCTCTCCTCTCCCCATGTGTTTAAACATTAATCAGAGGAGAAGGAGGACCCTCTGTGCTGTTGTCTGTGACAACAGGGTCTGCCACAGCCCAAAGTCCTTCAGCCCACTCTGTATAACAGGCCACTCCACGAAGGCTCATAGGGGCTGAGTCATTTGTGCCTTGGTGTGTGGAGGGCAGCAAGATAGACAGGAGGACATCAGCAGTGTGCTCTACAGGGAAGGTAAGGAGGCCAAGGTCAGTATCGCTCAGCACCTAGAGGTACAGAAAGTACCACCGTCAAAGCCTAGCCTTTGCAATGAGGAAGGAAAAATCAATCTTGTGCTGAGGGACTAACTACAGACGCATAGAGGCGGGGACCAGGACAGCATTGGGGGGTGCCAGGCTGTCCTGGGCTCCACATACCCCAAGCACCTTTCTACCTACGTTGGAATGTATGGAAGGGGCAGCCAGGAAAGCAGCTTTGTCCATCTGGGCTCTGAACGTCCCCAGTGGGGTGGCTGGGCTCCTTGCCCAACTGCAGCAGAACTGCTGACTATGCACTGGGTGGTTCCCAGAGAGGAGCTAAAGGCCTTGAACAGCAATCCAGAGATATTCCTGGCCAGGGCCAGCCAAGCCCTTAGACTCCATTGCCAGTAAGTCCTAAGAACCTGGGCTAAAGGGCATCTGTGCAGGGCAGCCTGAGGGCCCGAGTCTCTGGCTAGCCCAGATTATTGCACATTACAAAGTAAGCTGTAGTGTTATTTTATTATTTTTGTAAAACGTGATGGAGACTCTTTATAGAAAAGCAATCGATGCGAAAACATTACCATAAAACAAGAATTACCGAGTGCTGCCCTCCTTGGTTAATGGGTTTCTGCCCCACTTTCTACCCCTTCCCATGGCCTTTGGGGGCACACAACTTCCCCTGCACAGCGCTCCCCTCCCTGAGTGTCAGGAATTTGTGTCCATGTGGCTAACACCCCAGTAAACACTCATGCCCCGCGGTGCTCCCAGCCTATCAACTCCTGTGGTGACATTAAGGATGTCCCAAACCTTCCTTATCAGTGAGAGACCACAGCCCAAGACCCTACCCAGAAGGGACTCAGCATGCTAGGCCTGCTCTGTCCCAGACACCAAGCAACCAACCCCCAGGGAGACCTGGGGCTGAAATACCTCCCATGTGGCCCAAGGAGACGGCCCTATAAGAGGCCAATAGCCCCCCACGAGGTGCTGGGGCAGCAGGAGGGACTGAAGCCCTCAGTCGTGATGTGAGCAGCCTCCTTCTGTCCCCATCTCCCACCTAAGGAAACCCATCTAGGTGACCCCAGTGAAACTTCTGATGCGCATGCTGGGGGAAGGGCAGGCAGGCGAAGGACCTGGGCAGGTCTCACTTGTGGAAGGCACGTGGCAGGGTCAGGCCACTTCTACCTGTGTGCAAGCCACGAAAGGCCTGGTCACATAATTGTGACTTGGGCCAGCCCCTCATGAGTGTCTAAGACTTCAGCCAGAAGCCACTGCTTTGTCTTTTTTTTTCCTATGGCTATTATTTAAGCACTTAAAAAGCTCAAAGTAGGCAGAAGTATGTAAGATAAGAAGTGACTGTATCTGCCCTACCACACTCCTTCTGGGAGACCCTACTGGGCCTGGGGCAGGTACAGAGACCACAAGAGCAGTGTGTCATAGGCATTGTTCTTTGTCCTGCCCTGTGGCCTTGAGGAGAAGCCAGACGGCTTCCCTGGAGGAGCCATGTGGGGTGGCTGGGCCCCACTCCCTGGGGAAGTCTCCACCCAAGCTGGGGTGTCACCATCACTATGCTGGAGCAGAGAGGGTATGGCTGGCCCAGTGTCAACAAGTGTTTTGACTCCTGGTCAACCCCACAGGTCCCAGGTGGCACATCTCTGACATCATGCCCAGATCTGAGGGTGTCAGCCCCAGACTCATAGGCTGTGTGTTTGGGGCATCATAGGGAGACTGCAGGGGGACCAAAGCCACAGCTTCCCGGGATGGCCTTGCCTCTGAAACTTGGCCCAGGTCCTTTCGGCCCTCCACAAGATCCACGTCCCTGGGACTGATGCCAGCAGGGTACCTCCTTCCATGTGGGGGCTTCGCTGCCTATAACTGCTCATCTTCAAGCAGGGGATCTGGTCTCCTAAGGCTTCACTACACCTTTCAGGTGCCCTGTGCAGGTGGTGAGAGCATGGCTGTGGTTTGTCAGGTGTTTAGTGGGTACAGGGCTTGTGCTAAACACCTTTGGGTTATATCTTGGCAACAACTCCTGGAGGAGAGTGTATTATTATTATTCTCACCTCCCTGAAGTCTCAAACTCTCTCTGGTCCAAAGCTGCCACCTGTGACCTCGCTCTGCAGTCCATGTGCTCTGGGTGCAGGGCTGTGCCCAGGAAATAAGGGGAATTAGGATTGCCACTGCTGCTGTTATCATGTGATTCTGGTCTTCATGAAGCACACACCTGCTCAGTCTTGCTGAAGTCCTGCGGAGCCCTGAGCCAGCCACCTTCTTTACAAGAGGATTCCACTACATTGACCACAAGGATGCACGTTTATCCCACCTCAACTCTGTCATTATTCCTTCTCTTCTGTCACCAAGGGCCTCAGGTCCTCTGGCTTGGTCCCCTTTCAAGGCCTGTACCCTAGCTGGGCTCCCTGGCCTTCAGGCCCAAAGGACACCTCCAGCCACGGCTAACCTGGTGCCAGCAAACACCTGACAATTAGAAAAGGTGGAAAAATCAACCTGAGAACAGCAACTCTATTTCAAATTCTGCTGCGGGCCTTTGGGCAGGTTGCTCCTCCTCTCTGAGCTTCAGTTTCCCCTGTATAAAATGGGGAGTAATCGTAGCTCCTGTCTGGGAAGGTTATGATTGCCACACTTGTCAACATATAGAGCATACCCTGATTTTATAAAGAAAGACTCAGGGGAATCTAAATGCCTTTCCTCACATAATCACCAAAAGTGACCATCCGAAGTGGCTGGTGTGGCAAAGCATGACTACATTCGCATAAACATAATAGTGTTCTGAGATCTATAGATGATCTTAATGTCAGGAAATGCAATCATATTTTACCAGCTCTGAAAAAAAAAAATGAATAAAATCACATAGCGAAATAGAGCTTGGGCAGAATCTGTGTGCAGACAGAGCAAATATATCAGTTAAAAATGGGCAGAGCAAGTGGCAACACATAATAAATCAGAATGAATTCTGACCCTGGGAGCCAAAATTATGGCAGACAAATATTTCAGGAAATATGGGTAAGAGGCACACAGCAAAATACTAACTTTGACAAAGTCCCAATATCATACTCGTGGCTGGAGTTAAAACACATATTTCACTGAGTACCCATACAAGATGAGACACTGGAGGAGTTCAGAGGGAGGACTGTATGGGAAGAGCCACATGCATGACAGTCACATGGCTGTGGCAAAAATGCGTCGGTGATTGTCCTGAGGTGACCGGCTGGTCTCCCACTAAGGTCTGTCCCCTGCTTGCTTCCTCCCAGGAGCCCCTGACTCTGGTGACCGGCCCAAACTCGGGGGGTGACTATTGGGTGACAGTCACATGACCAAGTCCATCAAGGCCCCCCCTCAGATCTACCTCAGACTCCTGAGCTAGAGGACAGGAGCCCAACCTGCCATCCCCAACCCTGGCTCACCCCCATCTGGCTGACCTCTTGAGGACCCTCACGCAAACTCCTACCAGGATTTCTGGCCCTGGGGGCTGTCCCTTCTTCAAAATGTGCCAGCAGCTGTTCCCAGCAGAATTGGCTTCCCGGTGTTTATGGAGTATCTGTGAAACTCAGTTGTTTTATTGATTTTCAGATTTGCTAGCATCTTTCAGGCCAGCCTCGTCTCCACAGGCACATTCACAGGTAGGTCATCCTCTCTGGGGACCTAGGGGGCACCGTGGTGCTCGCCCCCGTCCAGCCTCAGTCTGGAGGTAAGTGGATGGTTCGGTGAACACTGTGTGCCCTGCTCCTGTGTCCTCTCTCCGCAGCCCCAAATATGGCAGCCCTGCTTGCCTTTGCCCCCATGCCCAGGCCATGGGCTTACTTGAAGCAAATGCTGTAACTGTGAGCCTTTTGCTTTTTGTATCACAACAGCTTTACCGAGATACAATTCACATACCATTTTTGAGGGTGCATACATACATACAGCTCATCCATTTCACTCGCCCATTAAAAACCATTACAACTGTATGATTTTTAATATATTCACAAGTTTGAGCAAATATTACCACTATCTAGTTCTAGAACATTTTCATACCCACAAACCATAGCCATTAGCAGTCACTCTCCATTCCTCCAGGAAACCACTAATCTACTTTCTGTCTCCATATAAATTTCTCTATTCTGGACACTTGATATAAGTAAGAATTTACAATATGTGGCCTTTTGAGTCATGCTTCTTTCACTTAACATAATGTTTTCTAGGTTCTTCCACATTGTAGCATTCATCAGTACTTCATTCCTTTGTATGGCCGAATAATATTCTACTGTATTCCACAATTTGTTTCTTCATTCATTCATTCATTCATTCATTCATTGACACTTGAATTGCTTCTACCTTTTGGCTATTAAGAATAGAGCTGCTATGAGAAAGATCACTTGCCACTGTCCCTATAGCTGCTTGACCCTGGGTCAAGAAATAGGGGATGGTAGCTGATCTGCTAACAGTGGAAACTGACTGAAATGAACTGAAATTTACTAGCCTTTTCATCAAGCTGTTCTCTGGAGGCTGCAAGTGGTCTACTAGCCTCCAAGAGGTGGAAATAATTGCTTAAGACAGTTCCTTTCAGTTCAATTGTTGTTCAGTGGGAGGGAGGGATTCCTGGAGCTTCCTATCCCACCATCTTCACTGCTATCACCCTTGAATTCTTTCTTTTTGAGCCACAGGCCTCACAGTGAACGATTTACTGTAAGACATGAGGTGAGGAACCCAGTGTGACCCTCTCACTCATGAGGCAGGACTGAGCACACCCCTGGGGACTGTCCCTGGTGGCTGGGGTGCTGGTGCCAGGCTGGGCTCCACCACTGACCACCAAACAACAATGGCCCTTTTGTCTTGGCTTTGCCTCGACCTTGTTTTGGCTTAGACTCTGCCCTAGTATTTCCTGAGTCAGAGCAGGGATGGAGATGTCTGGCATTTGCTATGAATGTTGGGGGAGAGGTGCATGAGCTGAACTCATATTTCATGTGCTCAATCATTTTGCAAAAGCGTGTGTGATGCGGGTGGTTATTAGCCTTCCCCATTTTCAGTGCAGTGGGAGGTGGCACAGCAGTGGTGCTGAGATACTCTCTCTCTCCCTGCCCCTAATACGAGTGCATTAGAGGGAGGTCACTGAGCAGGGCACATAAGATCAACCAGATTATCCTGAAAATGAGCCGAGCACAGTAGCAACTCCTGGTGGGTTGGGTTAGTGTTAGGGTAAGCTCTTCCCACCTTTTCCAGCCCTGTGTGTCAGCTGGGAATGCATCACGAACATCAACTGGTGTGTGCTGTGCCTGCCTCAGTTGTACTGTTTCTTCTGCCACATGGTGCCTGAGAAGAGGCTGAGGGCTGGGAACCTAGGTTCAATCCTAGTAACTAGGTGAAGATACTCTTGGGGGAGAATCCAGACCAGGTTAGCTTGGTGTGCTCGCCAGAGGAGAGCATGTAGCATCAAAGGAGTGTCTGCATGGAAAGCAGGAGCCAGGGTTCTGGCTGAGGGCTGGGTGAAGGCTGAGTATTTAAGGGGTTAGGGCAGGCAGGGCCTGGAGAATCAGTCTCCAACTCTTAGTCACTAACTTAGAGCCTGGGGTCAAACTTCCCATATCACACACACTCCTTCCTTCCTTCATGCAATAATAAATCAAGGAGGTAGTATGGATAGACGTGCAGTCAAGGTTACCAGCAACAAGTGTAAGAAGGAGTTGTGGCCAAGTCAGTGCCCAGCCAGGGACGTGCCTACCAAGGTGACCCTGAGGAAGAGAAGAAGGCTGGGGTGCAGGGAGAAGGATAGGTGCCCTCAAGTAGCATGCAAAGAGTCTGGAGCTCAGAGGAAGGGCCAGCAGAATGACCAGCACAGTGAGAGGAGTATGGGGAGTGTGGGCAAGGGTTGGGCCACTGAGGGCTGATAAGCCAGGCTGAGCCACGCAGCCTTGTCCGGATGGCAGCAGGAGTCCCTCAAGGGTATTCAAGAAGAGGAAAGATCTTCTGTGAAAGGATAATGGGGAGTCTGTTGGCTGTGGCCAGCTGCAAAGGTCAGCCTACTCTTGATGAACTAAGTTTCTGAGTTGCCAGAGAGACCCCTGAGTTTCTGCCTCTGGACCTCAGCTCACCTGTCCCATTTGTCTCTCCCGTTTTCTCTTCAAATCCAATAGGAGGAAGAGGGGACAGAAAAACTGTGACTGGGTCAGGAAGGTTCCCTTCATGTTGAGTGGTGGTGATGGTGTCCCCAAGGGGACATTAGCAATGTTTGGAGGAGAGGCACTACTGGCATCTGGTGGGTAGAGGCCAGGGATGCTGATAAACATTCTGCTATACACAGAAGTGCCCTACAACAAAGAATTATTTGGCCCTGAATGTCAACAGTGCTGAACAGGTCAAGGCATCCAATGCACCAAGATGCATGGAGCTAGTGGTGAACCAGGTGAACCAGGTGGGCAAGGTAGGTGAGGCGGGGAGCGAGGTTGCCACCCACAATCAGACGCAGGACCTGTGGGGGTATAGGAATGTCTTCAGGAGATGCAGTAGGGGGCCAGGGGTGAGTGATGGGGAAAGGGTGCTGAAGCAGGCAGTCAGGGCAGGTCCATGCAATGTTGGAAAGAAGGGCACCAGAGGCTGAAGGGTAGAAGGTGGGAAGACCATTAAGAGTGAAGGGAGGCCCAAGGGAGCTGGCAAAGCAGGTGGCTTTGCTGTCAGTCCTAAGGATGACACTGAGGGCCTGCACGGGAGGATGGAGATGGGGCTGAAACAAGGGGAACTGCAGGGGTTCCCAGAGGAGCCTGGTGGTCCGTTGCTGCCTGTTGTGTGGGCCATGGAACTGAGTTGGGCAAGCTCCTAAGGCGCCAGAGGAGAGGACAGATGGCTTCCCAAACGCCCCTTTACACCACAGGAGAAGCGGGACCACTTTCCCACCTTCCTGGATTTTCAGTTCTCTGCAGGCCCAGCCTCAGCTGTGAGTCCGTGCAGCTCAAAGACCAGGGAGGAATCCAGGTGTGCGGGTGTGCGACGGTGCTGACGCACCAGCTCTGAGCCCACCTAGCTCGCTGGGCAAATTGTGAAACGCGAGAGAAATCACACACCTGGTCGCAGAGCTAGTACCTGGAGGCGCGGGGTCTCCTGCGGACTAGGCAGAGGTGGGGGTGAGCAGCCAAGGAGACAGGGTCCCATTTGGGGGTGTGGCCACGGGCTGAGAAGGCGGGCTTCAGGCGTAGATGGGACCGCTCGGTGGGCGAGCCCTGCCACAGGACAGAGACTATTCGGGAACGTGCAGGGTGTAGGGACCTCAATAGGAGCAGGCGCGAGGGCTAGGGTGGGGCGGAGCGGAGCTTCTCGAGGAGAGGGAGTGGCTGAGCGTGGGGCGGGGTTGCCTTGGGAGAGGGCGTGGCTCAGGGTGTGGGGCGGGTCCTTCGGAGAAGAGGGCGCGGCTGGACGCGGGGCAGGGCTTGAGGGGCGGGGCGGCGGCATGTACTTAAGCAGCCCGGGAGCAAACAGACGCCCCGCCATGGCTCTGAGGCACGTCGTGTCGGTTGTGTGCTCCGGTGCTCCCCGCCTCGCCCCGCTGTCAACGGCGCCGGCCACCCGCGAGCAGCGTGCCGCGGGCCCAGTGACCGGGCTGAGACGCGGGGCGGCAGAGCCCGCGCGGCCGCAGTTTCCCGCCGTGGACTTCGGCAACGCGCAGGAGGCGTACCGCAGCCGGCGAAGCTGGGAGCTGGTGCGCAGCCTGCTGGTGCTTCGCCTGTGTGCCTCGCCTGCACTGCTGGCGCGCCACGAGCAGGTGCGAGGGTGGTCGGGTGGGTGAGCTAGTGCGCAGGGCTTCACAGGGTCCTCTGTCTGTCCCGGTATCAGTTATGAACTTTCAGAATGTAAAGCTGGAGTCTCTTGATCATGGCCCGTAGCGAGGAGAGTCAGGAAGGAAGGTGTTTCCTGCATTCCTTTTATTTTGCCACCTCTCAGTACTACGAACTAAAAATAAAGAACAATTTAATTTTTAGGCTATATACCACTTGCGGTAATACAGAAGTTGTGACCTAAAATTTAAAATTGAGTGTCCTTCATGTTACCCAAAACGAAATCTAGTGGTATTGAACAGTTCGTAGCCTAGGATCCTGGAGTTCTCCTTTACCCAGGGGCTTCCCAGCCAAGGCCATGATGAACAGCATTGGGAGAAAAAAATGAGAAGCTCAAACACCCAACTTTTAAAGTTTTAATGGCAACTTTGAAGAGAATGAGGGCTTTGGGAAGGGGAGAAACAGAACACTGTCTTAGCCACTGCTACTCTGGGGTACAGAGATAGAGTTATTTCAAGGCGAACCTAGGAACGGTTTGCAAGGCTCCAGTTGTTGATGGCGAAGGTCTGGAAGGGCTCTTCATGAAGGTGGTGTCGATTTCTCAGGAGAGACTGTGCTGAAGGCATTGTGCTTCCTCTTTCAACCCCAACGGGGAGGTTGGACCATGGAGGAACACCAAGCCACACTTCAGGCTTTAGGTGAAGGCCAGGCCACAGCAGGTGAAAGATGAGAGCAGAGGCCCACAGAGTTGGAGTTGGGTGGCTCCGAAGGAACTGTGAGGCCAGCACAAGTGTTGACTTGGATCTCTCTGGAAACTGCATGGTCAGATTGAGAATGGGGGAGGGAGGGATATGGAGGAAGAAGGGGCGGAACTGGAGAAGTGGAGGCCTCTGGAGAGCCATTTCATGTTTGTGGCATTGTGGCACCTAGGGATATTCTGAGGTAAAGCTGTGGCCATGGACAGTCCACTGGGAAAGAGGGCAAGAAGGGGCACTCGAGGTGAAGGAAACTGGTGGGGCTTGGGAGGTGATAAGGACCCTTTGGGGAGCACCAACATCTGAGGAGCAGCCAGAAAGGAGTGGCAAGCACTGATGGTGCAGAGGTCAGGAGGGAGGAGGCAATGGGGGGTGGGGGGAGGGCAGGAATGATCTAGAGAGTCAGGATGTGTCTGCCTGCGGAGTCTCTGTGGAGACTCAATGATGGGAACCAGGCTTCCACAGTCTGGGCTTCACGGGACTGCTGGGTGGGTCTGGGATGAGCAGTGGAGAAGTGGTGCCTCCTCTGTGGCTGGCAGGGAGGGAGAGAGAGGGCATGGAACCAGCTAGGCCAAATTTCTGTAGATTCAACACTCAGTTTCCATTGCTGGGTTCAAAATCAGCAGAGAAGTCAGCAGACCTGGGGGCCCTAGGGTACCTTGGGAGGGATGTGTCAGCTCTGCTGTCTCTGCGATGCCTGTTAGGCGCAAGTGCCAGAGTACATGGACTGAGCTGTGGGTACATGCTGCCTGTGCCCTGGAAGAGCCCACCGGTGGTGGTCGATGCTCTGCATGCCCCCAGTGGGACCTGTTCTGCCTTTGTCACTGCTGGTGATCCCACTCTTGATGGCAGCCTTGATGCCTGGTGCTGGAGGAAAGGGGGCAAAGGCCAAACAGACTACAGAGTTGTGGGCCTGTTCTTCCCTGTCTTCTGGACTGCAGTGAAAATTCCTCCTGCTGAAAATTTGTCCTGTTGAGCAGTTCCAGTCTGTGTAATTCTTGCTGGGGTGTTGGGGGTCATCAAATCTGCTCCCGGGGAAAGTGTTAGCCTGGAAGAGCCAAGTTTGAACTGCTGCATTGGCTTGGGACCCAGTGGGGATCTAACTGAGAAGAGTTTAGAAAATCCAGGTCTTTCATGACAAAGTCTTCTGTGCCTGGGTGTGAGCCAGTGCAGAAGAGGGTGATGGAAGGAGACACTGCAGATGGTGGCCCTACAGGGGGCAGGGAGGAGAGAGAACTGGTTTTATCTGTCCTTGCTCAGCATGCATCTATATTTTACAGTGAAAACAAGTGTATGTGTTGCTGGTTGAAGTTTCTAAATCTGGAAAGGATATACCCCCACCCAGAGAAGAGGTGGGGTCGCTCCCATCTCAGGTAGTGCTGCCCAGATGGTTACAAAGTGGCCACTTTGTTCTGGAGTTGGCTTTAAAATTGCCAGCCCCACCCCGTATGCTTCCATGGCCCCGTGACAGGCCAGCCTCTCCTTTGCCATGATGAGAGGGTGAATAACTAGCTCAGGTGACCTGGGTGGCCATGTCCTCTGAGCTTTGCCCTTGGAGCAGGAGGTCATTACAAAGGCAGTGGAGGGTGTGACCAGCCCAGAGCCCCAAAGCCCAGCCTTCCTGTTTGTTAATAAAGGGTCAATCTTGTTCCTGCTCCTTTGATCAGTGATGGCTGTGGCTACTTTTGCACTATAACAGCAGAGCTGAATAGTTATGACAGAGGCTGTGTGGCCCACACAGCCTAAATGATTTACCATGTGGCCCTGAATGGGAAAATTTGCCGACCTGAGAGGAGATATTTCCACACATGGTGCGTTCCTGCCAGACCTCTGAGCTGACATGTACACTGTCAGGGGTTCTTTTCCAGAACTGAATGATGGCTGTTCTGCCCTGCTTGCCACTGGGGTGACCTTCAGTATGTTTAAGACACAGCTTCCCCTCCAGTGAGGCTGCTCTGGCCCTGGCTCCACATGAAGCTGGCCAGGATGGTTAGGGGCGAGCCTTACCCTGTCCTCCTCTGTTGGCAGTTTTGTTTTTAGTTCTCTTTATAAAAACAATGAAATGCAATAAAATTAGACATAGAAATTACAGCAAAATAGAGATGATAGCCTGGAAACTCTAGTCCTTGGGACACCCTGTGGTGCCCACAGGTGTGGCCTTGAGGCGTCTCTACTGAGCCCCATCTTGCAGTTCAGAGCAAATCTGCTTTTGGGCCAGTGTGGACTGCTGGGGAATGATTTGGGAATGAAGGTGTTCGACTTGCTCATGCTTTTGCTTAGACTAGAGATTGTTCCTTGAAACCCTGGTCTTAAGAAATGGCCTCCACAAAATAGGGGATTCTACTATCCATTGGGTTGGAGAAACCTCAAGCTTTTCCTGTCGAAGCTGGGGGTAGGGGTAGGGGCAGTGGACACACAGGCATTGCCAGACAGGTGGTGGGTGTGCCCAAGAGGCCTCCAGTTGTCTCGCTTCTCCTGCCCTGGCTGTCCTCATTGTGGCAGCTCCATGTCACCCTCTCACCTTGGCAAGTCCCCCTCTCTGGTATAAGTTAGCAAAACATCTCCCTGTTCCAAATCACTTCCTGTAATTACTTTGCTCCTCCCTCCTTCAGGGTCTCTTCCCCAGCAGAATGTGAGCTCCTCTGGGTCAGCCTAGAATTATCTGGGGCACAAAGCAGCTGCTCAGGATATTTGAATGAACGTTGGCAGAAATTTGAAGGATATTTGAAGAATGTGGGGCAGTTGTCTTCCTCAGGGGCACATCTGTCCGAGCTACTGGTCCACTGTGGCCCTGGATGACTGCTAAGTCCCCACTGATCTCAGGGTGGGCTCTCATCTCACAAAACTTTGTAGATGGTCACCTGGCTTATTATCAGCCTACACCTCACTCCCTCTGAACTCAGACTCATTCTGAATTTTGTGCTTGTTCATTTGTTCAACAACCATTGGAGAGTTGGCCCTTTGACGGACACTGTATTAGGAACTTGGAATAAGCAGTGAACAAAACATTGAAAAATCTGGGAGCTTGCCTTCTAGAAAGTTGCACTAAATCCTTCTCTTCCCCAGCATAACCTTCTGAGGTATAGATACAGAGAACGTTATGAACACGTGCACTGTTCTTCCCAGAGAGACCTGCCATTCTCTTCCTTATCCACCACGCAGTGATCAGGCATCTGCTGAGTACCACTAGGATCCATCTATCAGCATACGAGGCAGGGAGGAAGTGGCCACAGGGGCAGCACTTAGGACCTGCCCTGCATGGGGAGTGGGTGATTGACGTTTGCTGCAAACAGACTAGGAAGCTGCTCTGGGTGGTCTTCACTGTAAAATTGAGGCCTTGAGCTGAGTTTGGCCCTAGGGAGAGCATGTCAAGGCTTTGTGGTTAGGATAAAGGGAATGAGGAAGCAGGATGTCCTGCTGGGGACATAGGAAGCTGGTGGCCCAGGACAGCAACTTTCCTTTGCCTTTCAGCTGCTTCATCTCTCCAGGAGATTTCTGGGACAAAAGCTATTCGACAAGCTAATGAAGATGACCTTCTATGGTCATTTTGTGGCTGGCGAGGACCAGGAGTCCATCCGGCCCCTGATCCAGCACAACAGGACCTTTGGCGTAGGCTCCATCCTGGACTATGGTGTGGAGGAGGACCTGAGCACTGAGGAGGCGGAGCGCCAGGAGATGGAGTAAGACCTGCCCGGCGTCTGGTGGTATCCCAAAAGCACCCCAGGGAGGCCTGGTCTGGGAGGAGGCCAAGGCTAGGAGAGATTGGTCAGCCTGATTACCTGCAGCCCTCCTGGGTTCGGCTTGGGGTTCTTGCATTTTTGCCCTGTGAGGCTGGCAGTTCTGGACTTTCATGGGAGGCTTGGTGTGTAGGAGGCCTGGTGTATGCAAGGGAGGCCAGAGTAGTGGTAAAGATAGGGGTCTGCACACTATGGCCTGCAGCTGATCTCACCCACTGCCTGGTTTTGTACAGTCTGCAAGCTAAGGATGGTTTTGCATTTTAAAATGGTTGAACTAAATGAAAGCAAGAATGATATTTTGTGACATGTGAAAATTATATGAAGTTCAAATCACTTTCACCCTATAGGGACAGAGCTGAATAGTTGTGTCAGACACCGATGGCCTGCAAGGCTGAGAATAGGGCTCCCCAGTTGTTACAAAAGATGTGCCTACTTTGGCGTGGGAGGTTTCTTGCACCTGCTGGGTCGGGGAGAGGATCCCAGTGCCCCACCCTTGCCCGGGCTCTACCTGGTGGGTTTGGAGCCTGCCCAGGGCTCCATGAAAAAGGGGATGTGCAGCCAAGACCAGTGTGGTAGGCTGGCCTGAGGTCACTGACTTGCGGTGGGCTTATTCTCTGGACAGTGAGTGTGGGAACAGATGGGTACTTCCCTGACCCACCTGCTGGCTCAGAATTGGAGGTCACCCTCTGCTTCCTGGAGTAGTGGCCTAACGGGGTGTCCAGACAAGACCAGCTCTTTCTTTGCAAAACACCTAGTTCCTGTGCTGGTGCCTGCGCCCCTTTGGGCCAGGCCCTCGGTTGCATCTGAGGCCCTAAGTCCTGACAGCAATTGTGCCTGACCCACTTGAGGCTGGGAACAGGCCTGCTGAATAACCTTCCCATCTCAGGCTGTGGTGTTTGCTCTGGCCCAGGGAGAAGAATGGAGGAGAGAGAAGTGAAAGGCATCACATGAGTTTCCTGCCCTGAGAACAGAATGTCCAAGCCTTGTGGCTGCTGATTGGCTTAGGGAGCCCAGCCCCTGCCTAGTGATTCGCTGTCTCAAATGTGGGGTTTTCCAGCTGAGCATCCCCTCTGTTCTTAGTGGGTGGTGCCTGCCTATTGACTGACTAATGGGCTCTGTGTTGCCATGTCAGGGGGAGGGCTGGGTGGTTTCACAATTGAATTTTCTTTCTCTGGTATGAAAAGACTCCTTTCCCAGGGTAATCCATCTGACTTTCCCCCTGCCCTGTGGAGGGAGCATGGGGAAGTATGCTTGCCTTGCCCTCCTCTTGGTGCCCTTCATCCTGCAGGAGCCCTGCTTGATGGGCTCTGGGACATGAGTGGCAGTCCTCCATCCTAACAGGGTGACTGCCATCTGATGCCAGTGGCAGGTATCAAGGATGCATGCCCAGCTCTGCTGTCGGTGGCCCTGTGCCTTCAAGGGGCCTGGGCTGAGGTGCAAAACCAGGCTTGCTGGAGCTGGTCAACCACTCACACCATCAAGTTGCCTGCCTGGCTCACTGGGTGTTCCTGGCCAGGAGTGGTTCTAACCACACAGCCCCATATGGGGAACTACTTTTGTGTCCTGGTGGGGCCTAGAGAGCTGTCTTCCTAACCCTGACACAAGGGCCATGGACTCTGCTCTAGGGAGTAATACAGAGGCCACTACCCCCCAATTAAGGCTGTAAGCGGGGGGTGCTGGGCCTGCCTTCAGCATAACTGTAAGAGGAACAGCATGGAAGGAGGCATCTGAATGTGCAAGAGGCCCAGCAGGCCTCCTGAAGGTATGATGAAGGGACCTAGGAAGGCTTCTCAGAGTAGGAAGCAGGAGGTGAGAGGCCCGAAGTGCAAGAGGGAGACAATAGCCACCTAGGGAGGGGGTAGGATGGTGATTTTCACACTTGTTAGAAGACAGGGGCCAGGGCTTTGACTCTAGGAGAGGAGCCCCATAAGGGTCCCCTTAGCAGGCTGGGAGCCATGGGCATGGAAAAAGGGCCTTGGGCATGTTACTATTGATTGGCTATGATAAGGACACCGGGGACAGTGTGGATGGCAGGTTTGTCTGTCCCGTTTGTGCAGACCCAGGAATGGCTGGAGGCTTCTTGGGCCTTGGTCCCCAGAACAGCGGCGTCTTCCCTGGGACTAGTGTGCACAGATCGTCTCAGGTGCTGCCTGGAGCCAGGGTCTGGGGAAGCCAGGGAGACACGTGTGCAGGCAGGATTGATCCCTGCAGACTTTGCCAGGCTTCTCTTTCTCCTCTTGCCACCTGGCCCGTATTTCACCAGTGGAGAGCTAGAGTGAGGGTGGCTAGCATGGTCTCCCCTCACTTTCTGCTTTTCTCTAAAAGGCATCTAGTCAACAAAGCACAAGATACAGCTGCCAAGAGCTGAGCTTAGAGGCAGCCGAAGGGGCGGTTGGGGTCTTCCTGCCACCTCTGCATGCCCCCTGGGGAATGAGTGTTCTTCCTTCTCTGCTGCCTGCCCCTAGGTGTCCTCTGTTCCCTCTATGTCCTGGGCCATGCACATGTGTGTGCATGCATGCATGCTTGTGTGTGTGTATGTGTGTGTGTGTGTGTGTGTGTGTGTACTGGGTGCTGTCCTTTCCCCTTGTGGTAAAGTGAACTCCACCACTGCTGTCTTTGTCTCCTTGTGACCCATCCACCTGACCATGAGGCTGTGCAGTCCCGCCTGGCTCCTCTGCCTGGGCCATTTCTAAATTACTTCCCTTCTAGTCTGTGCCTAGGAGGTTCATGGCTTCTGGCTGCTTTCCTGTCATGGAGCCTACTAGGAGCAAGAAGGAGAGTGCTCCCCCACCCCAGTCTGGCGGAGCCAGCCAGGAGAAAACCTCACATGGCCCCAGGCCCTGGGGACCTTTCAGATAGATAACGGTTTCCATCTCTGATAGAAGTCCTTCTGCCTAGCAGGCAGACAACTGCATCCTTAATGCTTACCTTAACTGAGCTGAGGACTGTGTGGTCACAGAGCAGGCCTGAATCCCGCCAGCCACCATCCTTGCTGACCAGGCTCCTGCCTTAGCATACGTAGTGGGTTCCCATGTTGTGCTTCCTCCTTAGTGGATGGCTTTTGCCTGGTTGTATCTGGGCCACAGCTTGAGGGGCCTGGGGCTTGTAGGTACCCCTGCCTGGGGGCCTTGGGGTGGGTTGGCGGTGGGGAGCTCCTTGTCCCCAGCAGGGATGTTGTGTGTGGGGCCAACATGGTCATACACCTCATCCTCTTCTGTTACATCAAGTATTTTTTTCTGGTTGATATGAGGTAGTCAGACCAGCAGCTGCCTGCCTAGCTCCCGTTCCCATCTCTAGGCTGTGGCTTCGTGGGCTATACTACTGCATGGGGAGCCCCCTGCCCCTGCGAATTGGCCTGGCTGCTGGAACTCCCAGGGCTTAACCTAGGCATTCTGGCTCAGAGTCCCAGATTTAGGCCCTGAGGTTACACAGAAGCCAGGCAGGGAGGGAGGGCCCCCTGGAGGGTGGCTGGGTAGCCTAGGACCTGCTCTGGGAGCAGTGAGGTAAAAGCTGTCAGCCTCTTAACACATGTGAGGCTACCAAAAGTGCAGGTACCTTCCATGGGCTTCTCTGGTGTTATCTTGGCCCAGAGTGCCCTGGGCGAAAAATTACTGCCCACCCTTTGTAGGATGTGAGCAGAGCTGCGGGCCCCCTCCCTTAGCATTTTGGCAGTCATGTGATGGCTGCAGGGTTGCAGCTGAGCCCTCTCCGTGGTTACTGACTTAAGGGGCTTTAAATACAAAGTCAGATGGTAGAGCTGCTGGGGGGCCACCCTGAGCCTGGTGGGCAGTAATGGTGAGATGATGAGATTTAGCAATGACTCTTGCTGTCTCAGACTCTGTGGCCACTGTGAGGAGGAGGTTGGTGTCTATTGTGCTGCCTGTGGGGATGGGGGCAGGCCAGGCTGGGCCAGTGAGGGCATAGCTAAGGGACTGCAGAGAGGCCAGTGTAGCCAGGCTGAGCCTCTGCTGGGTGAAGCGGGGGCAGCCAGGGCCAAGGGCTGCCCTCACTATCCTGTCTTCATTAGGCCTGGAGGTGTTATTTGGATATGATGGGAGGGTTTGCATTTCAAAAGAAAATTTTCAGTTGCTGCTTGGAAAATAAGCCTAATGGGCAAGAATGAAGCAAGGTGCTGGTCCTAGCAGTTTTGTCTAGAGGTAGGGGCAGGAAGTAGACCTTGGGCCCCCAGTGGTTGGAAGTGCCTGGATGTTGGGGGCAGGCGGGAAAGCAAGGGACTTTGCTCCTCGATTTGGAGGATTTTGTACGCTGTCTTCATTCCTCATGAGCCCTGACTGGCTCCACAGCCCTGTCTTTTCCTCAGAAGGAATGCCCGCATAGCTTAGCTAGCTTCAAGGACTTACTCCATGCCCTTGGCTGCTCAGAGAACCATCTACGTATCAGGTAGTTTTGTCCCTTACCCATGCTAGGGAGGGGCTCCACCCATGGACAGCCTGAGGCTTTTCCAGGACACGAGGCTTGTAAGCCAGGTTGGTGTAGAGGCTGTTGCCCCTCCCACCTCAGAGGAGGTGACTCTGGAGGCCTGGGCGGGTGGGGTTGGTGAGTCACTCTTACCTGCCCAGGCTAACCCAGCCCTCCTCACACAGCCTTCTTTGGTCAAGTTCAGGGCTCAGTCTCTAGTTTCTTCTTACTGCCTTCCTGATAGGAATGTACTTATCACTTGTGCCTGAGGCGGCATGACCCAGACCCTTGCCTTATTCCTTCCTACAGGTCCTGTACCTCTGAGGCAGAGAGGAAGGGCAGCGGTGAGTAAGAGGCAAGCCATTCACCAAGGAATGCTCCCCCCCTACTATTCCACCCTCCACTGTGGCCCGGGGCCTGGGCTAGGTACACAGGCCGAGCCCAGGGAACAAGGGGGGCAGTGCCAAGTTCCTCCCTGTGTCCATGGGCAACCAGGCCATTGCTCCAAGTATGCTGACACATTCTCATGGCCCTCAGTCAGTCTGGGCTCTGCCTTCCTGGCCCAGGTCTGCCATGTGACTAGGGCTCAGCCAGGGAGAAAGTGCAGTGGGTGCTTGGGTATTGGGGGGCATCCTGCAGCACAGTGCAGGGGTGCTGTGGGGCTTCCTGGAGCAGTTCCTTGTGTGCTGGGGCTGAGGTTGGGACCAGAGCACAGTGCATAACTGCGTGAGTGCTTGGGCCATTTGCAGGCACCAGTAAGAGGGAGAAGCAGTACCAGGGCCACCGGGCCTTTGGAGACCGCAGGGACGGTGTCATCAGTGCCCGCACCTACTTCTACGCCAATGAAGCCAAGTGTGACGGCCACATGGAGACATTCCTGCGCTGCATTGAGGCTTCAGGTGGGGCCCCACTCTTTGCTGGCTGTCCACCTGCCAGGCCCAGCCCCAGCCGACACCTGGCATAGGGAGGCATGGTGGATGAATGGGAGGCCAGGGCTGGAGCCCTCACTTGGGGCTTCCTCTCTGTCTGGGTGGCCCTGAGTGTTGTGAGGATGACCTAAAGTGACATGGAGGAGCCACAGACTAGGTTCAAGTCACGCTGAGGTCACATCTGTGTTCAACACCTCCACAGAGAACTCAGCTGCCTCCTGTCCCTTTCCTGGGAACCAAGTGCCTGGACATGGACTGTTGGAGAGGCTGTCAGTGGGCTAGTGGCCCCTAGTACTTGGGTCTGCTGAGGGCTGCACGGTTCAGGGAGCTGGTGCCACATCCTCTTTAGTAGAGTCCTACCCACGCAACCTTGGGGCACGAGTACCTGCCTAGGAGGCCAGTTACGTCGGGAGGTCACTGAGGCCTCCACATCCTTTAGTCTTCAGAAACCCACCAGGTCACAGCGCTGCTCCACTGTGCGTCCTCAGCAACCCTCCTGTGACTGGAAAGTGTGTCCCACACCTTCTGAACACTTTAAGGAATGGATATGAGCGATGATCAGAAGCAGCCTTCTAAGAATGATGCTGGGGAGACCCCGGCCCATCAGGCAGATGCTCAGCCATCCAGTGTCCAGTGCCAGGGGTGTTTCCTTGCCTCCCTGCCGTTTCTGCCTGGGGGCAAATAGACGGGATGGTCCCGCAGAAGCAAAGACAAACTCTGGAAGTGAAGATACAAATGTGGTGGTGGAGTGCTTTCCAACTCTCCAGGCTGTGTTTTTGCTTTGTGTTTCTGTGTTCTATAAATCCACCATGGGCAACCTGGGTGCCAATGGCATGAGAGAGGAAACTGAGGCAGGGGAGGGGGTGATCATTAGGACCGTGTAGGAATGGGTACTGCCTTCCTAACTCATGTGGCAAACACAAACCTTGCCAAGCCACCCTTCCCACCTTTGGGGTGGGGCATCTAGAGCAGCTATTTATACTGCAGTTATGGGTAAGCACAGGCTCCTGGTCTTCCCCCTCCCCCTCTAGAGCCCTAAGGGTTCTTCCTGTGGCTCCCCATAGGTACAGCCAGTAATGACAGTTTCTCAGCCATTAAGCTCACTGCGCTGGGGAGACCCCAGTTTCTGGTAAGTGTGGGAACCATCCATGTGAAGAGAGAGTTTGCAAGAACTAGAGGCTGCTGTGAGCATTCAGTGAAGGCTCCTGTGCTGGTACCTTGGGGCTGGGAGCCAGGTGTACAGGTGGGACGGGGAGGGGCCCAGGGGCTATGCGAGCTGTCTGGGGGCAGGGAGCTGGGTATGCACTCAAGACAGGGGCTCAGGCTTGCATTTGCAGCTGCAGTTCTCAGATGTGCTGACCAAGTGGAGACGGTTCTTTCACCACATGGCTGCAGAGCAAGGGAATGCCGGACTGGCTGCCATGGACACGAAGCTGGAGGTGGTGGCACTGCAGGTGGGCAGCCCTTCCCTGGTGGTGGGGGCAGGTGGGCACTGTGGGACTGGGAAGGTGCCCTGCCCAGGAGGAACTGGCTGGATGGTATCTGAGGTGAGTTTCCTGAACTGCTCCAGGACCTGCAACCCACCCTGAAGCTGCTAGGGTTCAGCTTGGAAGGAATCTGACCAGAGGCTAAGGATGCACTGGGCTGGGGGATGGAGGGGCTGGCCCCACAGGTAACGGGCCACTGTGGAACTGTAGGGACAGGAAGGGGCATCAGAAATGGGTGGGGATAGACCCATCTATGGAGCAGAAACACAAGCCTGAACCGTATCCTGTTTTCACTGACGGTGTAATCAAGTCAAAATTGATCACAAACCAACAGGCGGGGGGACACCAGGGGACTGATGCCTTTTCACTTTTCAAGGAAAGCGTGGCGAAGATGGGCATCGCATCGAGGAAGGAGATCGAGAACTGGTTCACGGCGGAGACCCTCGGTGTGTCCGGGTAAGAGCAGTGCCTGGCCGAGAAGACAGGGGTATCTGTTCTGGTTCTGCCATGGTTCCAGCTGAGTTTCAGCAGCCTTTCCCAATCCTGATTACTCTCCCCAAGTGCATGGGCCTGAGGGTGTTGGCACCAAAGGAACTGATCCTCTGAGATGCACAGAATGGGAGTTGATGGAGCCGGAGTCCGTGGATGGGGGCAGCAGCCTGGGCACAGGACTAGTTCGCCCCAGGCCCCGCACAGCAGACAGGTGAAGCATAGGGTAGCTGAGGCCCTAGAGAGTCCCAGGCATCATTCGTAGGGTGCTGGGGGCTAGGACCGAGGTTACCAGGGCCCCTGGGCTGGCAGCAGGGTGCTGTCTACTTGCACGCTGTCTAATCCTGCCGTGTTCGACTCTTCCCGCAGCCTGACATGGCCTGCGGTGTTCTGGGTGCATGCCTCGAGTTTTCATAGTTGCTGCTGCCCCGATGCAGATCACGTTTATGTTTTGGTTTCCATTTTTTAAACTGAGGACGATGTTTACATTTTGTCTTGAAACTGAACGCTGAGGCGGTTTCTTTGGGGGTTTGGTTTGGGGGTGCTCTTATAGAGAATGGGCTAGTTTAAAGTTTGGGTCCCCCAGCAGATCCTAGCCCCTGTGGATAAAGCTGCCTGGCCAGGTGGAAGAGCTGCTCCTGCCACTCTGCTGACCCACCTTCTCCCATAGCACCTTGGATCTGCTGGACTGGAGCAGCCTCATCAACAGCAGGACTGAGCTCTCCAAGCACCTGGTGGTCCCTAACATGCAGGTAATGCCACCCCCTTCGCCACTGAGCCTCGTCTCAGGATGTTGGGCCAGGAAGGGAAATGTTCCTTGTTGCCTACCCTGGGCCAAGACCGCTGTCCTCCCTGGCCCTGCGAGACCTCTGTGGTTCAGGGGGAAGAGGACAGACACAGTGGTGGCCCACAGGGTGGGACAGAGACCCACGAGGAGAGGGGTGTCAGAGGGAGCCTTCCGTATATCATCAGGGGTCATCCCAAACCTCACTGGCCTGAAAGTGCAACACGCATTATTCTCCCTCATGATTCTGGGTGGTTCTCTCTCAGGGTTTCCCTCATAGTTGTACTCAGAGTGTGGCGGGGCCTGGGGCCACCATGGAGGGTCGCCATTCACATGGCCAGCTGTCAGCCAGGGCTTCCTCACCATGTGGCTGCTGGTTCCCAGCGGGAGAGTCCCCACAAGCCAGGCTATGCTCTATCACCTTTTCTAGCCTAGCCTCAGAAGTCTCACAGCATCACTTCTGCCTGATTCCACTGGTTAAAAACAAGTCACTAGGATCCTATGTTCAGGGGGAGAGGGATAAGACTCTATCTGTCCATGGGTGGGTATCCAGTAATTTCCAGTCATATTTGAAACTGCTTCTTAAGCTGGGATGTAATGCAGCAGCAGAAATGCCTTGAGAAAACATCCCACAAACACTGCCTTCTACAAGCCTCAGCTGAGGGCTCAGCCCCCAAACTGAGACACTGAGGCCCCACTGGGAGTACCCTGGGCAGAGTTAGTAGACAAGTGGGGTGAGCAGAGGGCCCCAGTGCTACACAGGCCTGCAGGGTGGGTGCCCACCACCTCTGAGCACCAGCCCACTGCCAACCTGCCCAGCTCCCTAAAGGCCACCATCTGGGAATGATGCCTCCATCCCCCGCTGTGTGGCAGAGGAACCTGTAGCTATGATACTTCCTCCAAGCCCTCTTCCTGCTTGGGGCTGAGTCTTTCCTGGTGATTGGATGGCTCAAGGGTAGTTTCCTTAGCATTGTGTGGAAGCAGAAGGGAGACCCCGTGAGGGTATTGGGGAGATACTCTGGTACAGGCCTGAGCTGAGGCAGCTGGCTCTGTGAGTAGGAGCGTGCTGGCTGGCTGGCTGGCTGGCTGCAAGGTTATGCCTCCATGTGGCCTCATTGCTGTATCATCAGCAAGCCTCAGGGCAGGGCACTGATCTTCAGGCATAAACAGGGTGGAAGGAGGACCAAGATGAGGCAGGCTTGCTGGTCTTGGGGACCAAGAAACAGGTATCGGTAGGATCTGGGTGGGGGGAGCACTGGTGTGAGAGAGGTGTGGTCTGGGGCCCTGCTGTGGCCTGACCGCATGCTGCCCCTTCAGACAGGACAGCTGGAGCCTCTGCTGTTGGGGTTCACCGAGGAGGAGGAGCAGCAGATGACAAGGATGCTGCAGAGGATGGATGTCCTGGCCAAGGTCGAGGGCCTCGGATGTGCCTGGGCATGTGTGTGTGTAGGGGTGGGGACCCTGTCTCACCTGAGCCCCAAACAAACCCTCTCTTCCTCTCCTGACCTCTAAGAAAGCCACCGAGGTGGGTGTGCGGCTGATGGTAGACGCTGAGCAGACCTACTTCCAGCCAGCCATCAGTCGCCTGACTCTGGAAATGCAGCGCAAGTTCAATGTGGAGAAGCCACTTATCTTCAACACGTACCAGTGCTACCTCAGGGTATGGTGCCTGTTGCTTCCCCCGCCGCCCCCCGCCCGCCCTCCGCTCCACTGTTCAGGTGGTGACACACCCCCATCGGAGCCTTGCTGTTGAGGGAGGCCCCTGCCCAGTGGCTGCGGCTGGCTGGACATTACTGCCCCTGAGCAGGATGAAAGGCCCCCCAAGACCCATCACCCACTGTGTGCTGGCCTCTCCTCTGGGCCCCAGATCTCAGACAAGGGTGTTGAAGGGTGGAAAGAAGATGAAGAAGCTTATTTAGGAGCCACTTAATGTACTTGAATCCGCAGATTTCAAAGCCTTCAAGAATGACCATTTTCTCTCACTTCCTTTACTGTGGGTCCCTTTAAATATCAGATGAAAGCTTTGGGCCCCTCCCCAGAAAAAGATGGCCAGAATTTTGCATGTTCCCCTGAGGCCCAGGATGTTTCAGGGTGGGATCCCTGAGCACAAACCTAGGCTGGACTGCTTGGGGACCAGCGAGGCATTTAGAGGCCATGGGGTTGGGTGGGCATCAAGGCTGTAAGGGTGGGAGGTATCCAGGAAGGTGCTCACTTCCAAGTCAGCCTGAGGAGAATGGCATGCACCATGGCTGCGGGTACCCGGCCTGTCCCTTCAAAGGACTGTCCTCAGGCCACACAGAAGGGGCTGCAGGTGTTCACCATTCCTTGGAAACAGGTCAAAAGGCTTCCCTCACTCACACCTGTCTCCTAGATCCCCTGAAAATCCACAGGTGGGCACAGGGCACCTCCCTCAGCCAGCTGCTGCCACTCTCGTACCCCGCACTGACTATACCTTGGGAGATCTTGTGCCCAGGCTAGATGGGGTCCATCCTGATCACTGACTTTTGGCCCTGGCCATGCAGGATGCCTATGACAACGTCACTGTGGACGTGGAGCTGGCTCGCCGTGAGGGCTGGTGTTTTGGGGCCAAGCTGGTACGGGGTGCATACATGGCCCAGGAGCGGGCCCGTGCTGAGGAGATTGGCTATGAGGACCCCATCAACCCTACATACGAGGCTACCAACGTCATGTACCACAGGTGTGCCAGCCCTCCTTGGGCCCCAGAGCCTCAGGGCTACCTGGGGAGAGAAGTGAGTAAACAGGGCAAGGGAAACATACTGCTTTGGTGCTAGAGCTGACCCAGTAGAACCCCTATCCAATGGGGGGACAGCCCTAGGGGTCAGAAGCTTCTGGTAGGAGCCCTGAGGCCAGAACTGATTTTCTCTGCTTTTAACTTTTCAAAAATATTAAGGTGCTTTTTTAAATATAGAAATGTCTACTGAACAAAATTAATCTGGTGCAGGTCTCCCGACAGCACCAGTTGGTGCTGGAGCAGCCCCTCCCCCCAGCTCGTTGGCTTCCAGGGACCATCAGTTGTTCTGCATCTCTTTTGCTCTATTAAATCTTGGAGACCTGTTATGCAGCATAGACAGGCTGACTTCATGCTTTTTCTTCCTGAGATTGTGTGGATGTGTTGCAAATTCAAAGAGACTCTTGAGTGTTTCCCCTCACCAGCCTGTGTACTCTTCCCGGCAGCACCCTGCTTCCTTCCTGGAGCTGCTGTGCCTGTCTGTGCTGGCTCGGACTGTGTCATGGCTGGTGTTGTGTGCTCAGTCCTCTGTCCTTGCTTTTTCAGTAAAGCTGTATCTGGACCCCCCCTCCCGCTCAGATCATCACGCAGACTGTTAGTTACCCTAACGGCCAGCGTGGGGTGCCCATACTTATGTGCATCCCTGCAAGCTTTAAAGTGGTTTGGTGTCCTGCTGTCATAAGGGTGACTCAGGGCATAACCTGTCCCTGTCTGTTGTATGCATGGGTGAGGACACAGCTGTTACACGTTCCTGGACCTGGAGCTGCTGGGTCAGAGAATGTTGTCTTCACTGCCAGATGGCAGCATCTTTCATGCCACAGGGGGGCCCCATCCCTCAACCTGGGCTTTTAAATTCCTTACAGACCCCTTCCTGAAGCAGAGCTGCATGTCTTGGGCACACAGCACACTGTACCTCAGCTAGTCCGCTGTGAATGGTTAGCTCTAGTGCTGCTCACTTGTTTTTACTCACAGGGTGCTGAGGAGGGACAAGTACTCCTTGCTTTGGTCCTGTTGTCACAGGCACCTTTGGGAGGAGCGGGCTCTCATTGGACAGCCTGTGGCCTCTGCCCCTGTGGGGGACTTCTCCAGGCCCAGGCTCATGTAGCACTCTTCCCAGGTGCCTCAACTATGTCTTGGAGGAGCTGAAGCACAACGCCAAAGCTCAAGTGATGGTGGCCTCCCACAATGAGGATACAGTGCAATTCACACTGCGCAGGTAGGCACACCGCGCACCCCCCCTCCCCCGCCCCAGCTGTTTAGAGGTTCTCTGGTTAGGAAGGGGCTTGGTGAGCACCCTGGAAGCATGTGCAGAGTAACCTGCCAGGCACCATGGGTGTTTTGCGGGGAACATCTGTGCAACAAGCTTGAGTAGTAGCTTTAGTGCCCCACAGGCTCCTGCCCTGCCAGGTCTGGCTGGGCATTACCACTGCTGTAGCAAAAACGCTATTTGCAGTTAATTTGGTTTTTTCAATTAATACTTGACTTATTAAAGTTTAAAATTCAAGGAATAAATTTCATTAGGTGACTTAAATGGCTAATTGAAATGCATAAATACAGTGTGTAATATTGGAATGCCTTACGAGGCCTCATTTATAAACAATTTCTCTTAACATTTTAAAGTTCATCTGGAATTTAATATAGTCTGTTTTCTCTTTAAATGCCCATCCTGTGGAACAAAACTTTGTCTGGCAGAATCCTTACAACTCAGATATAGGAATAAGGTGAAGTAAATTCTTAAATATTCCAGTATTATCACCATGTTCTTATGTCTCATATCTTAACCTGAGCAGCACCACACCAGGGGTCCTAATTCCCTTGCCTCTTCCCCAGCCTCTGCCTTCTTGGGGCTTAGGCACTGTTCTGGGTCTTGCTGGCCCTCAACTTTCCCAGGAGTGAAGCAGGGGTTCCTGTCGCACAGCAGGCTTGCTGCTGAATGGGGCTTCTGAAGGAACAGTGAAGGTGCAGGTGGGGCGAGGGTGCTGCCTGACTGGGCACTGCCTGGAGAGCTGACCGGTCATTCTAAACCCATTCAGTAATGTTGCTGCTTATGCTTTGTTCGTGGTGGTGCGGCTTTTTCAATCTGAAATTGCAACCGAAAACCACAATTTCTAAAGCACAGCAGTTGCAGCCGTTACGGTTGGGAACATGCGTGCCAAGGCTCCCTCCCGAGAATCTCTGCCAGGGTGGGCGAGGATGGGGGGCGGTGTGTGGCTGTTTCCGTGGGGGTGCGGGAATCGAGCGGGACTGGTCCACCTTCTTACCTTCATCACTAGGGACTTCTCAGGCCCTCATTTCCCACCTTGGATGCCCAATCCTTGTCGCCCAATGTCAGGGGGCCACCTTTGTGCCCAGCAAAGATTAGTTCTGGCTTCTCTTTTAAAATGAACACATGATTGAGTTGCAAATTTTAAAACCTGGCTTTCTCTTAGGCTTAAAAATATTGTGTGATGGAACCTTGGTCAAGGCTTGATTCCTCTCATGCCAGGGTCCTCCACTGGATGATCTATGCGCAGAGCCTCCCATACCCCTGGCCCAGCACTTGGGAACCTGCGCCCCTGCAGTGGTGTGCCCGATGGGCACCAGCTGTGTGCAAGGCGCCACTTTCCTAAGTTTCAGTTACAAACTCAGAAGACTTTCTTGGCCACTCACATTTTTGCTTGGAATCACAGGCTAGTTCACTCAGACACTGACTAGACAGAGAACTATGAAACTCCTAAAGGTACAATCTGACCTCTGAAAGGCTTCCTGTCTCCTGATTTCTGTTTCTTCCCACTGAGAACACACCTGTCTTCACCACTTTGGTCATGGCAGCCTCTTGCCCTGAATGCAGCTTCCCCCGTCCTGAGTGCCGGCTGAGTGCTCTCTCCTTTCTCATAGCCTCCAGGTCCCATGCCAGGCCCCACAAATACCCCTGTCATGGGGAAGGCCCAGCCCCCACAGGCCGCAGTTCTGGGGTCCTGCTCTGCAGGTCAGGGAGCCCCAAGCAGCTTGGGCCCACCATCCCTGGGAAGCAGTGTAGGTCTCTGATGCTGCACACCAGGGACCTCAGTCAGACAGCCTATGTCAGCTTTGGCCAAGTTAATAAACCAACCCCAGACTCAGGCCTAAACCCCAGTATGTTCTGTGGGCCAGCAGTGTGGACTACACTAAGCTATGGCCTGTGTGTTGGCCCTAAATGGCTTCATTCATGGTTGGGGCAGCAAACGGGACTGCAGCATGTGTACATTGTCCAACAATCCAGCCCAGGCTTTGCCACATGGTGAGCTCAGTCTTCTAGAAGCCCTGAAGAGGGCAAGCCTCTGTCCATGGCGCATTTGCTATTGTTCTCTTGGCCAAAGGAAGTCATGAGGCCCAGTCCAGACACCAGGTGGCAAAAGCCTCCATCTGTACACTGGGAAAAGCTGCAGTCACATGGCAGAGGGCATGGACACCGACAGGGGAGGGGTCGGCAGTCATTTTTGCAGGACGCCACTTGAGCAAGTCAGTAGGCAACATGGCGACAGCCCTGCATTCATGGGGTCGTATTCTGGTGGGGAACAGAGATTCGTGAACTGGAGACAGGGTGACATCGTGTTGATCAGGCCACTTTCAACTGGTTGGTCCCAACATAAGGGCTCAGCCCTGAGGCAAGACCCTTGTGGAGGTCTAGGGATCCTCGTGCACTTGGTGCTCTGGGAACCTAGGGTGGGTGGCAGAGCCCTGAGACAGGGTGAGGGAGTCCCCTGGGGCAGGGGCAGGGACAGGGAAGCACAGGCCTGGCCTGTAGCCTGGGTGGGTGTGAGGAAGACCCAGGCTGAACATGCCCCTGGGGTAAGTGGAAAATGGGGCAGCCCCAGAGTGCGGTGCAGATAGACAAGTCTGGATACAAAGATGTAGGAAGCAGGAAATAAAAATGAAATCAACAAGTAGGTATTTCAAATCTTTGGAATGTCTGTAACATCCTATGAGTGGAGGTGTGAGAACAGGAGAGGGTGCCGGGAAGAACTGCCTCACCCCCGTACCCCATAACATCTGAGTGGTGCTAACAGAAGTGGGAGCTACATCTATTCTGAATGTTCTAGTAACCACATTGAAAGAAAAAGATGAAGTTAATTTTAGTAAAGCATTTCAGTTAACCCAACATATTCAAAATATTACCATTTAAACATGTATTCGGTATTTCAGAAAAAAAAAAAAGATATTCTGCATTCTTTTTTTCATACTAACTCTTTCAGTCTCACGTGTTTGACACTTGTAGCACCACCCGCCTTCCAAAGACTCAGTGGCTGCTGGTTGCTGCCATATAGGATGGAGCAGCCAGCAAGGGGAGGACAAGAAGCCAGATTGGGGTGGGAAGACTTGAGATGTGCCACCTAAGAACGAGGGCTAGAGAAAGGGGTAGTGGGAGGGCTGAGCTTCCCTGGGCCACACTGTGGGGCAGGCTGCTGGGGGTGTCTGCCTCAATGGGTCAGGGTACCAGCAACGGGTTGGGGCAGGCAGGAGGGAAGGGGCCATTGGGAAATGAGCACAGCAGGAGGGGAGGCTGGCTAGGGAAGGAGGGAATTTGGTGGCTATGAGCCAAGGTAGGAACAGCAGGGTAGAGGCCTAATCTGGATAGGACAGAGCTTATACCTATGCCCCATGCTGCAGGGGATGGAAGTTAGAGCATGTGGATGGTATCTGGGGGGCAGAGGGGCTAAGATCTAGCACAGGGAGCCCAGGGGCTCACCCACTGCCTTGCCTGGTCACAGGATGGAGGAACTGGGCCTGCATCCCGCTGATTGCCAGGTGTACTTTGGACAGCTGCTGGGCATGTGTGATCAGATCAGCTTTCCGCTGGGTGAGCTGGGCCTTCCTGGGGAGTGGGCTGGAGGCATCAGGATTGGGACTCACTGCCTCTGCCTGTGCATGCAGGCCAGGCAGGCTTCCCTGTGTACAAGTATGTGCCCTTCGGCCCTGTGATGGAGGTGCTGCCTTACCTGTCCCGCCGAGCCCTGGAGAACAGCAGTGTCATGAAGGGTGCCCAGCGCGAGCGGCAACTGCTATGGCAGGAGCTCAGGCGGAGGCTCCGCACAGGCAGCCTCTTCTACCGCCCAGCCTAGTACCCATGGGCCACTGCCGCCGCCGCCAGCACTCCCACCGGACTCAGCCTTCTGGGGCCCTCAGGCTGGGGCTGGGATCTGGGGGGTCTGGGTGGCCCCTAGGCCGATGTTGCAACTATGACCCAAGCCCAACCTCACATGGATTCACTTTCTTACACCCAAGATTATGAGAACTGCTGGAAGTGGGGCCTCACTGACTCCTGGCCCTTGCCCAGGATGTGGACACTCAGGTGTAAGCCGAATCGGACACCTGCCAGAGCTACTGGCAGTCAGAAACTGCCTTCAACAAGTTGGCACCGCCCCCATCTGTGCTCACTCCCACAACCTTGGAACCGAAAGCCTGCCTTCCACCAGAGTCCAACTCATACACCCTAAGCCCCACAGATGGATAATAGCCAGGCTGGGGAAGGCAGTCTGATCAATAAACCACTATTTCTATAGCTGAGAGCCCTCAGTGCTGTGCCCAAAACACTCTATCCTGTGGGGCCCTTGGGTGGGTCAACAGCAGAGAGGGAGTATCTCCTATGGCTTGAGAAATCTCACCTCAGGCTCTGCCTCTCCCAAATCATGTGCCTCTGGAGGTCAGGCCCATACTTCCCTTTAGGTTATACTGCATCCCCTGCCATGTAGAGTGTTGGACCTGCCTGCTGCCCCCCATCCCCCAATTCCACAACCCAAGATAATAGCAGGGCCCCCAGGCTCAGACCAATGCAGAGAGGATGTTTCTAGGGGTGGTACTTCCCTACCCTGGGTTTCTCCCTCCCTCAGACCCTGCTGCTCTGAGACCATGACCCACACCAGGTTCTTGTTGTTCTGATAGCAGCAGGCCTACGGCTGCCCCACCCCACACTCTTCAGCTGCCAGCCCTGTAGAGCAGACTAGATGTGCTGCTAATGCCCTAGGGGAAAGATGGTGGGGCTTGGCCTGCAGCTGCATGAGGGGAGCCCTAGGGAGGGGCCTCTGCCAGTTCTGTAGACCATGGAGCTACCAGGCAAGGGCCCGAGGTGGGCCTTGGTCATGACAGGTACCACAAAGCTGTCACACAAGCCACGTGTAGGCCATACTGAGGCATCTTTATTTCTCTGAGTCACATAGGGCTTTGGCCTTGGAGCATATCCCACTTGGGGGCTGCACATGCTAAGGAGACGAAAACAAGAAGGAAGCCTGGGGCCTAGCAGAGGTTGGGATGTTCTTGGTAGAATGATAAGGTGCTAAGACCTCTAGCCTCACCATTTGCCCAGCTCTGGGGCTGACAGCCAGCAGGCTGGGCCCACTCCCTTTACCATACTACCCTAGTTTTAGACATAACCTAGACAAAGGTGGGTGGCAGACACAACCAGGGTCCACCTTGCCTCTCCTCAGAGGGTCATCCTTCCTGCAGGCACCTGGGAAGGTGGTGGCCAGATGTTGGGAAGACGAGTTCCTCAGCTTCCTGCTACCTGTGGCAACAGTGGGACAGGGCTGTCTTCTCAACCATAATGGGCACTGGGTAACTGGCAAGGACCCCACCTGGTCACAGGGCTGCCTTCCCTGCCTGGCAGCCCCTTTGCTGCAGCTTCCGGATGAGTTCCAACAGGTTCATCTGTAGCATTAGCTCCTGGGATACAGAGGGGTGACTGTGAGGCCAGAATGACACCTGGTCCCCTTTTGCCCTGACAAAGGCCCCAGGCAGAGGCCTCCTTTTCCCAAGGGCCCAGAAGCAGATATCAGGGCCTAGAGTGTGCCAAACAGTGAACCCACAGTGCTGACTTCCAGTGAAGCCTTGGCCACAGCCTGCCAGAACCTTGGACTCCACTACACAGCTGGGACTGCAGCTGTCCTGGCCTGGGGCACACAGATATATGCAGGGGAGAAACAGATGAGTGCCCTCAGGGACACAGTGGGCCTGGGGAAGGTGAGCAACCCCTCTGCAGCCTGTTGGCTCACCTTCCTGTGGGCAGAGGCAGGGGGACGGGCCTCTGTGCTGAGTGCTGCACAGAAACCCTTCCTGGAGCCTAACTCCTTCCCCCTCCCCTCACCCCACACGCCCTGGACCTGGGCCCCCAGCAGCTAGCCTCAAAACCCTAGATAGAGTCCGGCTTTTGGGGATTAGTGTCCCCTGGGCTATGCCAGGACAGGCCCAGGATGCTGACCTGCGGATTGGTGGTGACATAGAAGCCAGCAACCCCTGCCTTTTCCAGTGTGCTCTGCTGGTCTGCCACCTTCCGGTCCAGCTCCAGGACAATCTTCTGGTCCATTGCCCGCTGCTCCTCACGGATCCGGTGTTCTACTGCCTGCCACAGTGGGGAAGCTCAGGAGTTCAGCCCTGACCCACCAATGCCTCAAACAGAGGCTCCCAGCCTGCCACCTCCTCGGGCGCCAACCACATCCCCCGCCCCAAAAGCTCAGACTCCAGGACCACTATACCACCCTTACTGCACCTGGATCACTCCCTTCTCGGCCACACCAAACTCTATGGAGGAGCTTGGTGGCCCTCCCACCAAATGCTCTCCCCTCTAAGAGCTCCTATAAGGTGTCCTCCTCTTAGTGTACCAGGCCTTGCCCAGTGCTCAGGATCACCATGAGCTGGTCAGACACGGGCTCCATCTCTGATTATTATCAAGTTGGCCACTGTCTCTGGGTCTTTGTGTACATTACCTCCCCACTGGGGCTGCCTACGACCCCAGCTTGGCACCTCCTTCCTGCAGGCCCAAGCTTGCTGCCTCAGGACCTCACACATATCTCGCATGCATCCCTACCACCTGTGGCTTCCTGGTTACATGTGGGTTTCCTGGTTGTCTCTGAGCAGGATAGGCCCCTGCTGACTGTCCCTGTCACTGTACCATTGTCCTGGTACCTCCAAGGCCATGACTACAATAGCTCCTGCTTAGCATCTGCCCTGCATAGGCCCAGCCCACCAGGACCAGCAGTCTTGGGGAGCAGGAGGAATCACATACTCTTCACCTGGTTCCAGCATACCCCAACACTTCACAGTAAAAAGCCACATGCAAGAACTCACCAGGCCTTATGTGCTCCCAAGCCATCCTGAGCCCCTCCACCACACCCTGTCAGCAGAGCCCAGGTGGTGCCCACCCCACCTGCACCCGTACCTCCTGCTCACGTTGCTGAGCTGCCTGAAGCATGAGCAAGTTGTGGGGCTGGCAGGCCTGCTGGGCTTCCTGCTGCTTCTGCCGTAGCGCCTGCCTGAGCACTGGAAGGGGACAAGACCAGAGTCCATCAGAAGGCAGCAGGGGTGACATGGAGTGGACCAGGGAACAGCTCCTTCCTCAGTGCCTGCTCCAGCTGTCCCACCAGAGTAGCCAGGCCAAAAGTATAGATGTGAGGCCCTGCCTGATGACCCAGCCCTCCCGAAGCCCTGCACAGGAAGCTGGGTAGAAGTCCAGGGGATACTCAGTCACCCAACCCAAGTGGTCCCACCCTCACCCAGGGCAGGGCCCTTTTCCAGCAGCAAGGCTCCAGGGGACTCAGGAAGGTGCAAGGCACTAGAGGGTGAGGCAGGGCAGGCTGGTGTGGAGGACGGGCCAGGGTTGCAGCCCAGACTCAAGACCAAGGGGATGGGAGACTTTGATTTGGAGGCTTCTGGACTCAGATGTCCACAGGCCATCCATCAGTCCTGGGCGTGACATGATCGTCATCCATGGGACATCCACTGAGATGGCTAAGAGACCACCCAGGCAAAGGCCTGGAAAAGGAAGATGAAGAGATGGGTCACACTGCCAGAGCAAGGCATGGCATCTGCCCACAAGGGTGTGGGAGTATCAGTGCTACCCTTCAGGATGGGCAGAGCCACCCCACCCCATCCACAGCTCCCAGGGGAAGTCGGGAGGGTACAGACCCTGGAAAGCCCAAGGCTGAGATAAGCTAGCAAAGGCCCTGGCTGGGGAGTCTATGCTGCTCTGAGAGGACCCCACTACTAAATTGTACCATTAATACAAGCATGTGCAAAATTGTCTAGTCTGATAGGACTGGACAGAGGAGAAAAGTATCATGGGATGGAAAGAAACCAATCACAAAACAATACTCAACACTAAGCAGCCCAACAAGTGTCAAGAGCCTACCTCTCTCCCATAAAGTGGGATCCCTGGTCATAAGGAAACACAAGCCCAACACTGTCCTAGGCAGAAACCTCATATTACAGCTCTTCTCAGGAGGGCCCCTGAGGTTCCCCTGCCAGTAGTTTGGCACCCGCTGTGCTCATAGCCTTCTCCAGTCTCCTGTTGCTTGGCATTCTGTGTGCACCTCGATTATGGCATGTATCACATAAATGAGTTGGAAACTAAGAGCCACTCGAGACATAGGGACAAGAAAGTTAATGTTTACAACACGTGGAGGCAGGATTCGAGGAAAAAGATAAATGCAGGGAAATGTCATCATCTTCACTGTTTATCAAATGTTGCTACAAATCCCAGGTCAATCCCCAGATGCCACTTGGATGAGCAACCAGAGATAAGAGGAGAGCTACACTGCTACCTAGGCAGATGGGGCGTGGCCTTAGTAATGACCAAAAAAAGTGACAGCTGCCAATCACCACTTGCTAATTCAGAAGAAAGGAAAAGCAAAAAGTCACAGGATGCTTGCCCACAGCCAGCAGCACTAAAACCTGCCCAAATATTCCAAAGTGTCTAGAGAGTTATCAAAAACTCCCCACTAAAAGGAACCAAGGCTCGTGCTCTCTTGGGATAGCACATATACTAAAATCGGAATGCTACAAGATTAGTATGGCCCCTACACAAGAATGACATGCAAATTCATGAAGCGTTCCATATTTATAAATAAATATGATGAAGTACAATTTATTTTTTTTAAAAAGAAACAATGCTCCATGGAGAAATGGCAGGTTCCCTTTTTAAAAAATTATTCTGAGTGATTTATTTGCTCCCCAAACTACTAACCTCTGTGGAGATACAGATTACCAACATAAGAGCAAGCACTACTTATTGACAATAAGAGTGTGCCACAACTTCCTGCATTCGGCAGAGAATCAAAGGCAGGAGGAATGAGAAAGCCTTATGGTGGCCAAAGGGGAAGGTCTGTACTTATGAGAGGTTGTTGGTGTGGGGAAGCTGGAGGTGGGCTGACTAGTAGAGGGACTGAAGCATGGAAACAACAAGAAAAGATGAGCCAGAACACCTTCCTCTACCAGAAAGCAAGGAATGATGGGGACACATCGAAAAGACCCAAGAGCCAGCCTAGAGTTTTCCCACCGGCCAAATGTGGCACAATTTGAGCATTAAAAAGAATAAGTTATGTACTTTGAATCTGTGACTATATGCATTTATACCTCAATAGAAATGTTTACAAAGACAACCACCCAGACATTTAGAAAAGAAGTAATACTGACCCTACACAAACTCTCCTGAAAAACTGAAGAGAACATTTCCCAACTCATCTTATAGAAGACAGCATCACCCTGATACCCAAACCAGACAGACATAAAAAGAAAACTACAGATCGATGTCCATCATGAATGTAGAGGCAAAAATTCTTGAGATTTTAGCAAAGCAAATCCAACAGAGACAAGGAGAGAATAAATCATGACCAAGTAGGATTTATTCCAGGAATGTCGTTTATCCCAGGATTAAAAAAAAAAAATCAATGTAATTCACCATAGTAACTGAAAAGCTACTGGTCATTTCAAGAGAAGCAGAAAAAGGATATGACAAAATGCAACATCCATTCTTGATAGAAACACACTAATTCTGGGGCAGACAAATATTGCCTATCCCCGTAGGGAAGGGACCCTGTATCACTAGAGGAATTTTTGCCACAACCATTTAACTTGCATATCATCAGGCTCTACCTGCTGTCCACTTTACAGGAAACAGAGGGTAGAGAACCAGGTTAAATGAGAGCATGAAGAAGCAATGCGACAAATCCAGAGTGGGGACATTCTATAGGTAGCATGCCCCGGAGTCCTCAAAAAGCCAATGCCACAACAAATGCTGGTGACTGTTCCAGAAGCAGAGAGACCAAAGTAACCAATTAACAATACACGAACCTCCACAGAATCCTTATAAAGTGACAATTTGAGACAAGCTAGGTAATGTGACCGTGAACTGAAGGTCAGAAGACAGCCCAGAATGGTGAATTTCTCAGAAGGCTATCTGCAGTGGTTACATAGGAGAGTGTTCTTGTTCTACAGTACTGGTTCTCAATTCTAGGCTAAAGTTGACCCCCAAGGATATCTGAAGATATTTCTGGTTGTTGCGACTTGGAGAGGATGTCACTGTCATCTAGTGGGTAGAACCCAGGGATGTTGCTAAACATCCTGCTATGCACAGGACATTGTTTCACCATTAAGACTTGTCCAGCCACAAGTGTCAACAGTGCTATGCTTGAAAACCATGGTCTAGAGCAGGGGTCCCCAATCGCGGGGCCGTGGACCGGTATTGGTCAGTAGTTTGGTAGGAACCGGACCACACAGCAGGAGGTGAACAGTGGGTGAATGAGGGAACTTCCATTTGTGTTTGCAGTCACTCCCCTCACTGCCTCTGCTCCACCTCAGATCATCAGGCATTAGATTTTCACAAGAGCACTGGTCCCTGGTACCAAAAAGTTTGGAGACCACTGGTCTGAATGTTTGATTTAAAAAAATAAAAAATAAATAAGGGGAACAATAAAATAACAAAAGTGGGAAATTTGATGGGACAGGTAGAGTTATCCAGCATACCTTGCAGGAAGGGGCTCAGGAGCCCCCTTGCCCCCAGCGGGGATGCCTGGGAGAGGCCAAGGCTCACGAGGCTTTGGCCAAGCTGGGGCTCAAGTGAGTAAGTTTTTGGGTCCCAGAGGGTGCACTGGGCAGTGTATAGGAATTCGATGCACAGCTGGTGTGGGGTTCTGTATCTTGGAGAAGGAATTGACCATAAATATCGCTGCACAGCTGTCCAACACTGGAGGGCATCCCTGGGGGCCGTCAACCGCTCCACGAACAGCCACCACCGGAATCTGTCCGTGGGCTGGCCAAGCACCGAGGCCTTGGGCCATCTTGCCTGGAGGGGGGTGGGGACACAAGGGAGCCCAAACAGAAAGTTTCGGGACATTATGCTAAAGGGGGCTGCTGTGCAACTGACAAAAACAAAAAACTGGCTTGACCCATTTGTCATCAAAAAAGCGCTAGCAAAGGTTCCGTGTCCTTGATCTGGTCAATGTTAGGCACTTTTTCCGAGCGACACCCAGGGATGGGCTCGGCCCGCAGAGACCGAGAGCTCCCGGGCCAGGCTGATCTCCCGTTGGAGCTTGCGTCGTCCCGCCACCCCCGCGCACCTCGGTGCTCGTTCTGCAGACGCAGGCGCTGGTTGTACAGGCTCTTCTCGGTGAGGTGCTGGATCTCCAGCAGCCCCTGCACGATCTCGAATACTGTGCCGTCGAGGAGCGCCAGGGCCAGGTCGCTGAGCGTGGTATAGGACAGGCGCTGTTGGAAAGAACTGCGGATAGAGGGGACACGGTGAGCGCGGGCGGGACCTGGAGCTGCCTCAGCCGCCTGCCCCGCGGCCGCGCACCTGGGCAGCTCCTTGACCAGGCTCTGCAGCGCCGACAGCAGCTGATAGTGCCGCTCCTGCTGCCTGGCCCCGTCCACCGGCTCCTCGAAGGGGCCCGCATAACGCTCCATGGCGTCCACGACCCGCCAGCCGCCGGCCGAAACGACATGACCTCGGTTACGTCAGTCCCGGGCGCAGTGCATCCCGCCCCCTTTTACGACAGTTCTGAGCACGGCGCCGCCGGCTTTCTGAGTCAGCGAGAACGAGGCTCGCTCCATCGCTCCGCGGAATCTCCTAGGAGAGTCCCGCATTGTCCCCGTCCCTTATCCCGCCGTCCCGCCCACGCAACCTCAGAGCTATAATCGCACAGCCTTGAAATCGCGAGATTTCGAAGAACCCCGTCCTACCTGCACGGAGTAGGCGTGGACGGAGGTCCAGGCCTCAATTTCCTCTCTTCGGGAAGGCTTGATGCGTAGCTCTGCGCGGTCCTGCGCATGCGTCTGTGGACAGCTTGAGGCCCCGGCTATCACAACCTGGTCTCTCCCCGCAAAAGTTGGTTGAGTCGCTGAGCCCTGAACTCCACCAATTCAAGCAGCGTGACCTTGAACCGGTTTTGTTACCTTCGGGTCTCAGTCTCCTTGTCTTCTCTTCTTCCCCACCGCCCCCGCTGGGGTCTGGGAGCTCCAGGCAGGGCCTGCACGCGGGAGGCAATGCCTGGCATCAGGCTGCAGCGGTGCTCTCCAGCCCCTATCATCCACCTCCACCCAGCATCGTCAGCATGAAGAAAACCCGATCCAATGCGTCGTCCCAGCCTTGAGAATAAATTGCCAGTAATCCCTAATTACAGTTTTTATTAACTACGAAAATATACGCTCCCCCCTCTCCCCAAATCTGACGGATGAATATTCTGCTGGCCTCATGGGGGCAGCAAGCGGGAGATTCCTGCCTCAACTACCATCATGCCTTCCTCATCTCAGTGGGAGAGAGTCCAGCGTTGTCAAAAATTGGGAGGGGGCTGGTGTAGAGCAAAATGCAAAAGTAGATAGAATCTAGAAAAAAATGACCAGAAAGAAGGCTTGCGTGACCAACTTGAGAGGACAAATCCAAGTGGCCATGGATGGAATGTCCAGACCCCTGGGGGCTCTGTAGGGTCAGGTGCAAGGAGAGGAGCCAGCTGATTTAGGGACTCTCCTAGGGTGGTTGTGATGCAGGATTGGGTGAACTTATCTCCTCCTTTCCCCAGGGCGGGGGGGGGAGAGAGAGAGAGAGAGAGAGAGAGAGAGAGAGAGAGAGAGAGAGAGAGAGAGAGAGAGAGAGAGAGAGAGAGAGAGAGAGAATCCTTGACTGTGCGCAAAAAAGGATGCACGTGGGTGCCAGAGTTAAGAAACAAAAGGAAAGTTTATTAGAGAAGGAATAACGCTCCACAGTCATGGTCTCTTGTCAAAGACAGAAAATGAGAGACACTCCAAGTGTCCAAGGAATTCAGTTTAAATGTTTTCCTTTCCAGGTATGAGTATGCAGTGTTGAAGGCATGAGGAAGTAGTTGTTAGTAATCTCAGCAAGAATCTTCCTATAGGTTCCCTGTGATCTGACCATATGCAGATCAACCAGGTTCCCCCACATCTAGCAGCTCTGGTTTAATATTTAGTCAATTTGTGTAGTTCTCATGACTCTTTCCTATATTAGTTACTTGACCAAACTTTGAGCAGGCTCCTCTGAGCCCCCTTTTTGACTAGGTCTCATCCTTGGGCCCTATCTTTGGTCTGCCTAGTCTAGTTGTAGCAAGAATCCTACTAAGTCCGTTTAGAGAGACTCTCCTACCCTTGATATCTGATCACCCATGATGTCTGATCAAATTCTTCATCACCTACTCTCAATATCCGATCATCTTGACCTGCCTTCAGCAAGAATTCTTTATAGTTTAGCAAGGATTCTCCTACCCTTGATGTCTCCTTTTAGTAAGTTTTCATCCACTAACCCTCCTGCTCTGCTCAGGATCATAAATTCCTAGCTGTCTTTGCTGTATTTGGAGTTGAGCCAGATCTCTCTTCCCCATTGTGATAGACTTGGCACCTATGGAAATAGTCCTGAATAAAGTCTTCTTTACCATTGAACGAGTGTCCGAATCATGCTTTCTTTAATACTCTGCACAGAGTGGCTTGGCTCCAGGAGGGGGTGATAGGGTTAGGCTACAGGACAGAAGGAAAAGAGGGCAGCTCTACTGCTGTGGCCACTGCTAGATCCTTGTTCATCAGTAGTCCTTCAGAGGGTCAAGGATCACCAGCCCAGAGAAAGTTTGGCCTCATGCACCATCAAAAACCAAGCAGTGGGGGTGACACTGGGGTCTGTCTGTCCCCCTACTCATTCTGCTGGGGGTTGAGACTATGACACAGGATCACACTGGAGCTATCTGTTCACTTCTTACTCCCTAACTCTTTGGGGAATCCTGCTGAGATGTGGACTTCCCTGCCCAGTCCCTCAAAACCGAGCTGCAGCTGTTAAAACCCTCATCTGCCATCTACAATGGGCTCCTTAGCAATGGGGTATCCGACAATTCATGCTTAGTTTCTGGCCGTTTTGTTTCTGTGCCATCCTTTTGTTGTGTGGGACAAGGACCACAGGGAGCTGTCACCTCATGCCACTCTTCCTTCCTCTGTGTATGTAAATGATAAACTACGAATTGAACACAGCTCATTGTAACTTTACTGGTCAGATCGGTCAGGACTTGGCTTTGGCCTTGGCATGTCTGGGTGTGCTTTACAAATGGTCCGGCAGAGTTACAATGCCTTTTAGAAGATGAGGGGCTGCATGGCCTGATGGGCTGGAGAGATGACTCCTGGGCACAGCTCTTGCCTAAGTGCTGGGTGGAGGGAGGAGGACAGGTTCTTCCTCTGTCTCACCAGTTCAGGGAGCTGCAGGGGCAGCTCTCCAGAGCCTAAAAGTTTGTGCCACCTGCTGAAAAAATGTTTTTCAGTGGCAAGAGGTAGTGTTTGTCGAGACCAAGTAAAAGGCCATTCAAAGCCCAAATCGAATTGGGACCCCATGAAGTTTGGCCCAGCTCCCACTCAATTCCCTGGGCTTCCAGCTAGGGGATGATAGTCAAGGGCAGCTGCTATGGCTGTGCTTTGTAAAGCTTTGGGGCCTGTGTTTCTATTAAGAAAACACATAATAGAGTTTGGGCCAAAAATGTCCTGTGAAGAAAGGAAAAGAAGTGAAAGGAAACTTGCGAGTGAGACTTGGGCTGAGTCACGATAGGTACTGTTGTACAAAGGTGTAATTGGTTTGTCAGTCGCACTATAGGTGTTCATGAAGATAGAAACCCTCCTCTGATGTGCAAGATGTTCACTGTATAAATGATGCCTTGCTGGTCTAGCAGACCTTTTTGAAATGCTGTGGGCAGACTCACAGCCCTGAATTCCTTGGTCAGGCAGAGAACAACTCCTGTCTTTTACAAAGTAAAGAATTTTATGTTCTTGATGCAAAAGCCACAACTCATGCAAGACTGTGTCCATTCGTCTTGCAGAAAAGAGGTCACCCACCACGGGTCTTTGCCCCATGTGCTCCAAACAGATTGATACTACTGGATCTTTCACTCTCCTCCTGGAGGTTGACACAGCCACAATGGTCTTTGGAAAGAAAAAAAGAAAAAACAAAATGGAAGACTCTGAAGCCTGACTGGCCATGTGCAGAGCAGGACTCTTCAGATGGTAAACCTGGTTGCCAAAATGTTTGGTGATGAGGGGCCGAGTGGTCCTTGACTGCTGTACCAGAGACCTTGGATGAGTTACACTGATGGTTAGTTGGAAATAAAACAAGGAGACACCCCTAAAGTTGAGGAAAGCATTTGTGGTTGCTGCTCACCCTCCTGCATCACAGGGAAAATGAAACCGCTTTGCTCCAACTAGTGATAAAACTCTCCCTGTGGCTCAGGTGTGACGGCAATACTGAGATATTCTGCGGTCGGCTCTTAGCAGCAGCGGGAAAGGAGGGAAATGAGACATTAGCTTGGCTCCCCTGGACAGCACATGGGGAAGCCCACAAGTCTGTGGATGACAAGAAGTGGACCTCACTTCGTTGCCTAATGACTACCCCATTCTCAGTGCCATCCTGGCCATGACCACTGTGCCAATGACACGGGCATGGAGGAAGAGCTAGCAAAGACCACCTGAGATTCATCACATATGGTCTTTATATTCACAGTGACACAGTGAATGTGTTTCTGTCATCTCCTAAGTGCCCATGGACAGTAGTAGGGGAGCTCTGTCTTTTCAGGGCCACTGTAACCGGGTTTATAATGAAAACATGAATGCCCAGATGATGAGATGATCGCTGGATTTGGCGCTTGGGCTGATATAACAAAGTATCACAGCCTGGGCAATTTAAACAACAGAGACTTATTTTCTCATAATTCCAAAGGCTATAAGTCTGAGATCAGGGCCTCAGCAGGGTTGTTTTCTCCTGGGGCCTCTCTTCTTGGCCTGTAGATATCTACCTTCTTGCTGTGTCCTCACATGGTCCTCCCTGTATGTGTCTGTGTCCCAATCTCCTCTCCTTATAAGAACACCAGCCCTATTAGATTAGGGTCCACCCTAATGACTCATTTTAATATAATTATATTTTTAAAAGCCCTATCCCCAAATACAGTTATGTTGGGTTGCGATAGTTTTCCATTGACATTTGATCACAGGACATGATTATACTCAGAGACGCCCTAAGCAATTTCCTGCATTCCAGACACTCTTCCTTACTTCTACTGTGGAGTAGCAGTCCAATTTCCACTTCGTAGTCAAAGTTAGTCACCCCGGGCAGCACCTTGACTCCCTTCTTTGCTTATTGATTCAGAGGCATGAGGAGACCAAAGTGGTCAGTGCAGGCTTAACCTCCAGTTCAACAGAATCATTGTTGTGTCTCCTGGTGGCAGCCTTTCTCCCTCTATAACTAAGACCTAAAGGCCAGAAGAGGATAAAGTTATGGGAATAGGAATCAAAAATTTTGATAGTGGGTTGTTAGGGTAACGGGAGTGGGGCCACTCCTATGTCCACCCTCGATTCATGGACCCATGAATCCTGGCTATCAAAAAACAGTTCCACAATCGGACATTAATTCAGAGCATATATAACCTTCTGGAGAACCTCGCAGCAGTCCCCCAAGGTGTTGCCACCTAGCTGGTGCTACAACTGAGTCTTCAAAAGGCTATTCTGCTACAGGATGGTGGGGAACATGATGAGACCAGCGAATTCCATGAGCATGTGCCCATTGCTGCACTTCTTTTGCTGTGAAGTGAGTTCCTTGATCAGAAGCAATGCTGTGTGGAATACCATGGTAGTGAATACGGTATCCTGTAAGTCCATAGATGGTAATTTTGACAATAGCTCTGTGTGCAGGAAAGGCAAATTCGTATTCTGAGTAAGTACGTATTCCAGTAAGGACAAAATGCTGCCCATTCTATGTTGGAAGGATTCCAGTATAATCAACCTGCCAGAGAGTAGCTGGCTGATCACCCCTGGGAATGGTAACATATTGGGGACTCAATATTGGTCTCTGCTGCTAATTGAGTGCTAGATTAGGCAGTCAGTGGCAGGTGTAGCCTAGTCAGCCTTGCTGAGTGGAAATCCATGTTGCTGAGCTCATGTATAACCTCCATCTCTGCCACATGGCCACTTTGTTCACGAGCCCATTGGGCAATGACAGGGGTGGCCTGGGAAAGAGGCTTACTGGAATTCACAGAATGGATTATCCTATTCATTTGATTATTAAACCTCTCCTCTGTTGAGGTCACCCTTTGGTGAACAGCCACATGGGACACACACACACACACACGCACGCACACACGCACACACACACATTATCATCCATCTATCTATCTATCTATCTATCTATCTATCTATCTATCTATCTATCTATCTATCATCTATGTATCGCCATTCAGAAAGGTCTATTTACACACCTGTTTCCCCAAATTTCTTTGTCATTAGTTTTTCGATCATGTTCCTTCCAAGTCCCTGACCATCCAGCCAAACCACTGACCACGACCCTTGGATCAGTATATCATCACATGTCTGGTCATTTCTCTTTCAATGCAAAGTACAAACCAGGGCACTGCTTGAAGTCCTGCCCACTGGGGTGGTTTCCTTCCACCACCATCCTTCAGAATGTCCCAGAGAAGGACTTTAGTGCTACAGCAGTCCATTGTCAGATGGTGCTTGCATATCTTGCAGAAACATCTGTGAACTGGGCCCAAGTCTTCTCTTCTGTCAACTGATTGTAGGAAACTCCCCATGAGGCCAGAGGTATAGGCTGGGAGCGAGAAGATGGTGTAGCAGAAGTGAGGACAATGGGCATTTGGGCCACTTCTTCATATGACACTTGTGTCTTCAGGGTCTGGTCAGGCCCGATCATATATATAGCACTTCCATTTGATGACATAGTGCTGCTGTGCACACTCACTGTTATGGCTTTGGTGGGTCAGATTACACCCAGTTCATGATGGACAGCTCAGGTCGCATAATAACTTGGTGGCTATGGTTAAATGTTCAGTCTCTACTAAGGCCCAATAGCAGGCTGAGAGCAGTTTCTCAAAAGGAGAGAAGTTTATCTGCAGATAACGGCAGGCTTTCAAAATCCTAAAGGCTTGTGTTGCAATTCACCTATGTGAGCTTCCAAAGTCTCTGAACAGTGTCTCTCTCTGCCACTGATACTTCAAGCACCCTTTGGGTGGCTGCTAGCCCCAGGGCACATGGATAAGTCTCAAAAACATGATGCTAAAATTAAGAAGCCAGACAGAAAAGGCCATATTGTATGATTTCATTTTCA
>NW_011888911.1:3760582-3780133 GCF_000151845.1 Pteropus vampyrus | reverse complement strand
GGCCCGATCATATATATAGCACTTCCATTTGATGACATAGTGCTGCTGTGCACACTCACTGTTATGGCTTTGGTGGGTCAGATTACACCCAGTTCCTGATGGACAGCTCAGGTCGCATAATAACTTGATGGCTATGGTTAAATGTTCAGTCTCTACTAAGGCCCAATAGCAGGCTGAGAGCAGTTTCTCAAAAGGAGAGAAGTTTATCTGCAGATGACGGCAGGCTTTCAAAATCCTAAAGGCTTGTGTTGCAAGTCACCTATGTGAGCTTCCAAAGTCTCCGAACAGTGTCTCTCTCTGCCACTAATACTTCAAGCACCCTTTGGGTGGCTGCTAGCCCCAGGGCACATGGATAAGTCTCAAAAACATGATGCTAAAATTAAGAAGCCAGACAGAAAAGGCCATATTGTATGATTTCATTTTCACGAAACATCCCAAATAGGCAAATCTGTAGAGACAGGAAAAAAGCATACTGGTGATTGGCAGGGCCTGGAGAGAGGACAGAGTGGAAAGTGACTGTTTAATGGGAAGAAGTTTCTTTATAAGGTGATGAAAATGTTCTGGAATTAGATAGTGATGCTTACTGTACACTTTGTCAATAGACTATAAATCACCAAATTGTTTATTTTTAAAAGGGTGAATTTTATGGTATACGAATTATACCTCAACTTTTTAAATCATATGATTAATAAAGAGTACTACATTTTTAAAAAGTGTTAACATGAGGAACAGATATGATTCTCTGAGTGCTTTATTTGGTTCCATTACTACCGACTTCTGTGGAGATGAAGACCACCCAAATGAGAACGAGCACTATTTATTTGGAGCTTGCTCTATACAGCAATGGATTGGCACCACCACTTGCATTTGGCAGACTCAAAGGCAGGCGGAGGAGTGGGAAAGCTTTCACCATGGTGGGAAAAAAGAAAAAGGAAGGCATGTCTTGATTGGAGGGTCAGGCTGACTAGAAGAGGACCATCTTACATGAGTGGTGAGGGAGAGCAAATTTGACTTTATCTGGTTTGGTCCTAAGTTAGAAGTGGGGACAAAATGGCAGGAAACAGTCTGCCATTGATCAAGTCTTGACTGTTTGGAGCCAAGTGCTACAGAGATTGTGGTCTGGCTTTTCAGGTTGGTTGCTGTAAGCTTGTGGGTTAGGGTTGGAGCAAACAAGTTCCCAGGCTCCCCAGTGGATTTAGAAAATTTCTTAGACTGAATGGATTATTACTGAGCCATAAAAAGGAATGAAATCTTGCCATTTGTGACAACATGGATGGATCTTGAGGACTTTATGCCAAGTGAAATAAGTCAGAGAGAAAAAGATAAATACTGTGCAATCTTATATGTGTAATCTAGAAACAAAAGGAAATAAAAAATGGAGCTCATAGACTTAGAGAAACATTGGTGGTTGCCCTAGGCCTCTTGGCATTGGCCATCATGCCAGGCCACAGCTCTGGGAAGGGTACTTGGAAATATTTAGGGAAGTTTCGAACACCAGGTACCACACAGACCCGCATTCGGGATGGGCGCCCTAAACGGATTTACCCGTCTGGCCCGAGCTGGTTCCCTCCTCCACAAATGGACTCGGAAAGATTGGTGGAAGTCCAGTCCGAAGGCCAGGATCCTCGCAGGCCAGCGCCCGCCTACAGAAGCCCTACCCGCCCCGCTCCGGCCTCCGCCCCCGCCCCTGCCCTGGACTATCCCGCGGGCAGGAGCCGGTCCGTGTTGCTGGAGTGGAAGGAGCTAGGGCCCCGTCCCCGTCTCCATAGACGGCTTGTGCCGGTCCACGACCTTGAACAGACACTTGAGAATATTTCCGGGAGGCGTCTCTGACAATTGGGATCCGTGCGGACCGGCAACTGAGCCTATGACGCGCTCTCCTCTCCTCCCGATACCGTCCGTCCCAACCTTCGGGACTGGACTGGAAAAAAATGGGTAACATGGAAGGGCCGACGACAGGACCACGCATGGGACGGCGGGGGCTGGTCAACCCTCCCTGGCGGCCCCGTACGCTAGCCCAGGAGAGCGGCGACCGGCACCCCCGTCACTTCTGCACGTCCAGTCTCTATGAACAAGTGACACGCCGACGCTCGGACACCACCGGGACGATCCCGCCCGTGCCGCCGGCCTTCTGGAACGCTTCCTTGGGCACCGTGGCCACATCCCATCCCTTGCAGTTTTCGCGGGAATTCGGGAGGGGAGACACTGCGTAATAGTGGCCGCCAGATAGCGCCCGAAAACCAGCGCGAACGTCAGCGGAACAGGCCGGGATCGCGGGCCGGCGAGGGCGCCCCGCCGGCCGCCCGATCACGTTCCAGTGCACCTCGCGCCTCTCAGCCCGGGAAGGGCACCCGGGCGTCCGGCACGGCCCCCGGCGTCCGCCTCGGAGCTCCGGGCCGGCAGAGTGTCACCTCGGCAGCACAAGGGGAACTTGAAAATGTTTTCGGGCAGATGCTGGGAAGTGGGCAGATTTCCGCCTGCGTAACTTCCAGGCCGGTGCAGGCCATTTCTGGGCTCCGGAGAAGACTTGGGATTTCCCTGAGAAGCCTGCAGATCAGGCGCTCGGTCCAGGCTTGGCAGAGCTGTTTCCCCGCTTCCTGGTGGACATCGTCAGTTCTTTGGGGGCTCGGCTGGGAGAAGATGTAAAACTGAAACTGAAAGTACTCGTATAAACACAGATGAATGATTTTTATTGATAATTTAGGAGGTCTTTCTAAAGCATCAAAGCCCAAAGCCATAAAGGAAATGATTGATAAATTTGACCAAAGTTTAGACAAAATTGATCTTTGCATAACCACAAACAAAGTCAAGGGACAACAAACGGGTGTCGAGAATATTTGTGCAAATACATATGTAATATGAATATTGATTTCATCATTACGTATTATAACAGAAAATAATAGCCATTAAGAGGGACCAGGTTAAATAAATTCCAGTACGTCAGTACAATGCAGTACACTGTGAATTTGTTTTGGTTTATTTTGTTTTTAAAATGAAATAGATCTAAAGGTACGGACATGGAAAGATGTTGATGATGGACTATTAAATGAAAAGCAAGTTGTAGAACCTCTCTTGAAAAAATTAATATATGCACTTTCCTTTAAAAAAATACTTATATGGAAAGGCAAAGGATTTAGGATAGCAATTTTGAAAAACCAGAATAAAATCTCCCCTATTTTAATGGTTATTATGTAGCTATGAACTCTGTGTGACGTTGGCAGAAAGAAAGACAAGTTGATCAATGGAACAGAATAGAGAGCCAAACAAAGACAGGGAACTGGTTTTTGGCAAATGTCCAAAAACAATTTATGGGAGGAAAGATGGCTTCTCCATCAAAAAGGAGCATGGCAATGAGACATCCACAGTAAAACAAAACAAAAACTCCTTGACCTAACCATCTACACCTCACACCTCATACAAACATTAACTCCAAATGGATCACACACATTTATGTAAAATGTAAAACATTAGAAAAAAATTCTATGAGAAAAGTTGGGGATCTAAGGCTAGGTAAAGGGATTTTTAGACTTGACACTGAAAATGTGATTCATAAAAAAGAAATGGATAAATTAGAATTTATTAAAATTTAAAATGTAGTCTCTTTGAAAGATTAAATTACAAAGTATGCACTGGAGAGAAATATTTGCAAACCACATATCCAACTAAGATAGTATATGAATGTACAAAAACTCTCAAATGCAACAGTGAAAATGAATGGTCTGATTATAAAATAGGCAAAGAACACAAACAGGCATTTCATTGAAGAGGATACACAGATGGCAAATAAGCAGATGAAAAAATTAAAATCATAGTGAGAGATCATGACACATCTATCAGAACACCTTAAAGTAAATATAAGAACAGTCCTGAATGCTAGTGAAAGCAAGCAAGCAAGCAAACAATAACAAAAATGTGCGATTATTACATATTCCAATAACTCAACCCCAGAGAAATAAAACGTGTGCCCTAAAGGGTCGACTCAGCAGATCCAGGATGTTCAGAACGTGCACATTCCAAAGAAAGGTCTGACTTCACATGAGTCCAGGAGGAAACCTCTAAGCCCTTGGAATGTCCTGCCTGGTAAGTGTCTTTATTTAGCTGAGGAAAAATAACAAACTGGGCAATGGATTGTCTACGATGTGGGGAGACACAGGATGAGGAAATGTTCCCAGAGTTTGAAGCCAGGTCACTAGCTGAAGAGTGGCATAATCCATTCAGATGGGAGGTGTGGGGTATGGCCAAGGTGAGGGTTGGACTCTTTATGATATGTCATGTCTATGAGGCATCCAAGTCAAAAAAGAAAACCAATTAGGCTGCTGGAGATCTAATTCTGGGTGGAGATGAAATCTGGGGTGTGTTATAAGCACTGAGTTCATCACAAATGCCATAGAAATTTATAAAGACTAACTAGAACTTTAAGGAAATATAATCAGTCAGGAGGGTCTATGAGAGGAACTAGGGCTTATATAAGTTCTTGCACTCTATGTAATTGCTATAACCCTACAGGAAGAACTCTATTGTTGTTTATTTTATTTTATTTTTTTTGAAGAGACACAGGATGGTTTAATTTATAGAGTCAAGAGTCATTTATTCTTTATTACAGTGTTCAACATGCAATCTCTTAGTACAGAAATGGCATCCTGCCACTTCCCAGAGAGTTAATCCAGTTGGAATTATTTCTGGGCAACCCTTAACTGTGTGTCTGCCAGCAATCGCCCTCTCTCCCTTATTACAGTGATAAATTCTCTCTTATGTAGAATAACTGGAAAATGAAGTTTTTCGTTCATTTGAGTAGCTATATACAGTACAGCACCACTAATTTGTCAATGGATTTGATATATTCTGAACTCTAGATCAAGATCTCACATTACTTAACCTGTCTCTGATGATCCCAAAAGCACTTGAGAATCCAGCAATGTCTCACAGTCATGGATTTTCACTGGACAGTATTATGAGATAAAGAAGGTTAGCTAAGTCAGTCCTGGCCCTGGATAATCACTCTGGAAAGAGTTTATTTTAATAAGGTTTTGACACATTTGCTCTTTATGTCATTCTGCGGGCTCAAAATGAACAACTCAGGGAGCTTTATTTTGCTCATCCACAGTTCCTACATTTTTATAACTCTCTTCAGTAAAGAGTTATAAAAATGCTAACAAAAAATTAAAGGTAAAATGCAGGATGTTTAGATCCTAAGAAAACAGAAATCCACCGTGGTTAGAAGTCAGGCTGATTACACATAATAATTAGGTATAATTGACAATGCTTTTCCCGAAGACTGTATTTTTGCTGTTTTATATAATATCACTAACTTGAGTTTTCTCCCTTTCTCTGACTTTCATTATTATTTCAAAAACATAGAGGTCTGTAATTCCTTTTTGAACGTGCCTTCAGGGTGGAGGTCTTTGGCCATGAGTTCCTCTTTGACATCATCTAGTGCTCACTGGTGATCTGTCAGCTCCAAAGCTTCTCACTCTGCTTAAAAGCTTTGTTGGTGTCTCTGGCGATGGCCATGGCTGCTCCAGTCATCTGTTCCTGTATCATCTGTGACTGGTCAGTGGCATTATCTTGACCCAGAATCAAAGAGTAAGTGCTCCAAAGCTCAAAGACATTGAGGAAGTGTTAGAATGGAGAACTCACCCAGGATGCATCTAATGTGAGTAGTTTGATTCCTTGCGGTAGCACAGGCTTAAAATGGAGGGTCAGTGGAAATGAGACCTTGGTTGTGACAAAGCCTGAGAATATCATGTTGATCCATCCACCAATAAGAATCATAGGGAGAACATTTGTTACACTGCCTTTCATCATGCCTGTGGGCATAGTGGGATCAGTCACAGGAGAAGGCACTACTTTCCTTCTAATTTTTTTGAAAAGCCCATTCTCTGGGTTGTTGAAGTAATATTTTTGTATCAAGAAAGACTGTTTGGGAATGTATTTTCCATTTTCCCTGAGGACTCTGCTTCGAATTAAGACTTGACTGTGGGAGACTTGTTCCTGGGTAAGCTTCTTGTCACTCTGCAGCAGGATGGACATGTGGTGGCAGATCACACTCAAGGAGAAAGTGATGATGACGATGGGCAGGACCACCCAGAGGCATATTTTGGAGTCAGGCAGCAGCTCGGGACCTGCCACCTTCACAGTGTGCCGGCTTCTGGTGAAGTGTAGTTGGTTTCTCTTACCTTGGCCGTGGGGTCTCCCCTGTGAGTTCACCTCTGGGCTTTCTCAAGCCCTCAGCCTAACTGGCTGGGACCCTATCACAGCCTCTGGCATGGAGCACTGTCCCCAGCCAGGTGGCCCACCTGGCTGCTCTGGAAGAACTCTTTATAATAAAGGTCTATGGTTCTACTATCTTCCTCCCTTAACTTCCATTTCCCTTCTATAAATACCCCTCCATCTTGGCGTGCAAGTTAGTATGCACATGGCTTTTGGCCACGTCTGCATGCACTGGGTTGGAACCCTTTATTTTTCCCAAATAAATCCTTTTTGGTAACGAAACACGTAGTTTATATTATTTTTCAGTCAACAAAATGAACTAGATAACCCATAGGTTATTTTTTAAAGCATAGCAGTCTAAGGCCATGCCACCCTGAACAAGCCCGATCCCCTCTGATCTCAGAAGCTAAGCAGGGTTGGGCTTGGTTAGTACTTGGATGGGAGACCACCTAGGAAGACCAGGTGCTGTAAGCATAAAAAATAAAAAATAAGGGATTGTAAACTGACAAGGTCCTTGCATTCTGTGAGGTCAACCAAGGGTTGCCTCGCTTAACAAAATAAAAAATAAAAAAGCATACCAATAAAAAATAGAGCCCAGGGTGCACCTACGGGTGCACTTCAAGTTTTAACACCCAGAGGAGCCTGTGCTGTCAAATAGTGTTGTAGAGAAGCATTGGGAAAGGTAGTGTAATTGTAAGAACACGTCCAAACTTGGGGCGATTTTTTTTATGTTATTTGAGTCAAACCAATAACAAGTGCTGAGGAGCAAGATCTCAAATGCTCTAGTGAATAAAATTTGCAGCTTCTTTTATGCATTTGAAATTAAAGAGGGAACTAAGGAAGGTTACATGGAGGTGGGAGAAAGCAGATGGGGATTGGATTACAGGATAGTTAAACAAAATTGTAGGCTCTCTGGAAGTTTGTTGTGGCTTATTTCAAAGGTGTGTTTACCTAGATGCACAGAAACAATGGACAGGGCTTGCTTAAGGCAAAGATAAACCTATTACTAAAAAGTTATATGCCTGGGGCATGACTGCTCACCATGATCTGCTCAGTTAGGAATTTATAATCAAATCACCCTTTGAGGTTACTTTCTATATCTCCTCCCCCTCTTTTTTTTTGTCCACAGTAGGAATAAAGGAGAAAATCCTACGTCAGGAGCCAGAATAAAGAGTGTCCCCAGAAACAAAGATGGGCCACACCTCCTGTGTCTCTACTTCTGAAGTCTCCAGGCATCCCAGTGCCTCTGCCTCTCCCCTCTACTCCTACATATTGTGGAGATGTTTTTTCTCCAATCTCTCCCACCTGTAAACTCCTCCAGTCTCTTCATTCTTGAAGCAAAAATCTTTCCTGGACAAATTTATCTCCAGTTCCTGCACAATGTATTTCCTCCCCTTCAAAATAAACACAGAAAGAGCAGTACACAGAAGAGTGACATGATGAGATTTGTGTTTGTAAAAGGAGCCTCGTAGAGGCAGAATGAATTGAAGTAAGGAATAGAGAATAAACCCAGAGAAAATTTAGGAGGGTATTGGTGAATTTTAAATATTCAAAGATGGCTACTCACATGGCTTGATAAAAGAAATAACACCTCTAACAGGAGTGTAATTTGGGGAAGGGTCAGAAATAATGGAATCTTCCCTCCTTGGACACTACCTGGACCAAGCACAGGTGACTTACCCAGAGCCTGATGTAGTCATCTTGAAGGGAATCCTATTGGTCAAATCTGAGCATCAAAATAAATAATGATAACAGATTATAAAACATTGGATAAATAAATAGGGAGCAGTAGAAAGCCAAGTAGTAAATATGGGAGCAGTGATAGAAATGGAAAAATTGCCATTTGTCAACTATTATAATGGTAGCTGATCCAGGTGAGAATCATTAATGGATAACAAGGCTGGTGGGGGAAAGTTGGAAGGGAAACATGAAATTGATGGAAACTGTGAATATCTCCCCATAAAATTCCACTCATACAAAGTAAAAACAAATCTCTGTGTGTTTGGAGAAGGCTGGCAGAGATGTCGCACAGTTATGCAGTTGGCATCAGCAGTGCTGGGGGGAGGACGGTGGACCTCATGTGCCCTGAAGGGCCGCATTGAGGGAAGCCCTGCATCAGGCCGGGGGTCCTGCTGGGAACACAGGGCCTGAGTCTGCTTAGGAGGAGACAATGGGCAGGCCTGGGTGGGGTCATCTGTGCTCTATAAATCTGTCAAGGACAAGAAAATGTGAGAGAGTGTGAGGAACAGCTCCAAAAAAAGAAAACTGGCCTAGAATGAAAAAAATAAAAGAGAGACATTTTCACATAGGTTGAGCAGTTGGTAAATTTGAAATGGGCCTGTGGCCTTGAAAAAATGTTGTCTTTCTGATTAAGGAGTTATGTGGTGGTTATCTCAGAATGCGTCCCTGTTTTTGGGGAAAATACACTGGAGTATTTTAAAGGAATTGGAAAATGTGGTAAAGTGATAACACTGTGGAATCTGACTGAAAAGATCAAGAGTACTTTGTACTGCTCTTGCAATGTCCTACAAGTTTGAAATGATTTTAAGATAAACGACTATCAAAAACAACCTTATCAGTAGGATGCCAGTATGATCTTTTCATACAGAGGCTGAGCAATATCCAGATTCAGTTCAGGCAGAGTTATGAAACGAATCACCCTTGGACGGTCTGAATGTTATTAAGAAGGGAATATGGGGACAGTATATTCATAGCTATGTGACTGTGGTGTCAGAATGATTTCGGGATGCTGTGGAAACAGGATTTCTGAATTCAATTTTTCCTCACAAAGCTGTTCCTTACTGGGTATTTGGAAGACTGACTGCCCTTTGCCACAGGCCAGGGGAGAAGCACTTGTGTGTGGGGGTGCCTCCTCCAGTTGAGACCCACGACTCTCCAAAAACTCTGCTTCTTTTTGTTCTCCAGGAACCTAGGGATGCTCAGGTCTCAGTTTCAATTTTCTCTCTTTGGTCTGTGCTGTTTTGAGTCTGTCAGTGCATTTGTGTTTCAAGGTCATGCAGAGAGAGATGTTTGGACAATAATGAAATTGCCACTCCCCAGGCTCTTTGCTTGCCGCAATTGTATTAGAGCATTTTAGTGTCTTGGGGCAGGAGGGATTGACTTGATCTTGGCAGAGATCCACTGGGTGCTACAGAAGTGTTTGGGAGTTATAAGATGCATAGATTTCCCTCTCTGGGCCATGCAGGAAAGTGGAGTAAACAGAATTAGGACACTTCTAAAAATATTAACATTTATCAAATACTAGCATACATAATATCAAATGAAACATGATGTTAAAAACAAAAATATATTTGTATAAATAAATTACAATGTCTTATGCAAATTTTCAGTATGGTATGATATTTTGGACTAAGAGGAAATAGATAGTAACACTTGCCATGGGAAATTGTGGGCAATACATAAAGCTTCATGATTATTAAAGGCCTATCTCTTACTAACAATGAATTAGAGAATGTAATTTTGAAGATATATTGGATGAACTTAAAATATTGATGAGACATAAGAATATATTATCTCAATTTGAAAATAATGTTATAGGAAAAACTAATGATCAAAAGCTAATAAGAAAGTGACTCTGGTTTCCCACATGTAAGTAGCTTAGAGTCACCACTCCACCCTACCAAGTAAAAATCTGAACAAATTGGAAAATCAACAATTCTTAGATATGTAAGAAGTGAGGTCACAGGACAAACCACTGCTTACCCCAGATTGGAGATGCAGGCAGATACAGAGACTCATAGCTTACCGGAGCAGAAGCCGGGAGCAGAAACCTCCCAGGGAACTAGTGCTGGGAAGGAAAGCAAACTGTAATGAACAAATTGCCGGACAAGTCTGAGAGTCAGACACTCATCACTGGGGCCTCCACACTTTTTTATGTATGCTGATGTACGAGTACAGTGAATGAAAGCAGCGACACAATGGACAGGAGGGAGGAATTAGAATTATTTTGTTACTATTAGGTATTCATACTACCTGTGAAACAGCACAGTGGTTTTTAAAGTGGGCTTATTAGTTATAAATATATATTGCAAACTCTAAGGCAACCACTAAAAAAGGCAAACAAAACAAAACAAAACAAAAACCCCACCTGATATGCTAAGAAAAAAGAGAAAATGGAATCATACAAATTGCTCAATTAAAATCACACACACAAAAAATGACAGGAGATAATAAATGCTGGTGAGAATGTGGAGAAAAGAGAACCCTTGTACATTGTTGGTGGGAATGTAAATTGGTACAGTCACTATGGAAAAGAGTATGCAAGTTCCCCAAGAAATTAAAAACAGAACTACTATATAATCTAGCAATCCCACTTCTGGGTATATACTCAAAAGTAATGAAACCAATATTTCAAAGAGACATCTGTACTCCCATGTTCATTACAACATTATTCACATTAGGCAAAGTATGTGATATGTACACACACACACATACACACACGCACAAAATGGAATATTATTCAGCCTTCAAAACAGATGAAATCCTATTATTTGTAATAACAACATGGATAAACCTGGAGAGCATTATGCTAAGCAAAATAAACCAGATGAAGAAAAACAAATACTGTGTGGTATCATTATATGTGAAATCTAAAAAAAAAAAAAGAAAGTTGAACTCATGGAAACAGTAGAAAATTGTTGTTGGGGGGTGGAAGAAATAGGGAGAGGTTGAGAGGTTGGTGGAACAGTAAAAACTTTCAGTTATAAGATGAATAAGTTCTGAGAATCTAATATGTAACATGGTGATTATAGTGGATAACATGGTATTCTATAACTAAAATTTGCTGAGGGTAGAACTTAAAGGTGCTCCAAAAAAGAAAGAGAGAGAGAGAGAGAGAGAGAGAGAGAGAGAGAGAGAGAGAGAGAGAGAGAGAAAGAAAAAGAGAAAGAACGAAAGGAAAAGAGAAAGAACGAAAGAAAAAGAGAAAGAACGAAAGAAAAAGAGAAAGAATGAAAGAAAAAGAGAAAGAAAGGAAGAAAAAAGAAAGAAAGAAAGAAAGAAAGAAAAAGAGAAAGAACGAAAGAAAAAGAGAAAGAAAGAAAGAAAGAGAGAAAGAAAGAGAGAAAGAAAGAATATGTGAGGTGATGGACGTGTTAATTAACTCGATGGAAGGAATTCTTTCACAATGTATACATATATCAAATCATGTTGTACACTTTAAATACCTTACAATTTTATTGTCAATTATACCTTGATAAAGCTGACAAAATTCACAAAGACAGGAAAAATGGGAAGAAAAGGTAGGAACAAAGGACAAGGGCAACAAATAGAAAACAATAACAATATTGGAGATATTAATCCAACTATATCAATAATCACTTTAAACATCAATGACCTAAATATACCAATTAAAAGATAATGTCATAGTGGGTCAAAAAAAAGACCCAATTATATGTTGTCTATAAGAAACACACTTTAAATATAAAGATACTATAGATTAAAAGTATATAGAAAGAGAAAGATATACCATGCTAACCCTAATCAAAAGAAAGCAGGAACAGGCATATAAATTTCATACAGAGCAGAATTCATAGCAAAGTTATCAAAGATAAAGAGAGGCATCACATACTGATAAAGGGGTCATTTCTAAAAAGACATGAAAACCCTTAATGTGTATGCATCTAACAACAGTGTCAAAATATGAGAGGCAAAAACTGAGAACTATAAGGAGAAATATTCAAATTCACAATTATTGGAAACTTTAATACTCCTCTCTCAATAACCTATAGAACAGCAGAAAATCAGCATGACTATAGTAGCCTTGAGCAACACTGTCAACCAACTTAACCTAATTGATATTTATAGAACATTCTACCCTACTACAGCAGAATACAAATTTTTTTCAAGTGCACATGGAACATTAATGAAGATACGTACATTATGGCCCATCGAAAAAATCTCAATAAAATTAAAAGTTTCTTACAAAGTATGTTCTCTTGCCACAATGGAATTCAGTGAGAAATAATAACAGAAAGATCCTTAAAAATTCTGAAATATTTGGAAACTAAATAACTCACTTCTGAATAACCTGTATGTCAAAGAAATCTAAAGGGAAATTAGAGAGAGTTCTAGTCAAGAAGGCAGAGTAGGTAAATACTATGCATGACTCCTCCCACAACCACATTAAAAATGCAACTAAATTATTGAACAGTTAACCTGGAGAACAGTTCAAAGATCAGCTGAACAGAAGTCCTATAACTAAGGATATAAATAAGAGGCCATATCAAGACTGGAAACTGGTAGGAGGTGTGGAGACGGGATGAAACGAGGTGGTCCCATACCTACATGTGGTGGTTGAGCATCAGAAGGGATATCTTGGCTGCAGAGTTCTCAGAGGAGTGAGGGGCCCCAGCCCCACACTGGGGCTCTCTGGATTAGAATTCCAGCGCTGAAAGAGGAGTTCCCACAAAATCTGACTGTGAAAATCGGTGGGAATTCTGAACATCTGGGTGAGACAAAAGGCAGCTGGAAATACAGATATCTTCTTAAAGGGCTCGTGCACAGACTCACTTGTTTACAGGCACTCACTCTGTACTCTGGCAGAGGGACAGCAGTTAGAGAGGTGCCAGAGACTTACAGGGAAAGACTGAGTTGTGTGGCTTCATGGCGAGGGCTGGAGGGACAGCCGCCATTGTCTCTTTGTTGAGCCCTCCTCTTGTGCCGCCTATAGGCAGGTACCATCTTCCCTGTGTTGAGCCCTCCCCTCCATGTGGCCAAATCTGATTCTGCATTGCCCTGGTAAGATCTGATTGCTTTATCCTGTGATTCCCTGAGAGCTCGGCCATGAATGAAACCAAGAGCAGGTCCACTTTGTAAATTATATAAATGCCTAATCGCTATGTCATACACCTGAAACTAATATAAAATAATATTAAACATCAACTCTAATTGAGAAATAAAAAGTAAATTAAAAAATAAAGGGAAATTAGAAAGTATTTTGAAGTGAATGAAAATAAAAAACAGCATTCATGGGTTGCCGCTAAAGCAATTCTTAGAAGGAAATTTAGAGCATGAAATATCTATATTAGAAAAAAAAGGTCTCGAATTAGACCTCTTTTACACTTCAAGAAAAAAATCGAGTAGAATTTGTCCTAGGAATGCAGAGCCAATTTCACATTTTAAAATCAATCAGTATAATTCATCATATAAAAAATTAAAAAAGAAAAATTATAAGATCATCTTAGCACAAAAGAAGCATTTAACAAAATCCAACATCCATTTCTGATAAAAACTCAGGCAAACTAGAAATAAAGGAAACTTCCTCAGTCTACTAAAAGGCATCTATCAAAACCCTACAGTTAGCATCACACTTAATTGAGAAGGATGGAACATATTCTCCTAACACTAGAAACAAATAAGGGGTATTTACTCTCACCACCTCCATTCAACATTGTAGTGGAGGTTCTGGACTGTGCAGTCAGGCAAGACAAAATATATCTGGATTGAAAAGAAAGAAATAAACTGTTCTCAAATTATATGATCTTCTGTGTAGAAAATTTGATGCGCTCTACTAACAAGCTACTAGAAATAATAAGTGAGTTTTTCAAGGTTGAAGGATACAAAGCAAGCTACAAAATTCAATTGTATTTTCATATATTAGCAATGAAAAGTTAGAAATTGAAATTTTAAAAATCAAGATTTACAATAGCATACAAATATAAAATACTCGGAGTAAATCTGGCAAAAATATAAAAGACTTCTATACGGAAAACTATAAACATTACTACGATAAATTAAAGAAGACCTAAATAAATGGGGTGATAGAGCTTGTTCATGGATCAGAAGACTCAATATTATTAAAATATCATAATCTAAAACAGATTTCATATAGATTCAATACAATGTCAAACAAAATCCTAGTAGGCTGTGTATGTGTGTGTGTGTGTGTGTGTGTGTGTGTGTGTGTGTGTGTAAATTGACAAGCTGATTCTAAAATTTCTGTAGAGCTGCAAAGGACCTACAATAGACATAATAACTCAGAAAAAGAACAAATTGAAGGTCTAATATTATGTAATTTCAGGAATTATTCTAAAGCTATAGTAATTTAGACTGTAGTTTTGACATTAAGATATAGCGATAGATTACTGATTAAGGCTTTGAATCCAGAATACAACTTTAAAATTCAACAATGAGAAAACATACAATCCAATTAGAAAACAAGGAAAAGATAGGAGCAGACATTTCACTGAAGAGGATATACAGATGGCAAAGGAGCTAATGAAAAGATGCTGAACATCATTAGCCACTAGGAAAATACTAATTAAAACCACAGTATTACCACACAGCTGTTAGAACAGTTAAAATAAAAATAGTGATAATACAAATTCTAGCAAGGATGCCGAGAAATGATTTCTCATACATTGCTGGTGGTAATGTATGTCTCATACGTTCTAGAAAATTGTTTGCTAGTTTTATATAAAAATAAGCATATGATTACTGTAAAATTCAGTAATTTTATTCTTGGGCATTTATCCTGGGAAATGAACTTATGTTCACACAGAAACCTATACACAAATGTTAATAGTAAGTTTATAATAATAGCCTCAAACTAGAAATAACCCAAGCGTCCTCAATGGATGAGTGGTTGAACAAACATTCATGCCATGGAATAATACTCAGTATTAATAAGGAATGAATTATTGATATGACCAATAACTTGGATGGATTTCAAGGGAATTATATCAAGTGAAAAAAGCTAATACCCAAAGATTACATACTACGTGATTCCATTTATATAACATTTTTGAAATAACAAAACTATAGACATGGAGAACAGATTAGCAGTTACCAGAGATTAGGGATTGGAGTGGGAGGAGGGACAAAGAGAAGTAGATATGCTTCTAAAAGGGCAACATGAGAGACCTTCGTGGTGGTCTACATGTTCTGTACCTTAACTGTGGTGGTAAGTATATGGACCTATACATGTGATAAAAATGCACAGAACTAAACACACATTGTGTACACACAGGCACATTCAGGCATGCATGGACAGGTAAAACTGCCGAAATCTGAATGAGATCTGGGGATTGCGCCCATGTCAATCTTCTGCTTTTGACATTGTACTGTTATGTAAAATGTAACCATTGGAAGTGTAAGATGTTACGTGGGCTCTCTCTGTACTATGCTTTCCACATTCCTCTGAATCTATAATTATTTCAAAATAAAATCAAATAAAAAACTAAAAAACGTGTATTTTTAAGAAATACACATAGATAAGATAAAACTATACAAAAAGCAAACAAGGGGAAGGTAAACATGAATTTGGGAAAGAGAAAAAGGGATGAGAGGAGGTGAGGCAGGATAGCTAGCCTTGGGACATTCCTTCTCCCCTCCAGGATGGGCTCCTTAATTTTTCCTTTGTCCCTTACTCAGTCCTCTCTCAGTTTGGACTCTGTTAGAAACAAGGCAAGGCCAGGAGACAAGATAGATAGCCTTGGGCTGCCCCCTCCCCTCCAGGTGGCATGAGAAACAAGATGGATAGCCTTGGGACAGCCCTTCCTCTCCAGGAAAAGGCTCTAGAGTCTTTCCCTTGTCCTTTGTTCAGCTTTGGCTAATCACAATATTATAATATCTGCATTGCAATTACCATTTATCCAGCCCCGCTTCCCCTCCTCCCCCCACCCCACCCCACAAGTAAACAAAAGCCAGTAATTCGGCTCCAGACAAAACTCTCTCTCGAAATTTGCCCACACTTTTCTCTTAAGTGTGTACTTTCGCTTTCATAAAACTTGCGCTTTCCTGCTTGCTGTTCATATCCTTGAATTCTTTCCCGCGGTATAAAACAAGAACCTGGTCACCTCGAGCTCCAGGTCCGAGTCCCTCTTCGAACTCTCGCCCTGACTAGCTTCCTTGTGGAATGAGTGATTACTGGGGGGAGGGGCATGGTTATTACATCATGCAAATAAATAAATGGCCATATGTGGGATCGATGATGAAAATATGTCATAATCAACAATTGTGATTATTCCAATTTGTGGACCTGAGACTGAAAGGAAGAGTTTATAGAGGATGGAAAGGAGTTGGTGGAGGTCAAGAGACCAGAGTTAATCATGAATTTCTGGAAGACAGGAAGCAACTGGGAGCAAGTAATAAGCAAAACAGAAACATGACAGTTATAACTCAAAATATGCAGCTGTAGGGACTGCCTTCTGCATCTTAACTCAGGCTGGTCTCTCCCTGGAGCAGCCATGCAGCGGTAGGGGATGGCTCTAAATATCTGGGCTTGGCATCTGGGCAGCAAGGTGGGGCCCACAGTTGTGTCCTATTGCAGCCTGTTTTGGAGTCCAGCCACTGCTGGGAAAGGAATATGTGGGCCAGCCTCTCAGGTGAGTGCCTAGATGGGACTGAGAGGGGTTATGGGGAAGGGTGTGGAAGGGATTCATGGTAGGCTTCCCAAATAGAAAATTACCAAAGCCACCCTCTCCCCAAGTACTAAGATAATAACTGTCCTGACTTCTAATGTCATAGGTTCCTTTTGCCTGTTTTTGGAATTCATATAAATGGAAATGCATTCTTTTGTATCAGGATTCTTTCACTCAACATTATGTTGGTGAGATTCATCAATTGCGCATGCAATTGTTAATCCCTTTTCATTATATCTACTGTAAAATAGAATCTACTAGGTATTCCATTGCCTAAAGAAATTATTTCTGAAAAGGAAAGGATTCCAATCCTGAACATGCATATATGACAAGCCATGTGCAAACACTGACTCAGACAAAGATGGAGGAAGCACCGTTGACCCTTGAACAGTGAGGGGGTTAGGGATACTCACCACTGCCACAGTCAAAAATCCCACATAACTACAGTTGCCCATTGCATATGTAGATTCCCAACCTGCAGCTGACTCTTGAACAATATGGGTTTGAACTGCATGGATCAACTGAAAAAGAACCACCTGTAAGTGGACCCTTACAGTTCAAACTGGTGTTATTCAAGGTCAACTGTACTTTATAGAGGGAAAGAAGAAGTTAAGAGGGGAGGCTGTCATAACCATAGAGCTCTGTTGTAAATAGAATTCTTCCTGTAGGGCTCTCACTAGGACACAGAGTCCAAGTTAAAGTGTGTCATACATTTTATCAACTATGATAAGAAGTTTATTGTATAAATATACTAGAAGGTATTTATCCATTCTCCTGTTGATGGACATTTTGGTTATCGTGAATAGTGCTACTATAAACATTCTAGTACACATCATACAAATATCTTTTGAGTCTATGTGTAAGCATGAAATTTTGGGATCAAGGCTATGGTCACCTTTACCAGAGTGTTCAGAAGTGGCTGTGCTTTTTTACATTCTCGCCAGCAGTGTATGAGAGTTTCAGTTACTCCACATTATTGTCAATACTTGGTATTAACATTTAAAATTTTTTTTTAGCTATTCGGGTAGGTGTGTATTGTTTGTTCATTGCAGCTTAAATTTGTCTGATGGCTTATGAAGTTAAGCATATTTTTATTTGATTTTTGGTCATTTGGATGTCCTTCCTTCCTCCTTTTCCCTTTTTCTTTCATTTCTTTTGCTCATTTTTCTATTAATTTGTAGAAATTTTTTATATATTTGGTCATGAGTCCCTTGCCTGTTATGTATGTTACAATTATATTTCCCCATCAGTGACTTATCTTTTTGAAAACTTATTGTTGAAAAGAAAATTTTAATTTTACTTTCATCCAATGTATCAATCTTTTCCTTTTGGGTTAGTGGTTTTTTTTTTTTTTTTTTCCTCGAAGAAATCTTTATCTGCCTCCTAAGGTGCCTTTAAAATCTACATCTGCCTCCTAAGCCCCATTGTCCTGATGCCCATTTTGTGCTAGAAAATGAACTAGGCACTTTCATAGATGTTATGACTCTCATTTGCCCAGAGCAGGATATGTATGCAAGACAATTTCCATGGCCACCCAACATCTGAGTACCCTTCCTATCTCAGAAGATAAGGGTCTGGATGTAGTAGCAGGGAGCCAGCAGGCACCTATTCCCAACTCCACCTGCATCCCATGAGTGCAAGGCTTGAAGAATGGAAGAAGCTGTGATGTTCTCAAGGCAGAACCAAGTCAGAGACTTAACTCGGCAAACAGACTGAGGACACAGAAGCATTTGTTTATATTGACACGGACTCCAGGAGCTGCATGGGCTGGGATAGGAGAAGATAGAGGAAAGATCCAGTATGAGGAGGAGCAGAGCAGGAAGAGGCGAAGCTGTAAGAGAGGAAGAGAAGGGAAGAAACTTTTGTTTAGCAGCTCAGTACTATGGGATGAGAGTCAGGATTTAGCGCCTCAGGCTATCAAATCCCTGCTCCAACACTTACAGGGGAGTGACCTTAGGAAAATTATATCATCTTTCTATGTCTTCATTTGAAAAATGAAGCCGATGATAACAATTTTCACCTAGGAGCATAGTAAACGTTCATCATCATCATCATCATCATCATCATCATCATCATCAAACTCTTTTTGAGAGCAGCACAGAATTCCACTGTGTAGGCATAAAATCATTTATTTATTCAATCCCTTATAAAAGGGAGTTTAAATGCAGAGCATGTCTGTAACAGGATGTTAAGATAAAAATTTGGCTGAGACCCTATCTTTGTCTGCCTGTCTGTCTATTTATTTATCTATTGGTCAATCTATCATCTCTTTCTATTTATCAAATACCAAAGTGAGCTATGAGAACATCCAAGGTGTAGTAGTCATCTACTGTTGCATAACAACCCCAAAACTCAGTGGCTTTAAAATATCAGCATTTATTATCTAATACATATTTCTGGGACAAAAATCTAGATGTGTCTTAGCTGGAATCTCTGGCTAAGGGTCTCTCACAGACTGAAGTTAAGCTGGTGACCAGGCTGCAGTCTTCTCATGGCTCAACTGGGGAAAGGATTCTCTAAGTTCACTCACGTGGGCACTGGCAAGATTAGCTCCTTGCTGGTTGTTGGTTTTTGACTGAGGCGTCAGCTTCACATGGGCTGTTGCGGGGGATTGCCCTCAGTTCTTTGGCTCACGAATCTTTCTTAGGGCCCCTCACAACATGGAAGCTGGCTTTCCCAATGTGAGCAAGCAAGAAGAGGCAAAAAGAAAACAAGTGTGTGCAAGAAAGAAGTAGCATTCTTTCATAGCCTGACTTCAGAAGTGACAGCCCACTACTTTTGCTGTGTTCTGTTTGTTAGAAACAAGTAACTAGGGCCAGCCCGCACTAAAGGGGAGGGAATTAATTACACAAGCATGTGAATACTGGGATGTGGGATCATTGGGATTCAATAAAGAATCTGCTACCGCACTCCAGAACTTGCAAAAATAAAACAACTCAAAACCAGTTACGTGACTGTG
>NW_011888911.1:3760132-3760532 GCF_000151845.1 Pteropus vampyrus | reverse complement strand
ATTGGGATTCAATAAAGAATCTGCTACCGCACTCCAGAACTTGCAAAAATAAAACAACTCAAAACCAGTTACATGACTGTGAAATTCCTCATCCTCATTGAAGGAATAACAGATTTCATTAGTCGCTGAGTTGTGCCCATATTTCCCTTTATGTTTTGGACCTTGTCTATTTTCTGTAACAGAGCCGCCAAATTTTGATTTACGTATGTGGAGGATAAGTAATTAGATGCACACGAATTAGGAATTGTTTTATCTTTCAGTGGAACTCGGTCTGCTGTCATTATGAGATAATTTTTTTTAACATTCTTTTTGCTTTTGACCTTAACATGGCTATACCAGCTTTTGCTTGGTTAATATTTGCACAGTATATTTTGTCTACCTTTTTACTTTCAATTTTTTA
>NW_011888911.1:3759130-3760082 GCF_000151845.1 Pteropus vampyrus | reverse complement strand
TGGGATGTGGGATCATTGGGATTCAATAAAGAATCTGCTACCGCACTCCAGAACTTGCAAAAATAAAACAACTCAAAACCAGTTACGTGACTGTGAAATTCCTCATTCTCATTGAAGGAATAACAGGTTTCATTAGTCGCTGAGTTGTGCCCATATTTCCCTTTATGTTTTGGACCTTGTCTATTTTCTGTAACAGAGCTGCCAAATTTTTGATTTACGTATGTTGAGGATAAGTAATTAGATGCACACGAATTCGGAATTGTTTTATCTTTCAGTGGAACTTGGTCTGCTGTCATTATGAGATAATTTTTTTTAACATGCTTTTTGCTTTTGACCTTAACATGGCTATACCAGCTTTTGCTTGGTTAATATTTGCACAGTATATTTTGTCTACCTTTTTACTTTCAATTTTTTAGTTTTAGATGTGTTTTTTTGTGAACACCATATACATATATCAAGATCTATATGTTTTTAATGCAGCCTGAAAATCTTCCTTTTCATGGAAGTATTTAGACCATTTTTATTTAATGTATTTATTAATATTTTGAGATAAAGTTTTACTATCTCAATTATGTGTTTATTATTTGTCATGCTAGTCTCGGCTCCTTTTTTGATCCTTATTTGCTTATTTTGGATCAATTAAATATATTACCACATTCCCTATGTTAGTTTAGAGAATAACTAAAATAACTCTTTTAAAAAAATTGAGATGTAATTCAAATATTAACATTGACTATTTTAAAGTGTACAAGTTAATGTTAGTATATTCACAAAGATGTGCAGTCATCACCAGTATTTAATTACAGAACATTTTCATTATCCCAAAATAAAATTCTGTACCCACTAGCAGTCACTCCCAATTCCCAAACACCCCCCACCCCCACACACATATTCCAGTCCTTGGCAACCAATAATGTATTTTCTGCTTCTATGGATTTGCCTATTCTGGACA
>NW_011888911.1:3740990-3758873 GCF_000151845.1 Pteropus vampyrus | reverse complement strand
ATGTAACCCTATGTTTAACTTTTGAAGGACCGCCTACCTGTTTTCCACAGTGGCTGTACCAATTTACATTTCTTCCAGCAATGATGGGAGATTCTGTCTTCATTTCTCTTTGTTATATAACTAGGAGTAAAATTACAGGGTTATAATGTAACCCTATGTTTAACTTTTGAAGGACTGCCTACCTGTTTTCCACAGTGGCTGCACCAATTTACATTTCTTCCAGCAATGATGGAAGATTCTAATTTCTCGCATCCTCATAACATTTGTTACTTTCCATTGTTTCTTATTATAGCCATTCTAGTAGTATGAAGTGATATCTCATTGTAGTTTCGATTTACGGTTTCCTAATGACAAATGATGTTGGGCATCTTTTCATGTTCTTATTGGCTGGCCATTTATATATCTTCTTTGGATAAATGCTATTTAGATATTTTGCCTGTTTTAAAATTGGGTTATTTGTCTTTTTATTTTTGAGTTGTAGGTGTTCTTTATATATTCTGGATGCTTGACCTTTATCACACATATATTTGTAAATGTTATCTTCATTACGTACTTGTGATTTATCTTTTCACGTACTTGGTAGTGTTCTTTGTAACACAGAGTTCTATTAATTTTGATGAAGTCCAATTTATTTATTTTTTATTTTTGTTGCTTGTGCTATTAATGTTATATCTCAGAAATCATTGTCTAATTTAAGATTATGAAGATTACACTTATGTTTTCTTCTAATAGTTTTATAGTTTTAGGTCTAACATCTAGGTATTTGATCCATTTTTGAGTTATTTTTCTACATGGTGTGAGTTAAGGGTCCAACTTTATTCTTTTCCATGTGGAAATCCAATTTTCCTAGCATCATTTTTTGAGAAGACTACTCTTTCCCAATTGAATAGTCTTGGCACCCTTGTTTAAAATCAATTGATACGGATTAATGGGGTTATTTCTGGACTCTCAATTCTATTCCATTGATCTGTATGTCTATCTTTTGCCAGTGTCACACTATCTTGATTACTGTAGCTTGCAGTAAATTTTGAAGTTGGGAGGTATTAGTCCTCTAACTTTTTTCTTTACTTTCAAGATTGTTTTGGCTATTCTAAGCCGCTTATATTCCATATGAATTTTAGGATCAGCTTGTCCATTGTTGTAAAAGAAAAGGCAGCTGGAATTTTGATAGGAATTTCAGTGACTGTATATAAATTATGAATTTTGCTGGCTTAACAATGATAAATCTTACAATCCGTGTGTCTTCCTATTTATTTAAGTTTTCTTCATTTTCTTTCAGCAATATTTTGTAGTTTTCGGTGTACAAATCTTGTATTTCTGTGGTTAAATTTATCTCTAAGTATTTTATTCTTTATGATTCTATTGTAAATAAAATTCTTTTTTTATTTAATTTTCAGATTGTTTATTATTAGCATATAGAAATACACTGATTTTTGTGTCCTGCAGACTTGATGAACTCATTTATTAGATTCTAACAATTTTTTCTTTGTGGATTCTTTAGCATCTTCCAAATATAACATCATGTCATCTGCAAATACATAGTTTTACTCCTACTATCTGGATGCCTTTTATTTCTTTTTCTTGTCCAATTGCTCTGGCTAGAAGCTTCATTATAATATTGAATAGAAATTGCAAGAGCAAACATCCTTGTCTTATTCCTGATTTTATGGTGAACGCTTTCAGAATTACCCTTAAGCATGATGTTAGCTGTAGGTTTTTTGCAGATGCCATTTATCAGGTTGAGGAAGTTCCCTTTTATTCCTAGTTTGTTGAGAGTTTTTTGGCTGTTGTATTTGGCTGTTGTGCTTTTCCTTCCTGCATTTAGTGAGATGATCATGTGGCTTTATTCTTTATTCTGTCATTGGTGGCGTATTATATTAATTGATATTTTTATATGTTGAATCAACCTTACATTCCTGGGATAAATCTCACTTGGTCATGAAGGATAATAATTTTTGTACAATGCCAGGTTATTTTGTTCAGAATTTTTGCATTTATATTAATAAGAGATATTGGTCTATAGTTTTCTTTGTGATATTTTTGTCTGGTTTCGGGGTTAGGGTAATACTGGCTTAAGAGATTAAATTAGGAACTGTTTTATCTTCTATTTTTTGGGAGAGTTTGTGAAGAATTGGTATTTATTTATTTTTTTAATTTGATAAAAAAAATTATGAATGAAGCCATCTGGTCCTGGGCTTTTTTTTCATGGGAATTTTTTTGATTACTCACTCAATTTCTTTAATTGTTATATTCAGGTTTTCTGTTTCTTCTTCACTCAGTTCCAGTAGTTTGTATCTTTCTAGGAATTTTTTTTCATTTCATCTAGCCTATCTAAGTTGTTGGCATACAGTTGTTCACAGGACAATGTATAATTTCTACATGTTTTCAAATTTCTTAGATTTCTTTTTGTTATTGTTATCTAATTTCCTTCCATTGTGGTTGGAGGATATACTTTGTAAGATTTCATTCCCTTTAAATTTATTGAGACTTGTTTTATTTTTAAACGTATGGCCTTTCCTGGTAAATGTTCCTTGTGCTCTTGAGAAGAATGTATATTCTGCTATTGTTGGGCGGAAGGTTCTATAGGTGTGTGTTAGGTCTAGATGGTTTATAATTTTGTTCGTCTTTTATTTCTTGGTTGATCTAGGTGTTCTATCCATTACTGAAAGTGTGGATTGAAGTCTCCAATTTTTATGAGTTGAATTGTCTGTTTTTGCTTTATGCCTCAGCTTCACTTTGGGGCTCTGTTAGGTCTCTCCTGGATCTCGTAAAGTAATTTCTCAGTATTTTATTATCTTTTTGATGCTTTAATACCTTTAAATATTTATTCTAGCTTTATTTGTTGTCTTCAGTAGAAGGTTGCTCCAAATTATCTAGTTCATAATAACTAGAAGCTGAATTCATCCAATGATTGTTTTGTGATTACTAAAATAAAACCTGATCATATGACAGAAAATCATAAAGTGGTAGGTAAAAAACACAACTAAAACCTATACCCACTAAATATTTAGGGGAGATTTGAAGAATTTGGTTAGTAAATCTGGTGGCTTTGGTAAAGAACAAGATTTAGCAATAAGATATTTCACATGATAGTCTCTGGAAACTGAAGAGGTTCTGCTGATTCTTGTTAATGACCTAAATTTTCTTAGGATAAGTTTGTACAGACAAAGTTTAATTTGGTCCTTAAATCCTATACAAGTTTTCTTTCTAAGGTTGGCTATATTCCTTTGGATGCCCTCCTGATGGCCCAGTAAACGTCCCAATTTCCTGAGTCAAACTTCGGGGCTGGTCACTGCAGGATTCTAACCACCAGTCAGTGCTCAATTCAGGGCTAGGGTGTGAGAGTTGTATGGGTGGAAAGAAGCATCCAAGAGATAATAGTAGTCGCAAGGAAGAGAAGAGTCAACTGGAGAGGCAGGCAGGACAAGCCACTGAGTTCTCCATGAGAGTAAATACTAGGAATTTAGGGATTCAGTCTCCGTGACAGCGGTGAGTGAGAAAAAGGAAAAATGCAAGGACAAGTAGGAAGAGTGAGGAAGGCACTGACCTAGCACTTGTCCTTCCCCTGGAATACCTGTCCCTCCTCTTCTTCTGAAATTCCACTTCTCCTTCAACATCAGCTTACATACCATCTCCCGCAGGAAGGCTTCTTCTAGTTGTGTGGTTGACACCGTCCCCCTACCATGCCCTCCATGTAACATATCGCTCTTGTCCTTGCTGTATTCTCTGCTGTTTAGGTGTTTGTGGTGCATCTCATGCAATGAATGGCAACTGTATTAGGTCAAATACAGCGTCTTTAAAAAATTTTGTGTCCCTATGCTGCTCATGGATGCAGAAAGTTATTCTGTGGACCCTGTGGAATTTTCTAAGTCTGTAGGAGAGCCTGGGAAACTGGGAACTGCTTTCACAACCCGGGATGGCCAGGTAGGGGAGACCCTGGCCCGATCAAGTTATTGAAGAATTTTGAGGGTTCTTTATCCATTCCAAATACTGGCTGGATATGTAGTCCACAAATATTTTCTCCTGGTCTCTATGGTCTTTCACAGAAACTAGGTTTTAAATTTTGATGACTTCCAATGTATCAGTTTCTTTTTATGGATCATGCTTTTGGTGTCAAATCTAAAATCTCTTTTTCTGGTCCTAGATCCCAAACATTTATCTTATAATTCCTCCCTCCCACCCCTGAAGTTTGTTATAGTTTTACAATTTACATTGAAGTTTGCTGTTTATTTCAAGTTAATGTTTACATGAGGTGTGAGGTTTAGGTCAAGAGTGCGTGTGTGTGTGTGTGTGTGCGTGTGCGTGCGTGCACGTGCCTATGGATGTGCAATTGCCCTAGTCCTGTTTGATGAAGAGGCTATCTTTCCTCTTGTGAATTGCTTTAGCAATTTTATCAAAGATCAGTTGGGCATATTTGGGTCTTTATTCTATTTCATCGATTAATGAGTCTACCTCTCTGTCAGTATCATATGTTCTTTATTAGGTATATAATAAGTGTTGAAATAGGGGCAACTTAATTCTTGTTTTTCAAAATTGCTCGAGCTAGTCTAGTTTCTTCGTCTGTCCAGAGAGGTGGTTGTTGTTTTTTTTTTTTTTTAAAGATAAATATGCATACTTTTTCTTTTAACACCAAGGGAAGTCCCACAATTTGCTTTTTTCGTTTAACAGTTCATCACCAACATTTACCTCTTTAAGAAAATACACATACAAATTCATAGTATTGCATTGTAAGGATATGCTGGAATTTATTTAACACACTTTCCTCTTGAGGAATGGCTATTCTCTCTTGCCCCAATTTTTGTTATTATGGTAAGTAATGCCAAAATCAATGTTACCAAACATGTGTTTGTACTAATGTTCTCCACACATTTACTGTCTTTTAACCTTGCTTCTATTTCATTTTAATATCCTGTGATTGCTTACCAATCATATCCTTATAACTCTCTTTTTCTTTTTTTTGTCTTATGCTTTAGAAATACCTTCTCTACACTGAAATTCTAGAATAAAATGATTCATCCATGTTCTCTACCAGTACTTTCAAGGTTTCAGCTTGCAGTCCACACCAGCTGAGCTCTGGCAGAATTTTCTAATTTTCTAAGTTTCTAGAATTTTTCTAATTTCTGCCTAGGAACACCGCTCGTGCAGCCTCTGGGAAGCACCAACAGGGCATTCTGGCCGGAGATGTCTTCGGGAAAATTTCCATGTCCCCTCCAAAGCTGGGAACCGGCCCAGTCGGCCTGGGTGTTGCATGGGGGCGGGGCGGGGGCGGGGCGGGGAGGGTGTCTGTCCTCTTCCCGGAAGCCGTCCCTGGGTGAGAACTTCAAATTTTTCGAAGTCCCCCTTCCGTTGCCAGGGTAGCGCTGTTCTGGGCAGTAAGGCCGGGAGCTCTAAGGAGGACGCCCAGGGTCCGCGAGACCCGATCCGCGTTGCCAGCGGTGCACCCTCGCCGGCACGCGATCCGGACCCTTCCCGCTGACATTCGCGTCGGTTGTCGGGCGCCACCTGGCGGCCGCTTGTGTAGTTTTTCACCAAAGCTCCCGCAAAAACATCAAAGGGGTAGGATCCGGCCGCGGTGCCGGTTGTAGAGTTCCAAGAAGTTGGCAGAGATATGAGGATCGTCCTGGTTCCGATGGGGCATTGAAGCGTCAACCATTCGCCGGAGATTGGACAGGCAACAGTATAGTGGCGAGAGCACTGCCGCTCTCCTGTGAAGAGTGGTGGGGCTGGCCCGGCGGGTCGTGCAACAGGCTCCCGTGCCCCGCCGCGGGTGGGAGCCAGCGGGACCTTAGCGGAGGAAGGGGGTGGGCGTGCCCCGCTCCCAGACGCCGTCCTGTATGTGGCCCGCTCGTAGGGTCTTCCACCGGATTTTTCCGAGTTCCTCTCCCGCGGCGGGGCTCCTGCGAGATAGGAGGGGAGGGCGCCATGGCTTCAGACGCCGTCCCGTGTGGGGCGCGGTCGTAGGAATTTTTTTCCGCCAAATATTTACAAGTCCTCTAATTTGGAGCTGGGGACCACACTGGGATGGTCGAGGTAGACGTCACAGATAAAGCCTCGCGGGCTTCCCGGTCTTCCTTCCGCGAGGCGGCGGGAGTTGAGTGGGGGCGGGGTGGGGTGGGGACCACGATGACACGCAGCGAGTGAGCCCTCGCTGGCCCGGGGTCCCAGATCCATCCCGGTGGCTTCCACACGAGTGGTGCTGCTATACCTGGATCATTTCGCTTTTCTCTAACCCGGGAGAAGGGTTCAAGGGAGAGGATCCAGCCTTGGTGATCCAGGCAGAGTTCTAAGAGGAAGTCGGAGAAGGCAGGATCGTCCGGGTGGCGATCCCACTCATGCGGGGAGTGACGTCCCCGGAGATAGCACTGCAGTCGTGTCTCGGTCCGCCAGCCCACGCAGGTCCCCTCGCCGCGGTGACCGACCCACATTGCCTGCGTAGGACACCCTGGGCCTGGCCACGGTGTCGGCATGGCAGGTCCTGTGAGGGATGAGGGGGCGACTCGTGAGGTCTGGACGTTGAAGGCGCTTCCGGGGAATTTTTCCAAGTTCCACTCCTAAGACGTAGACATTCTTTCAGACTTTCTGACACCCTGGCTCTAAAAGATCCTCCTGGAACATTAGAGACCATTCTCATTCTGCGTTTTGTTTCTCGGGCCTGTTTTAACAGTACAAGCCTATAAAGGACCTACCTAAATTTTAGCGTATTCTTCAACGCAAAGTCAACGATTTTGAATTTTTGTACGCATCTGCTTTCTGTAAAAAAAAAAAAATTGCAGAATTAAGGGCGACGAATCAATGTTCCCACCTTGCTCAAAGAAGTTGCTGTTCTAGCTGGGCCTGATTTGGTTCCATGACTAATTAGACGTTTGTATGATTGTCTGTATTGATCTTTTAAAAAATTTTATTTTTAAATACTTTTTTGAGCAATTTTAAGTTTACAGAAAAATTGAATGTAAAGTATAGCTCCCATATACTCTTCAACAATCCTTCCTCCCCAGTCCCACTCAGTTCCTCAGATTATTAACATCTTGCATTAGTTTGGTTAAGTTGTTACGATTGAGGCAGTATTGATATTATTATTATTACTACATAAAGCCTATAGTTTACATTAGGGTTCCTTGTATGTGTTGCACATTCTATGGGTTTTTAAAAAATGTATGTCAGGTCTCCATCATTACAGTATCATATAGTATAGTTTTACTGCCCTAAAAACCCCTCGTGCTTCACTTATTCATTCCTCCCTCCCCTTGAATCTCTGGCTTTTCTTATAGTTGGAATCACATACCGTATATACCCCGTAGTGAGGATGTACCAATTTGTTTATCCATTTACCTATTGAAGGACATCTTGGTTGCTTCCAAGTTTTGACTTTAAATTCCTTTTTAATTACATAATTGAAACATACATATGTGTATCTGGAGAAAGAAGTGAAACAATACAGGTAAATTTATTAATTTCCTTGGTCCTACTCCATGCCCTCCAACTCCGCCACATTCTCCATGCACGTCCTTCTAGACCTTCCCTCTGCAGGTACAGACATTTATGTACTGACAGTGCATTAACTATCTATTGCCGCATAACAAATTACCTCAAATGTAGTGGCTTCAGCAACAATGAACATTTACTTTACAATTTCTGAGCATTAGGAATTTTGGAGTGGTTTGTTGGGCGGATCTGCCTGTTTCTCATGAGGTTGCATTGAAGATGTGAGAGCCAGGACACCAGTCATCTATCTGAAGGCTTCCATCCAGTTCCAGGGAGGTTAACCCACATGCTGATTGCTCCATAGGGCTGCTTGAGTTTTCTCACGACATGGCAGGTGGCTCTTCTAAAGAAAGTGCTTGAGGGGAGGGCAAGGGGAATCCTCACTATCTTCATGACCTAGCCTCATGAAGTCACACATTATCACTTTCACAATCTCTTATTGATTGCACAGGTCTTGGGGAGGGCATGAATGCCAGGAGGTAGAGATCACTGGAGACTATTTTGGAGGCTGCCTACTACATAGAACAAGTCATAGATTTGTTTTATGGCTTTTGTGGAAAATATGTTGGAAAAAGGGAACAATACAAGTCTTAATTTAAACTTTGATAAACACAAATTAAGTAGTATTAAAGCAAATCCTGCACTGATTAGTAGCAAATGATCTCTGTTGAGAAATTTTAATCATCATAATAATGGAATAATAAAATTTTAAAAAAATAAACATATAGGGCTTAATTTTGTATAAACTAATATATTAATGTTTGGATATTGGAATATTGCTAGAATAAATTAACTCGCATTTGTTAGTGTTGAATATGCTATGGAAAGCATATACTTATGGAAAAGTGGCTCTAAAACATTTTTTTTTTCCATTTAAAAAATTACCCATATGCCCACATTCTTAGGCCTGGGCTCATACATCTTAACTCAGGGTCTTTGGGCATCTGCTTATTTGCAAAGAAATGTTTGCCTTACCATGTGTGTAATCAAAATTGAGGCTCTAGTCAGAGATTTGGTGACAGAAAGTACCCCTAGGGAGCAGAGAAAAAGTAAACAAGGAGAAGGATTCTTGCACCAGAGGCAGCCAGCAACTTGTATTTCAGGAGATACCACTTGGAGACCTTGGCACACAGGGCTTATGGATGCTCTTTAGCCAGTGCCTTGCTGACTCCTCACCCCACACAGTGCCCGAGAGCTGGCTGTTTACTGTTCTGATGTTACAGTGCAGTTCCTATTCATCACAACTGAGTGCAAAGTGATTGCACTCATGGTAAGGCAAACATTTCTTTGCAAACACTTGCATCAAAACACTTGTTGGTGTCTTCCGATGTCATAGGTATAAACGTTGCATGAACTCTGGACTTTGTTCTTCAGTGCTACAGCACTTTCTAGCCTTTTCCAAGATCCATTGCATGATGTCTACACTGTTGATCTCAAGAGTTTAGGCCCTGTGGACATCATTTAATCACATTGGAAAGGGGACCTTGGGAAAGATAGGGGTAGCTGGGGGAAGAAAACGACTCAATCCACACATGTCTAAAGAGTACTTACTACCTGAGAAGCTTTGTGTTTTCCATAGCATGTATCATTGTCAGGCATGCCATATATTTTATATATTTATTTGTATATTGTTTCTCTCCCACTCCCAGATATCAGAATGTGAACTCCCTGAAGGCAGGGATTTATGTCTGTTTTGTTGACTGCTGTGTCTCCGCATAGTAGGTACGTGATAAATATGTGTTGAATTGATAGCTAGTTACTGGGTACTGCGAAAAGCAATTTGCATGGATTTTCCTCTTTAAGTAGGTACTAACATCATCCCATTTTACAGACAAGGAAACTGCAGGTCAAGGAGGTCACATAACTTGCCTCCTAGTCTTTAGTTCAGATTAAGCCTCCTATATTTCACTCTTGGCAGGTTACTCAGACCACTGAGACAAGTCCCTGTTCTCCAAGCAGAAATATGATAATTGAGGCTAAGATTTAGAAACAGGTCAGAACCACCAAGAGCAGTAAATGGTAAGAAGAATGCCAGGGAAGCAGGCAATTTATGCTATAGGTTTGCAGAAGTGAAAAGAGGTCAGATAGGAAAAAATAGCCACTAAGATATTAACTAACAGGACTATCGATGGATGGTAAGTTTATGAATGTTTACACCTTCAGTTCCTACTTTATCTGCATTTTCTAATTTTTCCAAGGTGAACAAATATTGCTTTTGTAATAAGGAAAAAAATACCTTAATAAAATTTCTCTTAAAAATTTAAAAATATATTGTCTAAAGCAAGTCTCCCTCTCTTCTTCCCTGTCATTCCTATTTCCTCTCCTCTGAAACGAACTATATTACTAGCTTCTTGGACAACTTTTCAGTGATACTCTGTGCATATGAAAAAACATTTTTAAAATGTTCAAAACTACTTTAAGTTAAATCTTAACTTAAGAAATCAGGAAGGAACTGTATTTCGGGTTACTTTTTAGTCACTTCTGACAAGCAGGACCAAGACTAGGGTGAGGAGAATGAGGCAGCTTCGGAAAACTAAGCACTCAAAATAAATATTTTAGTAAATCTTGTAAAAATCAAAATTAAAGCAAGAAATCTATGAAGAACAAACTATAAACATTTTAAGTAAAGGCAGCACCAGTAAAAAAAAAAAAGGGGGGGGTGGTGGTGACCCTGGTCATATGAGGCCTAAAATTTATAAAATGGAAGAAGACTTCTTTAAGGAAAACAATACAAGATTATAAGTACGAAATTAAGTGAGAAAATGAATATTCAGAATGAGAAAATAAGCAACAAAGTACAGCTTTAAAAAGCTGGAATATACCTCAAACATCACGAAATCCAGAAATCATATATATTTTTATTAATTACCTGAAATGCCTCCATAATACATTTTCCCCTGTAATTTTTCAGGAAAATTTTAGAAACCCTCCATCAAGTTTCTTTCATATATTAATTATGAAAGCTATATTTGCTGTTTAGTAACCCAGAGAGAAGGAGAACTCAGTTTTATTATGCTGGCAGTCCCAGAAGAGCTAGTGCTCTGAAAATCTGGGCCCAGAGCTTAGGGGCAATTTCACTTTTATACCCACATTGTTTCAGTTGGCATGGGCTGATTCACAGATCCCTGAAATTGCTATGGGCTACAGGCAGTTACAGAGCATAGGATTTGCTAACAAGCACTGAAGCAATACATCTTTTCTAACTAGCACCAAAGCAATACATCTTAAAGGGAAGGGATACATCTGTCTAAACACTAAAAGCAATATATCTTAAGGGGAGGGTGAATTCTCAGTTGACCCCAAGATCTTTGTACTATGTAGCAAATATGTTTACAGAAGCAGAAAAAAAAAGAACTGATTAGAAATGTTGGCCAATTAAGTGGAAAATACCTCTTCACACACACAGGATTCTTATAAATTCTATTTCCCATGACTACTATAAAATGTGTTCTTTTCCTCATGGGCCTCTCCATCAAATATCTCACAGCATAGCAACTGGCTTCGTCAGATGGAGTAAGCAAGAGGGCAAGAGAGAACATGCTAGCAAGAGCATGCTAGCCGCATCCTCTAGTAACCTAATCACAGAAGTGACATCTCATCAGTTTTCGGTAGGAAGGAAACCCTAGGCCCCACCACACCCAGGAAAGCCGACTATACACCGCCTGAATACCAGGAGGCGGGCCCCTTGGGAGCCCTGGTGGAACTGCCTGTCACAGAGGCTTAGGACAACTTCATGTGCTACTGTGAACTCTAGCCTTGTACCTTACTGTCACGCTGTTGGCTGAGTAGGCACAATGGGTCACAGGAGCATCCTGTAAGCCATTCTAATGCCATTCCAACATCTAACAGTGCCTTAGATATGCACACAGGCAACTGCAAACCGCCTAAACACACCCTCATTGAACTCAAAGAAAATATGTCCCCGACCCACCTGCCCCACATCTGGATCCCAAGAATGCCACTGGCTGCTCCCAGTGGTCTTAGTTGATTGCAGTTAAAATATCTTACTCTTGCAAATTTAGAAGAGAATGACTATCTGAACATCAGAAGGGGTCAATGACCACTCTGGCTTTAGTCATTTGACTGTAAATCCGCCTCTGAGAGGATTGTGATTACTGACCAGGTGTATCCAGAAAAATGCCACAAAGGGGGCAAAATTTAGAAATTGTCTTGAAGACTGGTTTTCATCATGACATTTAAACCCCTGAAAAATCAATGTGACTTTAAATTAAAGCAAGTCAATCTCTTTCAAAAAGCGAAAGAAGAGTTTGGGAAAATGTTTCTAAGACGCTTCTGCTCTTTTAATACATTACATATATTACATATGGTTTCATGTTATGTTAATATCAGATTACATATTGATAAGTTTAAGCATCACAAAAGAAAACCAATAGTAATAAGATCTTATCTTAAGTAGAAAATGTCTTAACCTGAGGCACAGTCTCAAAGACTAAGAGTCAAGGGCATGTTTTTATTCTCGCTCAGTTCCTGCCTTGAGTGAAAAGTTTCAGCAACTTACTTCTCTTCTTTGAGCCTCAGCTTCCACATTGAAAAAATTTGATATTTAAACTAGCTGAGCTCTCTTGGATTCTTTCTAATTTGTCCAGTTCTATCATAGTGTGGTAGTTTAAAAATACGCCTGCAGTTTCTTGGACCCTCTTCCATTAAAAGGTGGAATCTAATTTCTCACTCTTTGGATGCGTCTTCCTTAGTGACTCACTTCTAAGGTGCAGAGTGTAGCAGAAGACACACCAGGAAGCTTGTGAGGTTGGTCATTAAAAGTGATACAGCTTCTGCAAGTCTGGCAGCCCCGAGGCCACTCTGCTGGAGACCACACAGAGAAATGCCTGAGGAGCATCATACTCCAGCCCCAGCATTCTGAGTCTTCCCAGACCAGGCTCCAGACCTGGAGATTGATGATTCCAGACCCAGTCTTCAAGCCACCAAAAATGGAGAACAATCAGTCCTATAGGGAGCCCTGCCCAACTTGCATATTCATGAACAGAATAAATGCTGAAATGCTGTTAGCATCTTGATAAGCAACTGCTTTATTATTATTATTATTATTATTATTATTATTATTATTATTATTTGCAATAGGTAACTAAAACTCATAGTAAATTTAGGAGCCTCTGAATATCTGGGGTAAATATTTTAGCAACTGATCCACATGAAATTTGAAGTAGGATTAAACACATTTTAGGAGTCTGTGTGGTCTAAATTTCAAAAGGTGTTTTGCATGTGACATCATTTAACAAAAGGTGTTTTGCATGTGACGTTATTTAACTATTTAGGGATCTGAATTGCAGACTAGAAGTGGCCTGGTCCCTGTCTCAGGTGGAACCTCAGGGGACAGCTAGCCTAGGAGAGAAGCCATCTGCACCACCCAGTGTGCCAGAGCAGAGGTGTGGGGTGGGAGCCAGAGACCACCCATTGTTTCCGCATCCTTCAGGAAGCAAGGGAGAGGATCCTACAGTCTCCGTGGACCCTGAGTGGGGCGCTTACCTCTCTTGCTTCTGGAGTCTTTCCTGGCTTCTAAGGAACAACTGTCTCTTGTTTCCTCACGCCCTTCTGGCTGCTTGGTTTCTCTCCATTTGCAGCCTCATCCTTCTCCTCCCGGCCTTTAAGAGCTGCTGAAAGCTCAGTCCTGGGCCTGCCCCTCCTTTTTTCTCCTCAAGCTCTAGACCAATGTGTGACTAAGCTAACATGTCCAAATTAGGATTCATGCTTGGACTCTCTCTCTGTTTCTCCATGTTGTTTCCTGCCCTAGTGCCTGCAGCCGCTTCAGTCCAACCCCTCATATCTGATCCTATGTTATCTTGGCACCTCCCTCTCCCTCCGCCACCTCTATATTGGTCCATAAATGTGTCGTGTTGGTTTTTGCTCCTACATAGCTCTCAGATTTGTTCACCCCACCATCACCCACTCTACACCCAGGTATGATCACCCTTCACTCGAACAACTGTAATAACCTCCTAATGGGTACCCACACATTATTTTGGTCCTGGAATCTGTTCTTCATCCAGCATCCAGAATGAGCTTTTTAAAACTTAAATCTACTTAGTCATACTCATGATTCAAAATTCTTCAGTGTCATCTCATTGCCCTAAGCCCCAATACCTGGCCCCTCCCTACCCCTCCATCTTCCACTCTGCCAGACACAGCCCCCCACTGCCCTGCATGGACTAAAATGTTCTCCCCTGAAGTCCTGATACTCACCTTCCTCACAGCTGCTTCCCTCACCTCCCTTACAAGGTAATCAATTTCTAGTGCCCTGTGATGTCAGTAAAAGACAGGCTCTCAGGTGTTGTGTGAGGATGAAAAGTCAGGAGGCCCTGGGTCGAGAACATTTGTGTATCTCCAAGTGGTGTCTCTTGTACTAGATGTTTCTGGCCAGGCAGCTGTTTCAGAAACCTTTCGCTCTGTTTACCTTTTCTCTGATTCCTGGGGAAGCTGTATGATTTGGAATTTCAAAACCAGCTAGAGTCTCAGCTTTGACATCACACAGGTAAAATAGAAAACATTATTGTAAGGCAATCGTCTGTTTGTAAATAATAAATAAGCAGATGCCTAAAGGCCCCAGGTCAAAATAGATGCAATAGATGACTCCCAAACTAAAACAAATCAATGTGGGCATGTGGGATTTTTTTTTTAAGGGAAAAAACAAACAAACAAACAAAAACAAAAAACACCCTAGTGCTATTCCTAGTCAATAGGACAAGGGACTGGGAACAGAGTAGACCCTGACAAGCTGGGCTTATCTTAGTGACCTGGCCTTCCCCTCTCTCCTAGACCCAAGGCTCAAACCTCCAAGGCCTTGAGCAGTAGGAACTTTGAAAGCTTTTCAAGCTTTTCTCCATTAAAAAGCCCCTTGAGTCCTGAGCATGGTTATACAATCTTGGAATTTGTTTTCAACTGTAGATGTTGCAGCTTGCTGAAGACACTCTCAGACTGAGGAGGCCACGGCACACACAAGAATGTCTCTGGACTGCAGGTGCAAGTATTGAGCCTTTGCACCTTCATCTGCTTCTCAGAGAAAACCTGGTGGGGGTAGGAGCCAGCCAGGTGATTTTTTTCTTTTACTGGGATTGTAACTGTGATTGTTGTAGTTTTATTGTAGTTTGTAACCATTTTTTCCTTTTTTGTCCTTACAATTTCATTCTCATTTTTATATACATAAAAATGCCTTCTTAACTAATGTGTAACTTGTAGATAAAAGCTTACTTGCTTGAGAACCTTAGGAACAGACTTCAAAGGAAGCTGAATTGGTTCCCAGATCTTTGCCTGAACAGCTCCAGGATGTTTATCAGAGCATGCCTCATAGGATGACTCTGAGTCTTTGACTCCAGCATGAGAAATAAGTTAAGACCGAGAAGACAAGATAGTTGGTGGAGAGACATTCTCCCTCCCTTCCAGGATGTGGCTTGGAATTTCTCCCTTGTCTTTTACTCAGCCCCCTTCCTATAATAACCTCTGTGGTCACTAAAGGAGCAAGATGATCTTTGTGACAGTAGTCTGCCATATTTTCAAGGTGCGGACTCTTAACAAACCTGCTTTCCTCCCCCCGATTCTTGTCTCTCAATTATTGGCTCACTAGCAGCAAGTAGATGAACCTGAGGTCATTTTCGGGAAATATTTGCCCAGACTTGACTGTGATTTACTTGTGCTTGTGTGTCCAAATGTTCTCTTAAAAAATAAAGGCAGAGAAATCCTACAACTGGGAACATACATAAGAGGTCATCTCGAGACTGGTAGGAGGAGTGGAGACATGAAATAGGCCAGTTCTATGACCGCGAGTGGCAGTTGAGAATTGGCAGAGGAACCACCTGAGAAGTGAGGGATCCTGGCTCCACACTGAGCTCCCTAGCCCAGAGTTCAAGTGCTGGGAAGAGAAGTCCCCACAACCTCTGGCTGTGAAAATCAGCTGAGATTGGGGCTGAATGAGACAGAAGGCTGCAGGAGAAGCAGAAATTCCTCTTAAAGGGCTCACACAAGGACTAACTCAGTGATGAACTCATTTGCTCTGACCTCCAGTGCTGGGGTAGCTGCTCGAGGAGTGCCAGGGACGTCCAAAGATGAACTGAGTTGTCTGGCTTCAAGGTAAGGGCTGGAGGGTGGCTTTTCCTAGGATAGAAGTGCTAGCAGAATCCATTTGTTCCTTTGTTGAGCACTTCCCCACTCCCAGCATGCAGATGCAGGCCGCTGCCATAGCTGAGTCTCCATCAACCTGGTTAACACAGGTCACTCCGCCCATATGATTCCCCGAGACCCTGCTTCTCCCAACTTGCAGGCCCACCCAAGCTACCTCCAGTATTTTTTTTCTCCATACAAATGGCCTATCTTGGCTCATGCTGCAGACTTTCCAAAAATCTCTCAAAGGCTCACAAAATCCAGAGAAGAAGTATTTGGCCTTGGCATGCTCTGTACCTCTTCCTGAGCAGCCCTAAGCCTGGCACTAGCAGCAGCTGGCCTTGGTTTCTGGCTTGGCCTCTCGAGGCACCTAAAAGCCCAACACAGGTGGCAGCCATCTGCAGATTGCTTGGTTATTCTTACCAGGTAGCCCCGGAAGTGCACAGGCTGCAGCTGAATCTGGTTTGCAAGCTGGGCTCCTCCCAGGAGGCTTTTGGGCCAGCACACCTGGTGGCCTGCTTTGACTAGAACTGGAGCTGGAGCACCACCCAGGGCTGCATCTGAGGAGGGCACACCCAAAGGACAGACTGGGTGGGCACCAAAGCCCTGCTAAAGTGAATCTTGCTTAGTAGGGTTGGCCACTCATTGGCCAGTCCTCACAACCAATCAGCCAAGGGTGTAGGCAATCCTTCCCAACAATGTGCAAACAGCTACAAGTCTCAATTACAACAGGAGGGCACACACAACCCACACAAAGAACACGCCATGAGCACCTGGCTCAAGTGACTAGGGAAGACTGTATCACTGGGCTTCACAGGACACCTACTACATAAACCCATTCTACTAAGACTGGGAAACTTAGGAGCCCTAATTAATACATAGAAACAAACACAGGGAGGCAGCCAAAACTGAGAGACAAAGAAAGATGTCCCACATGAAAGAACAGAACAAAGCCTTAAAAAAAGAATTAAACTAAATGAAGACAAGCAATCTACCAGATGCAGAGTTCAAAACACTGGTTATGTGGATGCTCAATAAACTTAGGAGAAGAGTAGTAAAACTCAGTGGGAATTGCAATAAAGAGATAAAAATATGAAAATGAAGATAGAAAACATAAAAAAGAACCGGTCAGCAATGAAGAATACAATATCTGAGATGAAAAGTACATTAGAGGGAATCAACAGATTGGGTGAAGCGGAAGATCGAATTGACGATTTAGAGGATGGGGTATTGGTGGACACTCAATCAGAATAGCAGCAAGAAAAAAGAATACAAAAAAAATCAGGATAGTTTAAGGGGCCTCTGGGACAAAATCAAGTGTAACAACATTTGCATCCTAGGGGTACCAGAAGGAGAAGAGAGGGAGCAAGAAATTGAAAACATATTTGAAGAAATAATGATGGAAAACTTCCCTAAACTGGTAAAGGAAATAGACATACAACTCTAGGAAGTTCAGAGAGTCCCAAATAAGATGAACTCAAAGAGGCTCTCACCAAGATATATCATAATTAAATTGCCAAAGTTTAAATTCAAAGAGAGAATCTTAAAAGCAGCAAGAGAAAAGCCATTAGTTACCTACTAGGGAGCTCCCATAAGACTGACAGCTGATTTCTCAACAGAAACTTTTCAGACCAGAAGGGTTTGGCAGGAAATAGTCAAAGTGATGAAAAGCAAGGACGTATAACCAAGATTACTCTATCCAGCAAAGCTATCCTTTAGAACCAAAGGACAGATAAAGAGCTTCTCAGACAAGAAAAAGCTAAAAGAGCTCATCAACACCAAGCCAGTATTATGAAAAATATTGGAGGCACTTCTTTAAGAAGAAAAAAATATATCAAAAATATGAATAATAAAATGGCAATAACTACATATCTATCAATAAGTAGTTCAAGTGAAAAAGAATTAAACACTCCAATCAAAATGAATGGATAAGAAAATAAGACCCTTACATATGCTACCTAGAAGAGACTCACTTCAGATCAAAGACGTGCAGACTGAAAGTAAAGGGATGGAAAAAGATATTTTATGAAAATTAAAATGAAAAACAGAAATCTGGGGTAGCAATCTTTATACCATACAAAATAGACTTTAAAACAAAGGCTATAATGAGAGACAAAGAAGGACCCAGTAATCCCACTTCTGGGAATTTATTCAAAGAAATGCAAATCACTACTTTGAAGGAACATGTGCGTCCATATGTTCATTGCAGCATTATTTACAATAGCCAAGATACAGAGGCAGCCTGGGTGTCCATCAATGAATGAATGGATA
>NW_011888911.1:3732038-3740940 GCF_000151845.1 Pteropus vampyrus | reverse complement strand
TTGGGCCAGCACACCTGGTGGCCTGCTTTGACTAGAACTGGAGCTGGAGCACCACCCAGGGCTGCATCTGAGGAGGGCACACCCAAAGGACAGACTGGGTGGGCACCAAAGCCCTGCTAAAGTGAATCTTGCTTAGTAGGGTTGGCCACTCATTGGCCAGTCCTCACAACCAATCAGCCAAGGGTGTAGGCAATCCTTCCCAACAATGTGCAAACAGCTACAAGTCTCAATTACAACAGGAGGGCACACACAACCCACACAAAGAACACGCCATGAGCACCTGGCTCAAGTGACTAGGGAAGACTGTATCACTGGGCTTCACAGGACACCTACTACATAAACCCATTCTACTAAGACTGGGAAACTTAGGAGCCCTAATTAATACATAGAAACAAACACAGGGAGGCAGCCAAAACTGAGAGACAAAGAAAGATGTCCCACATGAAAGAACAGAACAAAGCCTTAAAAAAAGAATTAAACTAAATGAAGACAAGCAATCTACCAGATGCAGAGTTCAAAACACTGGTTATGTGGATGCTCAATAAACTTAGGAGAAGAGTAGTAAAACTCAGTGGGAATTGCAATAAAGAGATAAAAATATGAAAATGAAGATAGAAAACATAAAAAAGAACCGGTCAGCAATGAAGAATACAATATCTGAGATGAAAAGTACATTAGAGGGAATCAACAGATTGGGTGAAGCGGAAGATCGAATTGACGATTTAGAGGATGGGGTATTGGTGGACACTCAATCAGAATAGCAGCAAGAAAAAAGAATACAAAAAAAATCAGGATAGTTTAAGGGGCCTCTGGGACAAAATCAAGTGTAACAACATTTGCATCCTAGGGGTACCAGAAGGAGAAGAGAGGGAGCAAGAAATTGAAAACATATTTGAAGAAATAATGATGGAAAACTTCCCTAAACTGGTAAAGGAAATAGACATACAACTCTAGGAAGTTCAGAGAGTCCCAAATAAGATGAACTCAAAGAGGCTCTCACCAAGATATATCATAATTAAATTGCCAAAGTTTAAATTCAAAGAGAGAATCTTAAAAGCAGCAAGAGAAAAGCCATTAGTTACCTACTAGGGAGCTCCCATAAGACTGACAGCTGATTTCTCAACAGAAACTTTTCAGACCAGAAGGGTTTGGCAGGAAATAGTCAAAGTGATGAAAAGCAAGGACGTATAACCAAGATTACTCTATCCAGCAAAGCTATCCTTTAGAACCAAAGGACAGATAAAGAGCTTCTCAGACAAGAAAAAGCTAAAAGAGCTCATCAACACCAAGCCAGTATTATGAAAAATATTGGAGGCACTTCTTTAAGAAGAAAAAAATATATCAAAAATATGAATAATAAAATGGCAATAACTACATATCTATCAATAAGTAGTTCAAGTGAAAAAGAATTAAACACTCCAATCAAAATGAATGGATAAGAAAATAAGACCCTTACATATGCTACCTAGAAGAGACTCACTTCAGATCAAAGACGTGCAGACTGAAAGTAAAGGGATGGAAAAAGATATTTTATGAAAATTAAAATGAAAAACAGAAATCTGGGGTAGCAATCTTTATACCATACAAAATAGACTTTAAAACAAAGGCTATAATGAGAGACAAAGAAGGACCCAGTAATCCCACTTCTGGGAATTTATTCAAAGAAATGCAAATCACTACTTTGAAGGAACATGTGCATAAATATGTTCATCACAGCATTATTTACAATAGCCAAGATACAGAGGCAGCCTGGGTGTCAATCAATGAATGAATGGATAAAGAAGAGGTGATACACACACACACACACACACACACACACACACACACACACACGCACACACACTGAACTATTACTCAGCCATATAAATGAATGAATGAATGAATGAATGAAATCTTGCCTTCTGAAACAACATGAATGGACCTATAGGGTATTGTGCTGAGTGGAGTAAATCAGACAAAGACAAATGCTGTATGACTTCACTTACACGTAGACTCTAAAGAACAAAATACACAAATAAAATAGAAACAAACTCATAGATACAAAGAACATTTTGATGGTTGCCAGATGGGAGGGGTGAAAAAGGGGAAGGGATTAAGAAGTACAAATTGGTAATTACAAAATAGTCATGGGAATGTAAAGTATAGCATAAGGAATATCAATAATATTGTAATAACTATGTATGGTGTCAGATGGATATTAGATGTATCAGTAGGATTCCTTCTTAGGTTACATAAAGTTCTAATTACTATGTTCTATACCTGAAACTAATATAATATTGTATGCCAACCATAATTGGGAAATTAAAAAAATTTTTTAACAAGTAAAGGCTACTTGTACGCCTTTTTAAGCGGTGGGAGACGGTGCACACAGTGTTGGTGCCAGCTAGCAGGACTCCTCCAGGTGCTCCTCCTGGAGCCCTGGGCACTGAGAGGGAGCCGGGACGTGCGCTCCTGGCCTGGCAGGAACTCCACCTGCTCTTGCCTCGCAGCTTGGCTGCTCCTCCTCACTGTCCCCACCTCAGACTCTGCCAAAGCCGCCCCTGGCAACTACTGGCGGCAGCTCCGCCACCCGGCTTTCAAAGGGCCATGAGGCAAGTGCTCCGGTCGAGTGAGATCGTATCCCTGACTCCCTTAAGTTTGGGGAAGGAAGGAATAGGAAGAAAGGGAGTCGCTTCCCAGCTTCCCGGGAGGCGAATTATCCTCAACTGCGCGCCTGCCTCGGAGACTCCCTAGGCTAATGCGAAATCCGGGAGGGGACCATTTCGCGACCCTCCGGAGGGCAGACCGCTCTGGACCTGGAGGTCAACTTCTTGGGCAGGAGGAAGACTTTGTCCTGGCCCGTGTCTCCGGAAGCTGAGTCGAGCTGAGGTATCCACTCCAGCGCTCGGGAGGAGGACAGGTGCGGCCCCACTGGCGGCGAGGGGGAAGGTGTTGTTAACACCGAGACCCCGACTTCCAGAAAGCCAGTCCCACTTTCGACCCCAGCTCTCGGGGATCTCGGCCCTCCCCGGCTGCGGACAGGTTCAAAGCCCAAATGGCCTCGCCAGAGGCCGCCTCAGGCCCTCATCCTTCTCCTGCTCCACGCTGGGCAGCTGCAGCTGAAAGCCGGAGTCTCCCAAGTGGAGGTGCATTCTCTTCTCAAGCTCAGGACCCGTGCTGCACGCTCCTTCAAGTGCCTAAGGCATTAAGGCTCCAGAGTAGGGGGTTCACGACCAGGACAAGTTTCAGGGCACAACTGCTAAGTTTGGAGGCATCCGGCCTGCGCCCTTTGGAGACCCCCGCCTCTTGAAGAACTGCCGGCTCGGGGCCTCTGAAGGAGCCGGGCGAGGACGGCGGCGGCACATCGGAGGCCCCGCGCCCCAAAGTTCAGCTCGGGGATGACCCTTTATTCCCGAAGGGAAAGGCTGACCCCTAGCAGCAGGAGGAGCCGCTGGAATAACGCCTATCGGCGCCCTCCTCTTCCCTGCCCGCTGACCCCATCTTGCAGGCATCCAAAGTTCCTGCAGTGGTGGCAGCAGAGGCTCTGGGGCTGGGCACGGAGGTGGGTGAGTAGTGGAGGATGCATCGCACGGCTCCGGTGTCTGCGCCAAGGGTGGTTCTCAGCCGCGCGTGCGCCGATCCTCGCCAGTCTGGGGCCCTTCAGCGAGGCCGAGGAGTCGCAGGCACCCTCTCTCGGTGCTGCCTGCCTCCAAGCTTTCCCTGCGCCCAGGACCGGGAGCAGCTCGGGGACTGCTGGCCGCAGTGGCTGAGGCTACTTCTCTCGGCACAAGCTGCTCTTCCAGGTCCAGGGGCTGAGTTGAGCAAATTCAACAGAGATCATATGGCCAAGTCTTACTCTCTGGACCGTCATAGAAAGTCTGCTAACCTCTGCTCTAGAGAAATAGTATGTTTAGTGAATTTTGCCGCTTGGAATAAATCTCTTTTGAATAAAGGTAAAATTGGTTACATTACTCCCAGTCATCTTGGTTAGATGAACACTGAGACACCAAATGTGCAATTCTTACTGTACTGGGGAGAAGAATCGGCCTGATGCTTTCTTTCACACAAGAAGTAATCGCAGTGTAACTAAAACGCAGCACCCATATGAATTAGCATCAGCTACAAAAACTGCCATATATTTCTGTTCCTCAGAATAGGAGATCTTAAACTATGAAATTATTTGGCTTGCACTTTGGTTTGGGGACATCACCTTTGACTTTGGCAGTGTTTGCTGATCTGATGAGACTCCAGAATGCAGCTGGAAATGGCTCTTGAATCTTCCAATGGCTGGTTGTTCCGCAGATTACACCCTGAGGCTAGTTAGGATTTAAATTCCTTTGAATCTCTTCAGTACACTTTGTATTTGCATTTTGTTGTGTCTGATTCCTTGTTCTTGGCCATCTTTTAGCTGGCCAATTTTAGCAAGGACCAGAGCCACATTTCAGCCAAATGTAGATTTTTGAGATGGCAGAGATCAAGGTAAAGATGTGCAATGAGATTGGCTTAGAGAATCTAACAAAAATCTACTTAAGAATTAAATAAGAATATTAAGATTCTATTAAGAATAGAATCTATTAAATTCTATTTAAGTAATGAGCTCAGAGCCAGTTCTATTGAGAAATCAACGTGCATACAAACATTTCTAATAAAGTAATTTACAAACATTTAAAGAAAGTGAGCCAGTATAATTTGCTGCTGATAGTATTCACTCATTTTATTCATATTATTAGCATTGCTCAGGGTCTCCTATTTTTTGAAACTTGCTACCTGAAGTAATTTCCCAAAGAGAGTCAATAGTATCGTAATGGATCCTGAAATGAGAAATTTGGTCTGAAAATCTGGGTTAAATAAAATGAAGACGGAATGAATTCATGACCTAAGCTTGAAACATTTAATCTCCAAGTTGGAGCTTCATGAGCACATCCCACAAATGACTTTTCCAAAATAGCCACACCCGTGTTATGTCAAGAGAACGTCCACTCCGGCAGAGTTTATGGTCATGGGGAAGTAATGGTCGTTAAAGTGGCCCCTGGCAGTGCTCTGTGGAGAATCTATGGTTTCAGCTCCTCCCTTGACATTGTGGGCTAAAGAATCCTTGTTATCAGGAGGCCGTTCTGATGCAGTTGAAGTGGCATCTTTTTATATCTTCAGTAAGTGAGAGAGGTAACTATTTCTCAGAGTTAGGTTTGTTCCTAGGTTTTACATTATATAAAAAGAAATATATAATTTATATTCAGAACCAGTTTAAATAAGCCAGAGCATTCCCTTTCTGTGTTCTTATCAGTCTAATTAAGGAGCAGCTATGTTTTCACACACTGATTTCAGACATTTTTTTGATATGGCATTTTTCAGCCAGAAAACCCAAATGCTTGTGTCACCCATGTCGCAATTTAAGTGAAGAAGACCCCATGATTAGTGAGATCTTATTTGGTGTATTAGGATGGTAAATTTATAAATCCAATTGAGTTTGAAGATCTCTGATATATCTATAAGAATAATAAATACTTGGATATTAAATGGCAGACAAATGCTTAACAATGAAAGATAATACGTTCTTTTGGGACAAATAACCTAGTACATATTTAGAAAGGTCTGTGAGTCCCTCCTTCACGAAAAATATCTGACTAGAAGTTGCTTCTGATACCAGAGTCCTGAATTATTTTGGACTTTGCTGTTTACCAGAAAGTTATTGAAAATGAATGTATGTATTTGTGTAACATGCCCTGGAAGATTGGTTTTTCTGGCAGAGGAAACAACGCCTTCATGATGGGTTGTAAAGGCAGTGGGTTCAGAGGCCAGGGGCTACCCCTGCCTGACACGACACCCCACTATCTTGAGCCCTGAGAAGGTGGATGGGATGAAATGCCTGCTCTGGGCCCCTGGCCTGGGCTTGTTCTCCCTCAACCCATGCAGACTCTGGCCTGGGCAGAAGTGCTCTGACGATGTTTGTGAGGTCGAAGGCATAGCTTTTTGAGCCTTCAGTTTTGACTGTGCTACATTGGTTGGTTCGGCATTTCTTACAAATGGAGTCTGTTCAATTTGGATAAAGTTAGAGCCATGGGTTTCTAACACAATTTAGCAACATTCTCTATAGGTAAGCAGAAGAGGAAATCATGGGTATCTGTGATAAATTATCTATATACCTTTTAGATGTCCCACAGAGATATGCATACTCTGACTACACAATAAAGTCACTGTAAAGTAATATCACATTAGGTGTGATGTGAAGTAACCTGAACATTTCATAAGAAAACGTTAATTCTGACATCCTGACTGGTGATGATAAAATTTGTACTTGGAAATTCATAAATAAATTCTGCACCCCCCAAATTTTAATTAAATCTATAGACTAAGTACAAAGCAAGCAACACCCATGATCTGCCACTTATCAGTTGTGACAATGGGCAAATTATTTCCCATTACAAACCCTCACAGTTCTTATGTGTGAAATGGTTAAATAACTTTTATATTGTGTTGAGGGAGTAAATGAGCTAATGGGTGAAATGCTTCTTGTACAGCAAAAGCTTGATGACTAAAAGCCACAGGTATATCATTAAAATCCAAAGAACCCTGATAGAATGTCCAAAGTTCTTCATGACTGAACAAGCTTTATATGAAACTTGGAGTCAGCAGTTGCTGCCTCTCTCATCTCAACACAAATCAAACATTCATTACCAGATATAAGAAAAGACAGGTTTAGCTTCACAAGTCAGTGATGGCTCCTGGGACTGCTGTGTGTTAGGACAGTTCCAGTCTGACCCTTCCTGTAGGATGAAGTCTCCTTTTCTCTTCCATTTTTTTAGGACCTTGCAGCTTTAATAATCTGTGTTTCTCCTATAGCTCCATTCTATCTCCTTGCTCACAGAATAATAGAAGCCGTTCTTAATTTACCATGTTAGTGGCTGTAATGGCATTAGGCATGTGATGAACATAAGGGAGAGAGATGAGTGAGAGCACAAATTTCTAGATCAGTGGGAAGCAGATATTTTATCAGATGAGTCTAGGGTCGCAGGTGCTGGGGTGGAGGTAGGAAGTCAGGCAAGAGAGAGCCATGAGGAGTCATTATTTTCCCTAATTTTAAACATATTTAAGTCTTTATAGCCTGTACTTGAACGGTTTGATAGTTTCAAAAAAGATTCCTTTACTAAACTGTTCAAAACAGCTCCAACTTGAAAACTGAATGTGATGTATTCAGTGTCGTTTTCATAATTTTGACTGTATTGAGGAGAAGTAGCACAACAGACAATGGAATGTAGGGCGATGGTCAGCGAAAAGGACTAGGAAGCTCCAAGCTCTCATTCCCCCACAGTAACATCAATAAACCAGAATCTGTCTGAATCAGCTGGGGATCTCAGCCCAGGGGACCCAAGAAGTACAACAATGATTTCTTTGTTACTCCCACTACTGCCAGCCCTGACAGGATTACCCATTAGCCTCCAGTGTGTGTGTGTGTGTGTGTTTCTCCTTTCTTCCTGGCACTCCCAGACTTGCTGCGTGCCCCTGCATGTTTTGTGAGAGCACTGGCCGTGAGCATGACAACAGGCCTGAGGCCTTGGTCAGTCTTGTGTTCTGGGAAATTGAGTGCACATGAAGTTAGTATGATGGGTTCAGGAGCAAAAATTCAGTTGTCCCGTTGGCTCGTCCCCGCTGTGCAAAGGGAATGTCCTTTCTTCTTAAGAGCAGCCGAAGGCTTGTGGAGAGGACCGCACTGGTGTAGATTGGGTCCAGCAACCCCTGGCTTAGAGATTGGAGTAGCCCAGTGAGTGGATACAGGCTCCTGGTATGAGGGAAGTTGGCCCTGGGCCTGGGTAGAGAAAAGAGGTTGAGGGGTTGGGATGAGAGCTGCCTGCCTGGGGATTGTAGCAGGAAGGAGCAGAGAAGCAGGTGAAGACACTCTTCTTTTTGTCTCTGGGCACCAGAATATACAGAAGACTTTACTCTTGTTTTCAAAATTGCTTTTAGCTATTCTAATTCTTTTGCTTTTTTGTATAAGTATTTTTAAAAAGTAAATACATACGCTTTTTTTTTCTTTCTTTTTTTTTTACTTTTTTTTTTTTTACCTCTGGAAATTCTACAACTTGCTAGATTTCATTTGCCAGTTCATCAACATCTTTTCATGTCAGTACCTATAGAAATGCCTCATTAAAAAATGCAAGTAAACCTAATTGAGAGTATTGCATTGTATGGATTTACTAGAATTTATTTACCTGGTCCCTCTTAATGGCTATTTTCCCCCAATGTTGTTGTTATATTGAGTAATACTTATATCAATTATCTTATCGCACATGTATTTTTACAAATGTTTCCCACACTTGTTTGTTGACATTGGAGGGGAATGATGATCTGAGGGACCTCCTGAAAAAATTATGGGTTGAACCGTGCCAGCCAAGAGCTTCAAGGAGGACACTTGCTTTGACTCTTGACGCCTTTCACCCGGCGCGTGCGGACTCGATGGGAGAGACGCGCTCCGAGGTGGGCCGGGACGCCTCTAGGCTTCCGACCGGCCCTGCGTCCTCGCTAGCCGAGGATTCGGATCCGTCCCTCTGACCTTCGCGCCGGTTGTTTGGCGCCATCTGGTGGTTGCTTTTTATCCTTCGGGGCTCCAGCAAAAAGGGCAGAGATGAGATTTGACGGCGGTGCCGGAGGCAGAACTCCAGGTGGCCAGCAGCACTAGCAGGGTGATCGGGGCTGTGCCAGGGCGTCGGCGTGGCATCCATTCGCCCGCGATCGGATCTGCAGGTATCGGGTTACGGCGGGCCCGAGCCCCGGCTGGGTCATCAGCACGCGCGGTGCCTCTGCGCTGGGTCATCAGCACTCGCGAATCATTTGTGGCCACCGCAGGGAAACCGAGAGGCTCTCCCTGTTTTTGGAGTTTCCGTTTCCAATTTTTACTCGTCCCACCTGGATGGAGGTAGGGACTGGC